>NC_135178.1:37646545-37965257 GCF_041146795.1 Maylandia zebra
TTGACTGTTTACATTTAGGTGATTGAAAAGCATTTTAATACAATCGGACAAGTTTCATTCTGTATCAGTCTCGTATATCGGCTGCTCAGGTTCTGGGTTCAGACCTGCGAGTTCTCTCTGTGAGCGGTTCAGACAACAACTGGTTTGCACACGTGCACACGTGAAAACCATGAAGCTTTGTGTCCTTACTAACAGCAGCCCCATCCTGATGCACTTCCATTTCCAAATATTACAGATGTGGCTTTTTTTTTCCTGCGATAAAGTGAGGGTTGGTTTTTGGAGCCCGCTTAAAAAAAAGAAAAACAAAGTATGAAACATGATGTACAGTCTGCACTAACAGCGCCTGATTCAGATGTGAGAATGAGAGAAGGGCAGCACACATGTCTGAGGAGGACGACATGAGATCAAGTGTAGAGGAGTCCAGTGACCTGGCCCCGCCCCCTGCTGTGTGACGGATAGCTTGGTATTTCTGCATGTGAAAGACGTACGCTTTATTGATGTGTTGGGTTGCTTTTGCTCTCCTGCAGCGGTGGGAGACTGTGCCATGTGCAGGTTTGCTCACTCTTTGCTCACCATATGGCCACCCCAGTGGAGTTAGAGAAAAGACCCCTCCCCCTCTGACACACAAACACAAGCAAAACTAATTAATGAGATTAAATTGTGCTTTACAATTAATTAAAATTTGCTTTTTTTATTCTCTGCAAGCAGAGCACAGTGGTGCAACAGGCCATTACAACACTGAATAAAGGCAGCTGTCAAGTCAAAGGCCTCCAGGGATTCGAGGGCCAGTCCTGCTGTCGACTGCTGCTCAATGTCACTGGTCAAACTGTTCAGCTTTTACACTTGCTTTGATACTTCGCACTGTTACCCATTACCTTCTGACTATAATGCAAACTCCAGATTATATACATCTTGCAGTTTGAAAAGAGATTCATATTTTCAAAAATATTATTGTTAAATTAAAGATTTTTTAAGCACTGTAAGGCTACGTCCACACGTACACGGGTATTTTTGAAAATGGAGATTTTCTGTTTTCATTTTTTTTTTAAATCCCGTCCACACGTAAACGCAAAAATGAAGAAAAACGCTGCTAGGAACGTGCCAAACCAGCAGGTGGCGATATATTCCTAACCATGTAGAAATGTTGGCGAATCAGAAGTCTAGAAGCCTGGGTGGGAAAGAGTAAACAAAGATGGCGCATGGAAGCAGAACTGAGTCCTATGTGTGGACAAATGCTCAACCTGGGCTTAACATTCTCAGGTGAAAACTCAAATTCTGTGTAATAGAAATAAAACAATCCCAAAAACATTTTAGCCACAGTGACAGCCTCTCCATCATGTATGCTAACATGCTAAAACTGTGGACAGGTAATGTAGCTACAGCTGGTACTGGTATAGAGAACAGCTTTCATGTACTTTGTGTGAAAACCTCTCTGCATTGAATCATATCTGTTATTAACCTCTGTCTCTTCCACAGCATGTCTTTATCCTGTCTTCCTTCTCTCACCCCAACCAATCGCAGCAGATGGCCCCGCCCCTCCCTGAGCCTGGTTCTGCTGGAGGTTTCTTCCTGTTAAAAGGGAGTTTTTCCTTCCCACTGTCACCAAAGTGCTGCTCATAGGGGGTCATATGATTGTTGGGCTTTTCTCTGTATCTACTGTACAATATAAAGCGTCTTGAGGCGACTTTTGTTGTGATTTGGCGCTGTATAAATAAAATTGAATTGAATTGAAAAGTCCAACAAAAGATATCAAACAGATGTTAAATAAACAAAACGACTTTTACAAGCATAAAAACGTAAGCATGGTAGTGGGACATCACCATGCTAATGCTTCATGTAGCAGGTCGTCTTTGGCGTTCAGCTTACAGTTCGAGGCTGAAAATTCCCTTCAAAACATGCAAAACCTGAATCTCTGGATCTGGAATCATTTCCAATATTCCTCTGAAAACAATAAGAAAACTTTATTGTCTGAGTTTAACATTTATGATGCACAATGTTCACTTTTACTTTGAGTGCTGCTGCAAATTAAAATCACATAACCTCCTCTGTGCGATTTTCAGATGAATTCACAGATTTAATTTTATTTTAAAAGTAGAAAATTCACACAAGCTTCGATTCTAATATCCTGTCGTCATACAAGAGGACGAGCAAAGCTGACAACTTGAAATGTGGAAGTGCAGCTAAAGCGCTTCATTCACTTCAATTGTTTTAACTAGTCTTAATGAAAAACTACTATACTTAAAAAGTCATACATTTGAGTAAAATGTAACCAGGACAGTTAAAATAATAAAAGATGTATGTTTGATGAACCAGTCTAATAACCTTCCTTTCACCAGATTTAATGTTTTGATTAAATGGAAATGGAAAATTTACATGTAATCAAATTACTTAAAGTCAGCGTTTAGGACATAAATCTTTTGACTGTACTTACATTTTTTTTAAAAAATCATTTAAACCATTAAAATTTAATTTTTGATCTTATTCAATTTTTATGTCCAGGATTTATTATTTAAAAAAAGAACAAAAAACAAAACTTCATTTTTATTCGGCCACAGTTGTTTCAGGCACCAAAACTAATCAGAGGAAGAAAATGATGATAATAAGTGTTCCCGTGTGTCAGGACTTCCCACAGTGGGGGGGCATGTTGGTGTTAAGAAGTGTCTCTAAGCTGTGAACTGTTTCACTGGGGTCAAAGGTTAAACAGAAGGAAAGTGAGGCTCTAGTTTAAAAGAAAAGAAAGCTGGCGGCTCATCCTCGTGTGTGTGTGTGTGTGTGTGTGTGTGTGTGTGTGTGTGTGTGTGTGTGTGTGTGTGTCATTGAGTTATATGACCTGGTGATGAGGGAGGAGCAGAGCGGGGGGAAACACCTGCCTCGCCCCTCCGTCCAACAAAGATCTGTTCCAGCGGAACGCCGTCATAAACCTGGACACGGGCACGCAAGCTGTAATCGACCTGATCCTGAGGTGTCCCACCTTCTCTGAAGTTCCTGCTACAAAGTCCACCCACCCCTCCAGACCTCGGCTATATTCCTGGTCCCCCACTGAGCGCAACCTTGCCTCAGCCTCAGCCCGTCATCTTCAGGGCCCACAAAAAGCGAGAGGGGTTTTTTGGTATGCGCTGTCTACTTTGTAGCTTTAGCAAGTTTGCAGATAATGTGAGATTTATCCCAGCCAGCTCTCCTCTTAAGAGAAGTATCTTCAAAATTTAAATGACATAAAGGGTTAGGGTTAAGTCAAAGCACCTCTGCTGGTGGAAAAATAAAGGCCGAAGCTTCTAGGGTGGAAAGAAGAGCAGCTCTCTCCGGGGAGCTATCCATCTTGTACTGGAGCTCTTTTTAGTATCAGGTGCATCATCTTGAGAAGCCATCTGACATTCCTGGCTGAATTAGTCTGAAATTCCCACATAGAAAAAAAAACTTAGCGGGGCCAGGTGGCTGATCATTATGTGCACATGCTGTGTAGAACTAAAACGTTTTGCATGTCTCTGGAGGAGGAATTTTTGGGCAATTTTAAACAAAGGTCATGTTTTACTTTGTGCCACAGATACTTTTAACTGGAGCTGTCAGCAGTGGCCCAATTTTTCACCGGCCTGCTCACAGCGCTGACCTGTCACAGCAGACGACTAATTATTTATCTCCATTAGCAACGTGAGAACGTTTGTCCAAAAGACGTTAGAGTAGGGTATTATTTAATGTTAAGCTTAGCATTTTAGAGATAAAGCCGTGCATTTTGTGTCGTGTTCTCCTCATTTGCACTTTTTCATTATTGGGCGCAATGTCATAAGTATTTTTTATTAGTATTTCTTTGCCTCTATTGGATAGTTTAGCAATGAAGATGGACCTGAAACTGAGGACAAAGAGAACGGGAAGATACGCAGCAAAGGGCC
This sequence comes from Maylandia zebra, assembly GCF_041146795.1. Classification (NCBI taxonomy): domain Eukaryota; kingdom Metazoa; phylum Chordata; class Actinopteri; order Cichliformes; family Cichlidae; genus Maylandia; species Maylandia zebra. The sequence goes on from NC_135178.1 coordinate 37,650,430, forward strand.
GCCACGTGGCCTCACCCACCACTAAGATGATGGGGGGTGTAAGCCAAACCACACCAACCAAATGTCGAGTGAAAGCCAAAATAAACAGCCAAGGGCAAATCACAGAGCTTTACTACTTTTGCGGTTTGGAAGTACCAAAAACTGCAGTTCCTCTAGTGTCCACTTGAGGCTGGCACCAACAGTGAGTCAGTCCCCATACACTCACATGTTAAAATACCCAACTTCATAGGATTAAAAAGCACATTCACGGCCTGGTGCAAAAGACAGATGAATTCCCTCTACCTCGATCCCTCTTCCCTTTTCAGGGGCGTGGTGTGTGCTGGGAGCTGAAGCCCACCTCTGTCAGAGTCCCTGAACCTCTCGTCTGTATCTGACAAATACCACGGCTTTTCTGACAGAACTTCCAACCCATTTCAGCATCTTCTTTATCTGTTACTTTCACTGTTACACTAATTAGCAGGCATGCATGTCTGCACACACCTAGCATGCTAGCACGCTAACCTAGCTATTAGCTTAGTCCCTCACTTCCAAACACGATCACTCTGGGTTTCAAAAAGTCAGCAAAGTAGCATTAATGCTAACATTAACATGCAAAGATCAGCAGAACCAACAAGTGATTTTCTAATGCTTATATCCAACTTTTATTTTAGTTATAGTTTGTTACTGATAAAGTTTATAAACCTTCATAAAAAAGAAATAATCCAATAATTCATGAGCTGCTGTCAGTCTGTCATGTGTGCAATCACAAATGAGAAGATTAACTTTAGCAACTTTATTAATAGAATACAAAACAATAAACTTTATTATCATTATACAAGAACAACTAAATTTAGACTAGCATGTCTGCTACACCCATCAGAACAATTAATAATAACAATAATAAACAGACAGATTATAAAAATATTTTTACTTCCGAAGGAATGATTACATAGAGTGATGATGATGATGATGTGATGAGTGTATGGGTGGTTGTGGTGAGGTGATGGAGGCAAAACGCTGTGCTACAGATCTGTGCTGTTTGCCTGATGGCTAAAGTTCAAACAGAGGGTGACTAAATGATGTTGCTGGCCTCCTTCCTCGGACCGTTGGTGTAAACATCTTTTAGGTGTGGGTGCTCCAACCCCTCCACACGCTGTGCAGTCCTCACCACGCAGTGTAGCTCCTTCTGCTCAGCGTCCTGACATCAGTGAAGTCATCATCACTCAGTGTAAACTTCAGTGTTTAATGACAAGCTGCAACAGGTTTGTTCAAAATAAATGTGAGCGTGCCATGTAGGCTGAAATTTAACAACCTTAAAGGAACAAAACAGGAAATAAAACAAGGAAAAAGAGGAAGTTCAGTCATTAAAACAACTTTCTGCTGTTTCACTTATTCCATGAAAACAAAAAGCTCTTATCTCTCTGTTAGCTCTCTGTCTGTTTTCTGTTTTCCACCTCCAGGATGGTAATTGTCCACATGTTGTTGTCTTCTGAGGTATTTCAACATGACTTATGACTTGATCCTGAGATGGGACACCTCTGCTGGGCCGTGCACCCGCCCTTCTCCCCAGTCCATATGGTTTGACTTGGTTACAGCGTGAGTGTGGTAAGATACTTGTTAAAATGTGGTATGTGGCGGCTGCACTTGCTGGGACTCTTCTTGAGCCGCCTGATGTTTTGTTCTTCGCTTCAGGAGGTTATGATACCCTTCTCAGGGATGGTTTCGCTACAGTAAGGCCTCACCATTTTTGAAAAATGAGCTTTAAGTTGAAAAAATAATAATTTACGATGCGTATGTGAAAATTACGTTCCATCCATCTGTCCATTCTTTTTCTTACTGTCTCATCGTACAAGAGTTGCAGAGAGTCTGAAGCCTATCCCAGCCTACATAAAGAGGCATCAGACGCCCTCGTCAGGCTTCCAGTCCATCACAGGGCTAAATCACACAGTTGTTGTTCAGACAGAACAAGATACAAAACATTAAAACATGTTAAAAACACAACAGCCTTAATAAACTCAGTTTGGACCAAGGTTATTATCGTTAACGAAAACTAACGAAATAACGAAAACTAGAAGTGAAAAAACATTTTCGTTAACGGAAATAAAAATAAAAACAAAAAAAGGAAAACTAACTAAAGCTGTCATGAGTGTTCACAAAACTAACTAAAATTAACTGAATTTATAGCAAAAATGTGTTTAGTTTCACTGATGTGTGCGTGTCATACAAGAGTCAAGGGTGAAAATGAAGTTTAGTTTCCAGATTTTTTTCTTGCTGTCTCATTATGCCAGCAGGTGGCAGCACGTTAGTCGGGTCGTCTGTGTTGCTGCTCCGTCTACGCGCAGAATCATGTCGGGAGAAAGCGCCAGAGTCCAATTTGGGATTACTTTGAATATGACTGTGTTTTGGATAAAGCAAGTGTCTTGTAGTGGAAAGAGACAAATTATGAGGGACATTTCTAAAGGGAAAAAAATCCCACAAACCTTAAAGTGCACTTGAAAAGCTCACAAAAGAAGGCTAACCTAGCTTACCTTGAGAAGGGAGCACACTCAACCCTCATCCCCAGAAACAGAAGCTAACCCCAGGCAAGGCAGCGTGATGCATCCCAGGACAACAGGACGGGGACATCTACACAACTGTGTGAGTCAATTGCCTTCAAAAAGTTTATCAATTCACTTGAACCAAAATTACGAACACCCGGTGCTGCAAGAGTTAATAGTCTCATTGGGGCCAAGATATACATTTTATAGTTGCCTGGTATCAATGGTTGTTCATCTGCCCTAATTTATTTATTTATTTATTTATTTATTTATTTATTTAAAGAACCCATAGGTGGGAATGTGAGTTGTCTGTCTCTGCGTGTTAGTCCTGCAGCAGACAGGCGACCTGTGCAGGGTGCAGGGTATGGTAGCTGGAATAGCAACATACCCAAGGATAAGCAGAAGAGCATGACTGATATGATGAAACTGGGATTTTGTTACACTTAATTATTGCAAACACAATTAAAACTATAACTGAAACTAATCAAAACTAAACTGAAACTAAGGATTTTCAAAAAATAAAAACTAAACTAAACTAGCAAACAATTGGTAAAAACTAATTAAAACTGATATAAAATTGAAAATCTGAAGTCAAAACTAAATAAAAATAAAAACTAATGAAAATTGCAAAACTATTAAAACCCTGGTTTGGACCTGCAAGCAGGGTTCATACATCATCACTTAAGAACTGGACTGAGTAGATGAGCTAAATTAAAGAATGTAGCTTGTGCCAAAAAAAATATTCAGACATGGTGAACAATAAACTGAAGGAAACTCGACAGTAAATAATGAAAGCCATAAATCATAGATGTTTCTATGTTGCGGGTCAGACTGACCCAGAACAGAAGAGATGTCACATGTCATCTGCATCACTACAGAAAACGAAAAAAATCTAAATTATAAAAGAAAATTGTAAAATAATCAATGCCAGTGTGTCTGACACTTTTGGATGAGGAAACACGCCCCGGGTCAAATTGACCCAGGAATGATTGGTGTTCCTGGAAACCAACATAACAGGAGGGTCAAGTCCAAACCTTAAAAACATTGACTTTAGAGTGAGGTCATGAAAAACATCCCATGTTCTGTATAAGAATTATGGAATATCATGCATTATTGTTGATTCTTAAATTTTGATTAATTATTATTTTTATGCTGAACTGTAAGTTATGGCTTATGAATGTATAATTAGTCTGTCTGATTCCGATTCTGGAGCGGCGCAGGGTCCCTGTATCTTTAAGAAACTCGTTTTTCATCAGTAATTTTGCATAAAATGCTTTTGTTGGCTCTCTGGGATTGATTAGTTCTGCCTCTTTAAGCTGGTGGTGAATCAAGTATTAATTTCCTGTTAGATACAATTAGATACTGGGGAGACACGAGGGACGGCTTTTATGGAGTCGGAGCTCGTCCCAGACAGATACGTTCACATTTGAACGCGATCCACAAATGAGTCAATCTGACTCGACATTTGCTTTGAGGAACATCTGAGTTTCTCATTCTGGCAGGCCTTTGGCACTGTGCAGGCTCGCTGGTCTGCAGAGACTAATTGTTTGGGGCTAAACTGTCCTCCTCCTTCTCACTTTTTACATCATCTGGAGCACAAACAGCCCGAGGAAACCTCGCGGCCCTCCTCGCTCCGATCAGTTAGAAAGAGCTGACACCCGGATCAAATCACGTTGTTCCATTAAAATTGTAACTTATGATCCATTACCAGTGTTTTCTTTCTTTTCTCTCTCTTCCCCTCTCTTACTTTCACATCAGCTTGTAATATCCTAACAAAGTCATTCTTTGATGGCGGCATTTCTCATGGCTCCTGTAAAGTGGCTCCACAGCGAGGGAGGAAAGAAACCGTGAAGGCCAAATGCGAGGAGGCTGAGACGGAAACCGAAGAGCTCATCAAGCTCATTCATCTTGTCGGATCTGAAGGCCGAGAACGCCAAGCAGAGGAAATTTCACACTCACTCTTCTTCAACACACTCCATGAATCATATCGCATAACAGGCTGAAGCCGCTGAGTATTTACAGACTGGACTTCTTGCTAATTACACTCCCGTCTCTCCTTACACTGGCTTTTGTTTTAACCATCATTACGAGCTCAAATGAGATTCAGGCTCCCAGCAGTAACCGACCCCCCCCCTCCCCAACTTGGCAGTGGCGATCAGGCGCCTCTGGACGACTATCAAACAGGTAGTTCGAGAGATTTACGCCGCTTTGTTACCCTCGCACAGCAAATGGCATAGAAAGGAAAAGAGTGAAAGGCGATACCTCACTGAAGACAATGTCTTACAGAAGGCTTGCTGCAGCATGCCAAGCTGATTTGGTGCCCGGCGAAGTCAGAGAGCGGCCCGGAGATCTGCTGCCGAACACACGATTCACTAAAAACGAGAGACACGAGATGTGATGACGAGCACCAACTACTTAATTTTCATCCCATATTTATGCATTCAGACAGCAGCTGGTGCAGCCACATCCATTGATATGCTGACATTTGGACAGCCTGTGCAGTGTGGACGTTTCAAAATCTGTGGAACAAAGAAATAATTACACTGCACATTTAAGTCATTTTAAGTACCGCATAATTTCCTGGTATTTCAGCAGAAATCAGGTATTTTATAGGGAAGTCACAAATTGTGCTGTAAGTAAATTTAAGCACTGCATAAATAATTTTAAGCAGTGTGTAATTAACTATATGTAAAAACAATATTTCTCTGTCTTATGTCACAATACTGTGCACTCTTCAGAGCATGTACCAAACTATGGAGGGACTGAAACTTGCCTTTTTACACCTTTGTTATTTTAAATTCTTAATTAATATTCATTATGTATCACGAGTTTTCCTTTTTTTACTTATGCTGTGCTTTAAATTAGTTTTAAATTTACTTACACTGTAATTGTTTCTTTGTTTCTTGCATAAATCTGACTTGTTAGTCCGTTATTCTATTGCATCTATTTTTATTAGCATTTATTCGTAAATTGTAGTGTACAATAAAAAAACCCATTGAAATTCAGTTTAATTTACTTTATAATTATGCTCTTAGCTATTGGCTGTATTGTGATGTTTAACCAGATTGAATCTGTCTGTGTGTAACTGCACATTGTTCCCTTTCTCTCAGCAACCTGATGCTGTCACACCGAGTGGACACGTGGTTCCTGAATCGCAGCTAAAAGCTTATTTCTGCAAAACTGTCACAACGCTCAGTGGGCCCTGTGTCAGCAGGGGCGTGGACAGAGCGCTCGTGACGGTTTGCAAAGTGAAGCCAGAAACTGTAGCTGTTAAACACACACAGCATCCTGAAACTACACACAGGAGTCAGCTGCAAACCATCCTTTGAATCATTGCTTTGAATAATGCAAAAATATAGCCGAACAGATATTGAGTTGAATTTCTGGAATTTAAATGTTTTTGCATTGAATTTTTTTTCAGAAGTTATAAAATAAATGAAGAAAAACAACATTTACAGTGATGATGGTCACAATGTTCCAGCAATCCCTCCATGAATTTCTACTAAGGAAAAATCTACTTTGCATATATTTTTATTGTAATAATTTTATAGTTATGTGTAAAATGTCAGAAATATAACATAAACATATAACATGGTGATTTTACATTTCTTTTTCAATTTTATGTAAAATTTAAACACTGAGCATCTGAACCTGAGCGCTCCATGACACAGTGAGCATAAACCGTTCAGCTTCCTCTGCGTCTCCTGCTCTTTAGCACCGTTGGTCTCATTAACACCAGCAGCAGCTTTCAGCAGACGGTCATAAGAATACTGCAGGATCACGAGATTGAAAAAGAAATCATAACAGGTGGAGTAAAACCCAACCACAGAGCAAAGTAACTTTAAAAGAAAAAAGAATCTTTGCAAGTAAAGGGTGGTCAGGGTTGAAATGTGGATGTTATTAAGTTATTTGAGTGGCAGCAGTTGTTTAAAGCAGCACATGGAAAAGCTTTACTCGTGCAAGCTTAATGGCAAATGTCACAGGACTCTAGGAGGTCAGTTTCTGCAAATAACCTTTTATGGAAAGTCAGGGGTGTGAGATAAAGTGGTGTAAATGCTACACAGGCAGCTCAGAGTCTTCCTCCTTGGTGTGTACGGTGCTCCTCCCGTGTTATCTCCGGGGGCTCGTAGTAGCAGTCCATCTCTTTCATGGATAAGCAAATCAATCCGGAGGATTCCACAGCGGCTGGGCTCGGCGGTGTGAAACGACACCTTGAACGGTGGAGAAAAGCAGCGTAGCTCGGCCCTCTGATGTCTCCTCACAGCAGTTGTTCAGAGGTTTCAACACAGACACACACACACAGACACACACAAAGGGCGCTGCCGTCCCCCCTCCCATGACCAAATCATGACCTCATTCCAGTCACCTGCTGCTGAGACCGTGGCTAACCTGCCCTCCTAACCGGAAAATCGGCCGCCTTTTTACCAACACTCCCTGAAGCCGCGCAGGTCAACGTGCTACGTGGTCGAACACATACCTTAGACCTATCGACATGTTTGTGCACCAAAGCAGCAGGAAAACGGTTTAATGCATTTAAAAAAAACCAGGAAAAGCAAAAAGGAAGACACTTGCACGCAAATCTCAGCGAAGATAAACGCTAAGAGAGTGAGCTGTTGGTTTGTTGGAGCCTGAATGAAAACCAGCTTGCAAAGTTACATCCTGTACGAGGAACAGAGAGCGAATGAGCCCCTCGGGATCCGCCGGCCACTCTTAAACATTTGGAACATTTATGCTGCTTTAAATTTTTTCTACATCTTTCCCTTGATATTTTATGCGAGGAATGAATTTTGTTTGCCAGAACAATTCAGCTCTCTATCGTGAATACCTTTTGAGAACATGTGGGGATTTTGTGGTTGTGGTGTTGTGTTTCTATACGCAGTTTATTACAGACTCAAACAGGACATGTGAAGGAGGTGCTCTGACTTGTGCTCAAGGCTTTTAAAAGCAGTGCAAGTGTTATGTTTCCATGTGCTGGGAATGTGAATGAAGAGCTACGGCTTCGGTGTGACGGTGAAAACTTTAAATCCCAGAATTCCTCTAAGCCGCAAACGCTTCCGTGACTTCCGCTTGATCAAAATTATCTCTGTTGAACTGTAAAAGGAAACAAACTAAGTAGTCACAGGTTATTTTAACTGCTAACAGCAGCACCGGGCAGCGCGGGCCGTGGTGGCAATTCCCATGAAATCTCCCGATATTTCTTTCATTTGTTCACCGTCCGCAATTAGTCGCGGTCAGGCCGATCAAAGGCAGCGGTCGGGCGGTTGCATGTGAACCGGCGTCCACTTGCAATGACATCCACAAACCAGAATGAAATATGAAATATCAAGTTTCCATGGATGCATGGACCAGTAAAAAAGAATCTGAGGAATAGGAGGGTTTTCACACTGGGTAATGTGAAACATTTGGTGCGGATTGTAGGCCTCGGCAGAGGGAAGACCACAGCCAAAATCTGTCTGGCAGTAAAACCCGGAGCAGGCACAAGTTAAAACAAACTGCAGTTGCTGAGTCCTGTTGATTTAGATGTCATTATGCTTCTTGGTGCCTGGCAGACTTTGCTGGCGTTGGGTGCCTTACAGAAAAATAAAAATGATAAAGGTACGAACAACAAAACAGGTTTTTGTTATTTGCTCTGAATGCAACATCTGAAGATTGATGGCTGTTTTTGTTTCATATCGGACAGATGTTTCTCCTCACTGCTTTAATTTTCACCCGTCTCTCTCTCTCTCTCTCTCTCTAGCTGTAAGGAAAATAAATGAGAAGCACTGAGAGCAGGTGGAATAGCTTCAATCTGAATACAGTGCTTTTTTAACTATGCATTTATTACACACTTTTTATTTACTTATTTTCCACAAAAAGGACAGCAGACAGCCACACATGGGCTCCAGCTGCAGCTTATGAGATCATTAAAATACAGGTTTGGATCATATTAGACCACATTATAAATCCAAGCTCAGTGTATAACAAACAAAGAAATCTAACCAAACGCCTTCTGTTTGGGACGATCGGGTCGGTTTTAGCTGATAAATATCATCACGTGCGTCACAACGAGGGGCTGCGTTCAGACGTCCCACCGACTCCTGCACATGATGGATCTGCAGGCCTACAGAACAAAGCCTGCCGTGGACAAACAGTCAATCTGAACCAAATGGACCACTTCATCATTGCACAGCAATTGGATGTAAATGTGGTGTTGGGTTCCCACATGTCTGCCCACCTCGTCTCACCATAAATACTGCGCAAAAGCAGGCAGCTTTGTGTGTGTGTGTGTGTGTGTGTGTGTGTGTGTGTGTGTGTGTGTGTGTGTGTGTGTGTGTGTGTGTGTGTGTGTGTGCTCTTGTTGTCCACAAACAGAAAAACAGACGTTGTTCCGATTAGTGTGGCCTGAGACAGGTGTTGTGTGGTTATTGACCTTTAGAGGCTGAATGAGGTTTGGGAAAGCTGTGTAAGCAAATAAATAGCCGTGCACTAAGGAGGGTGGAGCAGGGTGGAGCAGGGTGGAGGAGTCTCTTTGTAATAGAAGCTCAAGAAAGAGAAGCTTTATCTTTTTAGCAGGCATCCTCCTGCTCCTGAAGTGTCAGGGTGAGAAGGCACATGACCTCGAGCTTTTAATTGCTTCCTATGTTTTTTCCATCTGCAGGGGGGAAAGTACACACTGTCTCCCTGCGACACATCTGCCAAATGTTTCCTGTGTCTATTAATACCATGGTCACATGACTACACACACACACACAAACCTTTTTTTAGTTTTTTCTCTGTGCTACATTTGATTCCTGGTTTTCTACAGGCGAGTTGTCTTTTTCTGTGGTTCAGCCCAAGAAGCAAATAATCGAACACTCACTAGGCGGCGTAACAGATGGTTGCCCCTCCCTGTCCCGGTGTCTTCCTGTTAAAATATCATATCAAATTTATTTGTATAGCACATTTAAAGGCCAAAGTGCTTTCCAGTAATACCAATACAGATAAAATCACAATATAAAATAGAGTCTCAGGAGCTTAGAAAGAAAAGCGTCTGGACTTCTTTAAATTGCTTGAAGACGTTTCACCTCAAGAAGCTTCTTCAGTTCAGACAACAAATATAAAATATAAGTTACACATATAAAATAATTGCATGTATGTAAATGCAGAGCCAGATGAAAATCACCCTAATTAGCCTCGAATGCTGAGTTAAAAAAAAGTGCATTTTTAGACGTGATTTAAAAGATTGAATAGAATCAGATGCCAAGAGGAAGAGTATTCCATAATTTGGCTGCGGCAAAAGCACGGCCTCCTCTAGTCTTCAGCCAAGACCTAGGTTGCACTACAGGGTGTTTCCCCTCCCACTGTTGCCACTGCTTGCTTATAGGAGGTTGTCTAGCTGTTGTTTTCTCTGGATAGTTATAGGGTCCTTGCCTTACAATATAAAGTCCCTTAAAATAACCGTGATTCAGTTATATGGAAAAAAGTGGACTGAATAGAATTCTGGTGAACAGCAATAAGCAAAGATTAGTATTGTACTGATTATCAGTGAGTCGACCAAAATTCCAGTTAAGTTAAATATGGGCGACGTACGCTGAGCAGATTACATCACAGGGGGATGAAACGAACATAATAACATAAAATCCAAAGAACTGGGATTAATAATCAGTATTTTTTTAAACTGACAGTTTAAAACTTGTCTATGGGGAGAACATGCTAGAGAAATGATATATCTTAACCTGGGAGCGCCTCGATGTTTCCACAGATAGGATGGAGGAGGTGGATGAGGGAGAAGGAGGTCTGGGCTTCCCTGCTTAGGCTGCCCCCTGTGACCCGGCCTCGGATAAGCAGAAGAAAATTTATTTTAATACATATGTGTGAATAATGACTGCGTGTGTGATGATGTTCATGCAAAGTTCACTTAAGTTTGGCTCATACTGACACATACATATATATTACATACATTAGAATTATTACAGTAAGATGATCAGAAGCTGGTAGTTACTTAGCTGACTTGATCACTGGTGTTTTAATAGGTGCTCCCAGCTTACCAGTTACACCAACAACTGAACATTAATTATCTCATTTTTCAAATCACAATCTTAACTTGCAGGAAAAAAGTTGCTAAACTCATTTTGAAGGTTGGTATTTTTACAGTTGAACTCGGGCTCCGCCTGCTACCGTGCAGAAACAGTGGTCGTGTAACAAAGCAGCAGTCAGTATGTCTGCACTTGTGTCGTGGAGCCTCAGTCGGTTCCAACTGAAATCTGTCGGTTTGTCATTTGGTCCTATTGTATGTTCTAGAGTTACATTTTCTCACGTTTCTTTAGTTTTGAAATCATCGTTCTGCTGTGGCTCTGTCAAACTGTAGTTCATATTCTGTGCACTAGATGATGTTTTCTTTTGAACTAACTGGGAAAAACTTGGACGACACATTTGCGTCTCTTGTACACTTGTTTTGGGATTTGTCCTCTCATGCAATCTAATGACTCGCACAGCTTTAATGAACAGATGTTCAGCTGTGGTCACTGCTGCAGATCCATCCTTATAATAATAGACACATTTTTAATATCTGGCAGTTTCATAGCTTTACATCATTATTAACAGTTTAAAAACAAAATAAAATCCCTCATTATGGTAACGTCGGAAAGCCTTGTGAAGCTTGTGAAAATGATTGCGGTCAGTATCTGGAGCAGTAACTCTGCTTTAAGCAGCGTCTTTGGATATAAAAACCTGCCTGGAGCCACTCAGGGGTTCTTCACATGCTTTGACTCTGGATAAAAAGATCAGTGCTAATCTCGTGTTTTATTCCCAACGTGAAAGCTTTTACCAATATGCAATACGACTTTCTGCACAATGACATCAGCGCTCATAAACGGTGTCTTCATATTGAGTTATTCTGTCTCTATGGTTTCCCCACTTAAGAAGTCATCAAATGAAAGTGTAATATTGTGTTTTAGCAGAGTAAGGGCTCATGTTCCAATTTCACATTTCCTTTTGGAGGACCTTTGCTCAGTTTTACTGATCTGAATATGTTACAGTGGGGTTGGTAATACGGAGAGAGATGTTTTTGTAGATCAAAGAAAGCTGGAGGTTTTGATTATTCCATCTTTCGAGTGGATCCAGGGAGCAAAGTTTTACGGCTGCCTCCCGAGACCTGACTGCATTTCCCAAAATCATTACTCAGTCTGCAGGAATACATTCCCGGTGTGAGTTCAAGAGTATGGAAATTAAAATAGAATAGAAAATGTAACAGTGGGAAAATCAAGACATCGTTTGGCATAATTTAACACCAGGGGGCTGCGAGTCGAATGTCAGGCGGTGTGTTCTTACTCTGAGCACCAGATCGTGTTGGGAAATGTGTTCACGTCACGTTCAGTGCAAACACTTTGATCTTTATTTATTCATGACTCCATTTTTTAAAAACTTTATTCTGTATTCCAGAAGTTAAATAGTTAATGTAACATTTACTTGATATTCTATTTGTGAAAAATAAAGTTTTGACTTTAATAACTTGTAATCATTTTCTGTATGAGTTCAGGTTTATTTATTGGGTTTATTGTGGTCATTTCCTTCTCCAGGTCATATTTTGCATAAAGACCTGCAGATAAAGGAACTGCTTTGCTATAATTTGGTACAGCTCACCCTGGCTCAATGACATAATGAGAAAAGGTGAATTCAAACTAAGAAAACTAGTCCCAGCTTTTCCTTTTTAATATGATTAAAAACATCATTTCAGTGTCTATGTGTGTTTGAATGCTGTCTTTGCAGTAGCAGTGAAATGCTGCTGCATGTATGCTTTCACTGATGAATCCATTCCTGCTGCTCTCGCTTTGGAAAGCTAAACTCCGGCTTCCTCCCAGCTCATTAAATGCAGATTGTTCCTGCTACACCACCAGAGACACTCTGAGAAAATTTCTTTACTTCCACCATCTGACTGTCAACCGCCGTCATGGCTGACTGGTGTGCGGTAACTTTACACTTTATTAAGAGGATCTCACTTATTCCGGTCCAAACACAGAAAGCGTTTTATTCGGAGATTCAGTTCACTTGTTTCAGTTTTAACAGCACTGTTGAGTGTGGGACTCTTTCAGGTCCGTCTCCGCCTGGGAAACCGTGTGAAACATGAAATAGAGTTTCAAGAGGAACAATTCCAGCAATGATTTCACCAGTTTCATGAGTATCGGATGAAACCGTAGTGTCTGCGTGGGCTTCTCAGCTGACGCGTCTCACTCTCCTCACAGATCCATCATTCATTCTCACAAACATTTCCACATAATCAGCAAAGCATTTGGTTCTTTCTCTGCCATTTGATATTACAGAAGGTGTTTTTTGGTTGTTTTTTGAACACACGTTTGAAATGAGACTGAGAAAAATGCTTAATGTCGCTCATTGTTATCGTGATCATTAACTATACTACACTGTATCAAAGATCAGTTACAGATTTCTCAACATCATTGCAGCATATTAGTGATCAAATAAGAAAAGGGACTTCCTGTTGGTTTGGCTCAGTGGATACCAAATCAGTACAGCACTCATCTCTGGACCAGCAGACAGTTAAGTGTAACATGTATATAAGCCCAGACTTATTATAGGGCCAGGACACAGAATACATGAGCTGCAGCCCCTCCAAAGCTGCAAATGTAACTCTCACTGTCCCACGGTTACATTTAGCAAAAAGAATTTGCTTTATTTCGCCTGATTTTAAGAGAAATCTGAGTTCTTGTTGTGGTTGTTTCCCTGCAGAATGGTTAACTATAACATTTGTCAGAATCATCCAGTCTGGGAGCTTTCGTGGGACTTGACCATCACACCGTCTGTACCAGCGTTGGTAACCATGGAAAAAAATGGCATGATTGGCTTTGGATCTAGTCTTGGTTTGGGAATCTCTGATAGCAACACTCAAACATCGGGCCTTATTCACTAATGTAAGCATGTTTTGTTGAAGTCATGAAAGTGCTGACGATGTTTCAAGACAAAAGCAGGAGAAAGTCCGACTGAGCCTTTAGTGTCTGAGGCTGAAGTGTTTCCACAGACGGATGAGACGGGGAAAAGAAGAGGTGCCAGATAATCTGATCTGTTAGCATGAGATGAGAAATTCAGGAAAAATTTCCAGTTTCTCCTGGAGAGTACCAGGACATGAGACTGTAAGTGATGACAACCATACAATGATGCCAATTTCAACCTTTTCAGTTAGTATTTTGTATTCTTCATATCCAATTTAATGTCTTACTGGTAAGTATTTAATTCTAATTCTGGCTGATTGTTTTTGGGAAAACTGTAAAAAACAACCAAAGATCAATCAGCTTCATAATTAATAATCATGCTAGTAAGTAACAGTAGTTTAAAGTTGTGTGTCTACATTTTGTCCTTCGTTGTTGGTTTGTACTCATGGGCAGCGGCCGACTACGAGAAAATTCATGGAAGTAAATTTTGATGATTAGCAGATTTGTGTGTGAAATGTTGGTTCAGGCGGTTTATGCCCAGATCTGTTTGTGCGGCCTGTTAATGACACCCAGTGATTTTAAGGCAAACATATACAGTATTAAGCTAATTGCGTTCGTGCTTCCTCTGTAAGTCTCTAAAGAGTTTTGATAAATCAAGAACAGCTCTTCCTCCTTTGTGGAAAACTGCAGCATGTAAAATTTTGGTGGTTATTGGTGGCATTTTCATGAACTCTAATAAGACTAATAATGTATTCTGTATGGCAAAAATGTTTATTAAGGGATCAAGCTGCACTTTTTTAACTTGGGGATGCAGCTCAGGAGTCCAATGCACCTCCTAATTGGATCCTATGGGGGTGCTCAAGGCGCAGACATTAACGTAAAAGAGTCACAAAAGTGTCCCCAGTCAATCTAAACTTCTTACCACACAGCTCTCAGGCTGCCAAGAGTCTTTTGGCAGAAACATGTAGGAAACTGTATAACAACACTATAAAAACATTCACTTTTACACAGCATCTGCAGCTTCGGCTCTTCATTATCTCATGTTTGATTTTCAAACAGCCACACTGTCTGCACTTAGCACTAGCTTGTGCTGAAATGTTAAAGTCCTTGCTTCTTTAACCAGCTGCATATGAAACAAGTCTTGCTCTCAGAGTCAGAGATCGTCTGTTTCCAGCTGTTCGCTGCCACCGCGGGACACTTATCGACCCTGACACCGCTTTTGTAAAAGTACACACACACGCTCTGCAGTTATTGCTTATTTCCTCACATCATTTAACTCCTCTGGTGCACCTGGGGTTACCAGACATGGCCTTCTCAGTTACACTTGACCAGGTTGGGTCACTCCACTCGCTCTCCAACCACAGATCTGTTTTTCCCCTCCAGCTCAGCATTAAGTTATATGGGAAGTGTCAGTGTTTCTTTGATTCAGCTCCCTGATGCTTTGAATGAATTATTTCAGCGTGTGCTGGAGAGTCCAGTCATTCACTGTTTAACCGGGTCTCAATTTAAATCACCTTTTCAGAATACCATCTAATCTCTGGCCATCGTTGGGGATAAATGTTTGTAGTAGAGGTTAGCAACACTGGATATATTTCTTCATTCATGACAATAAAGAGGCTAATACAGATACGTAATGTGTGATAGATTTCACTTAAAGGAAAGGTTTATGGATTCAAAATTTATAATGCAGTAAAAAAAAAAAACAAGTCTCCATCTGAAGCTTGAGACAGGCGCGGCTGCTTTGATTGACAGTTCTCCCGATGTAGGAATCTGTAGCTAAGCATTGGTCCCCTAACCCCGGCTGTGCTGGTGTATTATTTTGGAGCATTTTAAGTAAATAATCTGACAAGTTTTATATATTGCAAACCATCAAGAGGATTTGTACTTCAGTTCAGAATTTATTCTGTGGTTTGTTAGTCTGCTATTTGCACAGTTTATAAATGCAGCTTGTTAACCAAGCTTGCTAGCATTAGCTTTTTAGCATTAGCTAAATTCAAAATACCCAAAAACTAGCAGATTGGTGGCCATGTTTATTTTTTGTTGATTACATTTCGCATTATTAACAGTGACAAGAATTCACTGCCAAAAAGCAAAACTGGAGAACAATCACTCGGATACGGAGAGCAATGGTCTGTGGCCACCACAAACCATCTCCTTTAAAGGGTTGTCTTGTTGTTGCTCCTCCAGTTCATCTGTTGTCACTTTGATTTGCACCATTATGCTTCCTAATGATACGGTGAATTCAACTAGTAAACATGCAGCAATATCAGGGCTTATTCAGTGATTCACTTGGAATTCCTATTTTTTGTTTGTTTGTTTGTTTGTTTGTCTGTCAATTTTGCATGTTTAAATTATTTCCCCCCATAAAGACCTGCAGCCATAAAGCAGTTTTAAAAATAACCTTCACAGGTGAGCAAGTTCCTTTCACGCTACCAGCTCCACAGTCAGCATAGTGGCCTCATCTAATATGACACATAGTGTTTGGAATAGCAACACAAGTTTGGCAATTTTTCCACTGTAAAAAGAAATGCTTTGTCTCATGGAAACAAGTCTGAAAGTAGCCAATTTCATGGAAAGTCCCCACGGCCGCCTCTGCTCCAGCTGCTCATTGCCCCCCATCGCCTCCTGTTTTCCACAAACACGAGGACGTTGGCTGCAAAACAAAAAGCACGTGAAGGCACTCTCGCAAGAAGAATCGTCCATGTAGTTCACCTCAGTGAAGTCATCCCTGGGGAGCAACAGGCTGAGGTATTAGCCAATCACAGCTAACTCCCCTCCCTGCACAGTCGGCCCGAAGCTGGACGTGCACGAGAAAAGGGTTTGTTGTGGTCAGAAACATGAGAAGCGCTTGGCTTTCGTCTTCTGAGCGTTGAGTAACACAAGCCGGTGGGAGAGCACAGAAATATTTGCGTATAAAGTATTAACATTAATATGCGTTTCCTGCTTCCATTAGCACTCGGTATCTGGCAGGGACTGTGTGAGACCTGCTTTCTTTTGTCCCTCCACCTCCCGCGGTGTTGTCTCACATTTGTTTTCCATTTTTAATCTTTTTCTAAGCGACCAGGTCACACCGAGTCACCAAAAAGCGGCAAATATCATCTTGTTAGACAGAATTTGAATAATTCGTGAGATTTAAGTGCGTGAGTGATTGTGTCATCTGCAGCAAATCCATGGTGTAATCCCCCTTCAGACTGAGGTGGTGCTTTCTGAACTGCATCTGATTACAAGCAGTTAGAGTTTCATTTGGTAAAGGAAACAATGTTGATGTGCTGCATCAGACTCATAGAGAGGTTTTTGGACTGGAAAGTCAGGGATGAGGTGTGCCAAACCAGTGTTCACACAAGCTGTACAGCTTAAGTAAATCATTTCATAAAGCCACGGGCACACAGGGCTAGTGACTGGTCAACAACCCCTTGGCAACCATGGTTGCTAGGGGACATGTGTATTGCCTATCAGTTGGTAAGTGGTGGTGTCTGTTTCTAGAAGAAGATGCTGCCTCGTAAACCTTCCTGTGATTGCTTTGGTAAAACTATTGCTGCAAACAACATGTTCCAACAGGTGAAACTTTTACTCTGAAGGGACGCTGTCCTGAGAGTCCCTTCAGAGTAAAAGTTCAGCAGTTGGCAAGTATTTGCAGACATATTGGCATCCTTCATGTAAACTATTGGTGACAGCAGCAATCTGCTGGTGACCAAGGTTTTCGATTCACACTAAGGTTTTTAGTGTGTACCTGGCAACCAATTTTATCTGGCAACTGCCAGCAACCACTCACCAACTGCTCTGGGATAAAACACTGACAGTCACTGACCGATTTCGCAGCAACTGTGAGCAACTTCCAACAACTACTCACCAGTCAACTGTTCTCCAGGCCCACATAAGGCCTAACAGGATGTGTTCCTTTATTTTAAAGTTAATTTTTGATTTTATTCAACCTCATAATTTTGATTTCTGACATGAAGTCATGTCACTGATGCTTGCACGGCTTAATGCAATGTTTCTTTTAACAGCTTTAAAGCATTAAAAGCTTTAAATTAATTTTTGTCTTGGCAACTTTGTCAAAATCTCTGTTTTCTAAACCCTTTCTGTCATTTCTGAGTGAGGACATCACAGCTGGTTTAGCTGCTTTTAATCTGATTTGATTTATTAATGCAGCAGCGTGCACAAGGAAGCGTGTTTGATCCAGCAGAATGTAACGTAGTTAAGATGGAGAACAGATTTCGAGATTCATGGAGCAGTGAGAGATCTCTTTATGTTGAAGAGATTCTGGAAGCACAAAGCATATTTATCTGGCAGGACTGGCAGAGAGTCAAACTGACCCCAGGCCTCCAACTGAGATCAGGTCAAACTCGGCTCCAGATACCTTTGAGCTGAAGGATTTACTGGCAGAGATGATGATTCTTTACTACGCTGGTTTCATGACTTGGATTCTCTTTGGTCAGCTGTGGGTGAGATAATTTCCTTTTCCATCCTTAACTTGGAAAATAATGTGAAATAATAAGATTTAAAAGAAAATAAAGGCGAGTGCTCTGATTCCTCTTTATCGTTGCTGCCCTCATGGAATCACCT
This sequence comes from Maylandia zebra, assembly GCF_041146795.1. Lineage (NCBI taxonomy): Eukaryota > Metazoa > Chordata > Actinopteri > Cichliformes > Cichlidae > Maylandia > Maylandia zebra. The sequence goes on from NC_135178.1 coordinate 37,668,413, forward strand.
CATGAAGTCATCAGAATTTCATCAGAATGTATCTCCGTGAGTAAAATGTTATCAAAACAGATATGTGTAATGGTTTATACCATAAAATCCAGGTTTTAATAGCACACATCATTTTCCAGAAGTCACACACATTTCCTCAGAACCCAAACTGTTTTTAGACAAATCAAAAAAAGAGCTGGGAAGCAGAAAAAAGCGTCAGTTTTCCACCCATAGGGAAGAGTCGCTTTTCAGCGTGATGTTCAAACTGTTCCGCTCCACTTAGTTTTCCACGGGATTTTTGGTATCAAGAAAATCTTATTTCCAGGTATTTAAGCTCCAGTTGTTTGAAGTTATTTTAAGCACAAACTGGTACATTCGCACAGTGTGAGAGTGACGGTGTGCTAGTGATTAAAACAAGATTAACAGACACTATTTTGATAACAGTATAATTTTAAAGAAACACTTCCAAGAACTTGTTTTTGTCTCCTAGTTCTGGGAACGTTCGTGGTTTTGGATCCTTTTAAACAGGTGTTTGGTTTTGAATCGATGGGCAGAAAAAAGCAAAACATTAAAGACACTTGGAGAGACACTTTTCAAGTTTTCTGACCTTCTGCAGAGAACAGAAGGTTAATGCAGAAAATGTTCTCGGCTAAAAGGCTGATGGGGTACTGTCGTCACCCTGCCGGGCGGGTGGGCAGCTTTGACCCACAAGTTTGTGATTCTCATAACTTGAGAACGAAACGACGTAGGAGTTTGAAATTGATACCATACGTGCACGAGGTATGAGTATTTGTTAAAACTGTAGAATCAATGTTGGCAGAGGACTTTAAGGAAAGTCATTTCCTCTTCTGATTATAAACTAAGATTTGGAGTCTGAAATGTCAGCATGTTAGGTGACGGCTGTGTGCAAACAGGAATAGGACCCAAGATGCAGACTCCGGAGACAAACTTAAACCAAAACAGCTTTAATGCTGAACGTAAACATAACATAACATAACTGGGAAAAACTGAAAATAAACTAACACCGGTGGACTGGCAAAACACACAGCAAAATAAACGGTAGATCGCGACACAGACACAGAGAAACACAGGGCTTAAATACACAGAGGGAGCAATCAGGGAATGAGTAACAGGAGGGAAACACAGCTGGGACAAATCAGAACTGACGAGACCAAAGAAGCGTAAACTGAACACACTGAGATAAGACAGAGACCTTCAAAGTAAAACAGGAAACACATAACACAGACTCACATGCAGGCACTACAGAGGGAACAGAGACGTGGGACCAGGGCAGACACAAACACTGACTGGATGTGGGGATACAGCAGACAGGGAAGACAGCAACTATGGAACACAGACAGAAAACCAGAACACTAAAACTCTAACCAACCCCACCCAGAGAACCTAAACTAAGAATGATCCTAAAACCCATAAAGCAAAGCTAGAATATAATGAAATAACAAAATCAAAGAACCAAAAACACAAAACACTGGGTCAACGACCCAGGGACCCTAACACAGCAGAGGATTGGAAATCAGCTTCTGCTGTAACTCAGATCACATATACACGACTCAGACACCATCAGTCGTTAATGGTCTTACAGTAGACATACACCAACTAAACAGGCCAAATTTCTTTCTGAGGTACCGTAGCAGGAATAAAACATTTTAGGAAGTGACATGAGGTGGTTCAAAAGAAACTCCACTAGTGTTGTGATTCACATATGACAGAAATACAGGAAGCAACGGGCAGAGTTAAAAAACAAAAGCAAGCAAGAATCAAATTTAAAAAGTCCAAAGAAATATTAGTCCAGAAACACAAGGGCAAAGTTATCCAAGGAACAAGGAGGCAACAGGAACACAAACACGGTGCAGAGCAAACAAACCAAAAAAGCAAAATGAATCTCCAAGGACTGAAGGAAGACTGAGGACACGACACAGAGAGGAACAAGGCACAACTAAACATAACCAAGAAACAAAAGGAAACTAGTCACTGGAGTAATGATACACTAACTCAAAACAAGAGGACATAAAGGTTAGGATTAAATACAGGAGACAATAACAAAAGCCAAAACTGAACGTTTCATGTGTTTCACGCTCAATCATCCAGGTAAGGACGTCCCAACGTCCAGATAAACACAATCAACTTTTTGGGACTGGAAGGTTTATGTGCTTATTTGTTGAAGGAATCAGACGATTAATTGATTAAATCAAATGATTAATAACAGATTTTAGAGGCGGGACAAGAAGCCGAGTACGAGTTAAGACACCTCGACCCCCAATATGTGAGGGGTTTGGGGCATGTGCAGCGGGGGGAAACAGGGCAGACGCTTGGAAAAGCTGGTGGAGGGGAAAACTACTCAGACTGCTGCACCTGCATCTTTTCCTTTTTCTTATTGATTAGGTGCATTTATGTTATTTACATTACCCAAACCCTTGGGATCACCCAACCATTAAATAAAAAATTGACTTCAAAGGTAAAACCAGAGGAGCTGTGCTGGAGCTTTCAGGTTTAAATCTCAGTATTTATCCACAAACACGATTTGATTTGTACATTTCAGCTAATCTGGGGCTTAATTCATCAAACGCATGTCCTGTATGATCGAAGATTTCACTTCAGTGTGACTTTAACAGAGTAATGAAAACCTTCTGTCCAGCACTGTCCACATATTGTAGGCCCATATGAAAAGAAATCAAAATTGAAGGTACACTCTGCTTTTATTAAAGACATATGCTACACAAGTGGCAAACTCGCGGCTGCTTCATCAGGCAGCCCGAGAAAATGTCACAGTGAGTGTTTAAAGCTGCAGCAGGCAGACAACAGCCCACTCCCACCCGAGGAACACAGGCATGCAGACATGCAGACCAATTTTATTTTAAAGAATCAAAATATTACACAGCTCTGTCTGTTGTATACAGTTAACCTCTGGCTGTCATGTAAAATAAAGACAGTGCAGTTCAACAGAATTTCAACAATGTCTCTCGTTCATTTTCATAATGACTGGAGCGTCTAATATTACAATAATAACAAAGTAAAATTCAAGTAAAATAAGGTTGTTTTTTAAAAAATGAAAAAGCTAACTGTAATATCTAAAAATAACAATAAATAAATAGTAAAAAAATAATAATTTACTCTCCAGATTATCTCAGTTGCTTTATGTTTCATTTATTAACAAAGTAGGAAACTTTTATTTTATTTTATTTTCTAACATCAGAGGGACTCATGTTAGCCTGCAAAGCTTTATCGCTTCTCCACCCTTTAATAATCTGCTCGTCCCTGCTTGTCACTGCACAAGTATGCAGATGTAAATAATAACAATAATTCATATAATACATAATAATGTGAATAAATAAATAAATTTCAGAAAAAGACTCACAAGAGGAGCCTATAGAGAGTCTTAGAGCTCCTGCTGGGAAACAAGAAGCATCTGTCAGTGTATTCAAACCATGATTCTGCTTTCTAAAGCTGTTGGATGGACGGGGTTAATATATAAAAATAATAATACTAAATCAATAGATGGTTTAAGTTTGAGTTTTTCCTTTTCTTCCTTTTCCTTTACTACATTTCAGATGTTTAAAATTTCAGCTTTAACCCATTTAATCCCAATTTTTTCCCTGCAAAATTAGTGCATGCATTTTCCTGCTTAGACTTCCCCTGCACAGTGTGTTCAATGTTCTTAATATCATAGGGGGTTCAAAGGGCAACGATTGTGGGATTAAATGGGCTCTGCCTCGTCCTCCCTGATTAACCACTTGTGACTTTTGCTATTTTTTTCTTTCTCACAGAATTTTCAGTTTTAAAGCCCACTCTGAGTAAAGGACTTGATTGGTTAAATAGTGTCATGTGGGATGAGTTGCCAAGCGATTGGTCCGTGTGTGTTTCCTGTGTGCATAAAATCACAGTTCCTATAATGACGACGGAAAAAGCTGCAAAATTCAAAACAACCTTACTGTAAATATGAGAAAAATAGAAATGGTCCGTAAAGATCAGTGTCTGAGTTCCCACAGGCCACCTATCGGTGAGTTTAGAAAGTAAAAAATTCAATGCAAGACTAAAGATACATTATTACGTTTATTTGAGTAAAATAAGACTTAAAATGTTTAATTATGAGGCTGCAGAGTAAAGCTGTGTTGCTGTAGGCATCTTCTTTCCTGGAGGGTTGGGGGGGCAAGTTGTGCTCAGGGACCCTAAAAAGTCTTGCGCCTGCCCTGTTTTGCACAATAATGAATTTCTCATCAGTGACATGTGTGTCAGTGGTGTCTTGTAACTGTTATGTTTTATTTATCTGGCATCACACAACAGCCAGCTGAAGCTGAGGTTTCCACTGCACCGTCTCTTATCTGTGACAGCGGCACCTGGCAATAAGATGTTCGCTCGTTTGAAGTCTTTTTCTCCCCTTCGCCTTTAACTTAGATTACAGCTTCTGGAGCTGGAAGCCGCTGCACATCTGTAAGCCAGCGGAAATACCAAAATCTTGCATGCCTCTTTGATTGTTACATTCAAGATATCATGTGCGCTACCAGCTCGGCTGCTGCAAACCATTAGGCTCAGTAACTGGTGGCTTGTAAAATACGTTTAGAAGTTCTGGAGACAAGGCAAAGGGGATGAGATGGGGATTCCACATGGTTATCCAAGGAGATGATAAACAAAGGGAGAAGGTGATACAGTCTCTGTGATATATTGGGCACATGTGGGATCCTGGAAGGAATAGAGAGGATGAAAAAAATGACTTCAGAGTGAGAGAGGGAGGGCAGAGGGGAGCCTCCTCTGATTTATTCTTTTAAGTTTCAGGGCTTGTGTAGCCGAGAACAAGATTGGTTCAGTAGATCACATCACCCTATATCCTTTACAGATTTTCACCTCACCCCGCCTTGACCAGTGACAGAACGTGTACATTTATCAACTACCGAGTACAATTTGGAGACACGTGTTCCTTCGGGTTTTTTTGTCCTTTGCAAATCAGGGAAAGTTTGCACATTTTAATACACCACATGAACTTGATGCTTTATTATCTTACAGAGTGCACTGAGCTAAGAAAATATTTGACTGGAAAAGTGTCGCAAGTAGTACAATAATGCAAAATGACTCATATTTGACACTTGAGGTTTTGAGTCCTCAGCATCAGCAGTGTGACCTGAAAAGCCTGATGTATCCAAGCAGACAGTGGGATGTAAGCTACTGTGAGCAATAAACTGCAGACAGTTGCCAGATGTAGCAAATTAAAACTCATGGATGCAAACTGATGTGTTATGTCTTGTTTTGGAGGACTTTCCGTGACACTCCTTTGTGCATCGTGGATGCAGCAGTGTGTCACTGAAGGAGTTCTCCACTTCTGCAACTGCTTCATGCACGGGGGAGTTCTTCTGTGTCCTCCCCCCTGCACTGGGTCAAGAGGGGCCATCCTAGAACAGACGCGGCCTTACTGATGAGTTTATCCAACCGCTCCCTCTCAGCTGTAGATAAGCTGCTGTTCCAAAAGGCAACACCACAGAAGAAGGCTGACACCACCACAGAGTCAAAAAAGGTCTTCACGAGCGCCCCCTGCACCCTAAAAGATCTCAGTCTCCTCAGCAGGTAGAGTCTGCTCAGTGTTGTGATGTCAGTCCAGTTTACTGTTCAGGTGAACACACAGGTACTATCTTAGGCGACCGTGGCTCAGGGGGTTGGGAATCGCATCTGTAACCGGAAGGTCGCCGGTTCGATCCCTGGGCTCTCTGTCCTGGTCGTTGTGTCCCTGGGCAAGACACTTTACCCTACTTGCCTACTGGTGTTGGCCAGAGGGGCCGATGGCGCGATATGGCAGCCTCGCTTCTGTCAGTCTGCCCCAGGGCAGCTGTGGCTACAACTGTAGCTGCCTCCACCAGTGTATGAATGTAAGAGTGAATGAATAGTGGCATTGTAAAGCGCTTTGGGTGCCTTGAAAAGCGCTATATAAATCCAATCCATTATTATTATTATTATTAGTGTCACTTCCCTGGTGTCAGTGTGGTTTGTCTGCCCCTGTGGAAATCCACTTGGTATTCCCACGTTCATCAGTACGGACAGCGGTTCCACAAAGTCCTGAATCCACTCTCTGTACTCTGAGTCATCCTCACCTGTGATGAGGCCAACTATGCCAGTCATCAGAGAAGTTTAGGAGGTGGCAGTCTGTTGCAGTTGGAGAAGTCTGCAGTGTAGCGGGCCCTCACAGTCCCCTGCAGACCAACAGCTCCAACAGCTCCAGCTTGGCCCTCAGAAATCCAGGCTAGTGTTAAAGGCACAGAAGAAATCAAAGAACATGATCCTCATAGTGCTTCCAGTCTTCTCCAGGTGGGTCAGAGCTCAGTGCAGGAGGTAGATGATGGCATCACACACCCTGATGCTACGCTGCTATAACAACTGGCTGCTACGGCAAATAATAATGACATGGTTCAAATCAGCGACCTGCAGTACACTGTGCAAATAATGCAATGATCTGATCACCTTTAAATGGATGCAGCCATGAAAATTCCAACATGTGTTTAATTTATTATTATTATTATTATTATTATTATTCCTTTTTGGTGGAAGTTTAATGTTTTAATGTGAAATTCTAAACAGACTCAAACTCAGGACATCATAAAGGCAGGAAGGCAGGTAATAAAATAAGATGTCATTTTTATTGTCTTACAGGCAGTACTAAAAACAGACAGCTGGTTGAGCACATGATGTCCTGATATGAAGAAGATATTCAAAACTTCAAAGTGAATCCAGCAAAAGCAGGTCAGGCAGCAAGAAAGGAGAAAAACGGGAAATTCTTCCAAAAAACAGACAGACCAGTATTGAAATGCATCCTCTCAGGAACACACTCTGTGTCACTGCAAACAGGACAAACAACCAATCAACAAATAAACAAACAACAACAACAATTATTAAGGCAAACACTTGATGGCACTAAGTCTCCAGTCATTTAACCACAGATGAAGGAGTGCAAAATTATCACCACATTTTTAAAAAGTTTATTCAGTAAAGTGTAAAAAACGACTTAAATCCCAGCTACACTGTCGCTGTGGTTTGATGGGTCAGTGCAACATTATCTGCACTTTCAGTTTTCAGCATTGTCCCATTTATTCATTTCATTTAATTCATCAGTAATTATTATTTAAGGCTGGACAAGCCAAGTTAGATATGTGTTAAACAGGAAGAGCACATGTTAGTGAAAACTCCTGAGCTTCTTGCACCCAGAGCCAATGAGAGGCCCTCGTCAACCTCAGGTTGGACAGATGCAGAGGTCATCTCACGAGGGGGGGAGACTTCCAGAGCACAAGAGGAAACCTCCAGCAGAGATTAATACACTGCTTTATATGTTCCAATCTAGTTTCCAGATCCCGTTGTGCTTTCTTTATTGCTCTGTGAGCATTCCTGTTCCTATTGTAACCCGCTTGCACGGAAATAGCTGCGTCACACTTGCCGAGGCGATGATTTGAAGTAGTCGTAGGAGCAGCTGGACTCTGCCGAGAGGACCAGATCTGCGCGGGTCATCAGCAAACCCACATCAAGGAGCTGAAGCACTTCAAATCATCTGTGTTAACTTTTATGGCAAGTGTTTATGCAAGGTCATGCACATTGACTTACACCTTTGTTTTATGCAGGGTTGAAGGTACGCATGTGCGAGGTGAACAAGTATCTCGTTTGGTCGCTCTGGCTCCTGACGCTGTTGAGCGTTTCTTTTTTTGAATGCTCTGGTTCAGTGTTTGATCCTGAATTTGAGCATCTGCACGGTGTTCAATCCAGATCTGCTCCATCGCTGTGTTTGTGTACGTTGTGGTTCGGCAGGACTGGGTTAGGACTTTCTTCTGTTTCTCGCTCCCATGTGTCATTTGTTAATTTTCTCTGCTGGTTGTTGGGCTGGCTCGGTGGTGGGTTTCCACCCCAGGGTGGAGACTTTCAGAGGAAGCCGTCCTTCCTGCACCGGTCTGCAATGAAGCAATCAGCCAGTAGTTAAATCAAGGTCATGTGGTGCTGCAGTTCTTTGGCTGTCACGGTCAATATGGTGGCACTCAGGCTTCCTTTGTTAACAATCTGCTTTGAACAAATCAGTCGGGAGTCTCTGCTTGTGCTCTGTCGGTTTGGGGCCCCACTCCCCGCACACTGAGGATGTCTCCGGCTCCGCCGCTCCTGTAAGACGATACACTAACCTGTTTGTAACCTGTCGGCCCGCTCTCCACCTGTGCTTCTCTGGAAACTCGCCTGACTAACAAGTGCCCCTCCCACACTCAGTTTCACCACGGCAACAAAGTGAAATCCCCTGACCTGAAGTCACGTGCTCATCTTCGCCCCCAGTGTCTTTATTTATTGGCAGATCACGTGTAAAAACACAAACGTTAAAAACAAAGCAAACAGAAAAGTCACAACATAACAAAACAGATTACAAGTAAACAAATAGCAATATTAACATTTTTACAGAAGGTGAGGGGGGCGAGCAGCCCCCTGCTCCAGGGTGAAAGCTTCGTCCTTTGCCTCTGTTACACCGGACATCTTTCCTCTACTGAGCTTTGCAGCACATCAACTGGAAGCCAAGGGAGGCTGATGCTTTCGGCTCTGGCCCCCAAACTCTGGAAGTAAACGATAAATGTTCTGGCCCTGCTTTCTATCTAACATCACACTCACACTTGAGGAACGGACCAGAGAACAACTTGGGGTTCAGTAACTTGATTATTAAGACTTGGCTTTGGGCTCGATTGTTCAGGACTCCAGTTTGTTTCATTTCTAGCTCCCTCTGCTTGTTCTGGCCTCATCATATCCTGGAACGGTCACTGCAGATCTGCAGCTCATCTCCCCAACCTTTACCTCTGTTAGAAACACATGTCTTTCTTACTTCCACCAAGAAGATCATGTGATCGATTGGAATGGAAGATTTTACCAGTGGCTGACTCAACTTAGAAGTGATTCACTTTAGGAATCTATCAGGTTAATTATTGGAAGGATTCTTCTCCATTGCAATGTTCTGTGTCATATCCTTACACACACATATTTAGCTGATAAGCAGCATTAACAGAATGACACAAATGACACATTGTCTCAGTGAGCTGTCTCAGTGGCTCCAGATGTTCTTCTGGATCCAGTGAATCATTACATGCAGCGTGTGGAGGGAGCCTCCAGCCTTGGTGGAGGTCTTGTTCATTCATTCAGATATTATTGGTCGTAGGCTCTGATGATGTATCTACGATCTCGGGAGTTTTACGGGGCTTGAAGAGAACAAACAAAAGTGTGTCACTCTGACATGTGCTGCCGGAGGTATGATCACATTCTTTGTCTTAACCTTGTTGACCTCTTAGCAGAAGCGACTGAAACAAGTTGCCTCTGCAGTGATTTGTGGTGATGTTTCCCATCAGGCTGTGAGTGATTCAGTGGCCTGCATGTGTCTGGTCAGTCGTGTTTGCGCATGGATACAGACCAAAGGAGCTGCAGCGGAACAGATCGGCAGGAAGTTTTCAGACTGGGAGAGAAGCACTTCTCCTTACTCACGGGGGCCGAAGGGCGCTGAGACGAGCAGCTGTACACCAGGGACTCACACACACCACTGAGAGTGTGAGTGATACACAACACTGACACTGGGCAGAGGGATAGAGAGAGAGACAGGGGTCGTAAAGTCTCACCCAGTTTTAACATTTTCATTTCACTAAGGCAATGCATTAGTTATCCTGCCTAACAGAAGACTGCATTTCCCATCATTTTTGCCTCTATGATTGACAAATATCAAGCCTGCACATCTGCAAGCTGCTCTACAACCCACCTGTATCCAGTCAAACGGCAATAGTAACTGAACTGGTTCTTATACAGTACTTTTCTACTCTACCTGATCAACACAACACACACACTCTTCTGTGTTAAGTGCTTCCTATCTAACATTTACACTCTAATAGATGCATTCGAGCATCTTGATGTTATTTTCCTGCCCGAGGAAATTTGGCATGCAAACTGGAGCAGCCGGAGATCAAATCACCAGTCTGTACCTTTAACTTCTAAAGCTCTAGTTGCTCCCTTTGACAGTCAGTGATCTTAACTAACATTATATGAAAACCCAAAATGAAAAAAAGGTTCAAAATAAAAATATTTTGAACCTTTTTTTCATTTCATTTTCCTGATGACTTTTCTTTGCAGGAACACAAAAACCTCTTTGCATGAGTTTATTCTGTGTGCAGGAAAAATCATGATAAGGGATAACAGACGGAAAAGTAACTTAATGTGACAAACTGAGAAGCACAGAGCTGAACTGGGTCCTGCTGCTTATTTTGTCTTTGTTTTTATCTCTATTTTGATTAAAAGAGTGACAAACAGTGCCACAAATACACATTTTATACCCAAGCTAATGCTGCTCTAGTGTCATTCAACTTTGAGTGTTTTAATCACTGTGCACAACTAAGTCTGAGACACTGCCGTAAAAGTGAATATTCACTTTTCAAGTCTTTGAGGTCGGAGCTCCAGCTGTGCGGGTCATCAACCTGAAACAGCCAAACCCAGAGAGGCCTTCATACAGATGGGGAGGTCCTCATCTTTACAAGGACTGAGCCCTCAGGAGACCACCCGGTCGCTACATTTAAGTCATCTCACTAAAATGCAAAGCTCATCGTCTGCCTCATTTAACGATTACATCCCTTTGGGAAAGAGAGAGGAGCGGCACAGAGCAGAAGGTGAAAGTGCAAGCTGAGGGAAAGAAGGAATCATCTCTTTTTCGGTGCTGAAGGCACCACGAGATGCTCTCTATAAGACGTAATGATCACTAATTAATGATCATGAAACTAAACTCACGTCCAGTTCATCATGTTTATAAAGCTGGGCAAACCTGCAGTCAGCTGAGACCGAAGAAGTCTCTGAGTGACGAAACGTTTCTCCCACTGAAAACACAAACATCCAGATCTCTATAAGACACCATACACAATAACAAACAGATAATGTGCTTCTATGACATGAAAAAGCAACCAGAAATATAATGCTCTGCTTTGCAGTGCGCAGATTAAGACGATTTGTATGTAAAGGTTGAAGAGGAGAAAGTGGAGACTCACTGACGTAGGACCCTGGAGCGTCTTCAACACGCTTGATTGGCTAAACAAATACTTTGATATAGGCAGACTGAACACACACACACAGAGTTATCATCCTCTGCATTAACACTGCAGACGGCTCAGAGAAATGACAAAGGCACACCCCGATGGCAGCAGACTCCTCCAAGCAGATAACTGCGCATGAGGAAAATGAATGAAATGAAACTTTAGTTTGAGCCGGTCATTATTAAGGATGTCAGGTGTGCACTAACACCATAATCATGATCACACACTAGTGTGTTCTTTTACTCCAACTTCAAACTGTGATCACTCAGTGGTGTTCAGATTCGTGTCACGATCCTTCCATTTCTTCCAGGCTCCTGTGCTCCTCTGTCTCTGTCACCCTGTTTTTCAGTGTAAGATATTTGTCTGACTAAACATTTTGTTTAATCCGGGTGGACTGGACTCTACTCATCTTATTTAACTCAACAGGAAGTGTGTGTGCAGGAAGAAGCTGCTGTGTTCTGGTCTACTGTAGAACAAGGAGGATTTGCAACATTTTACAGTTGGTTGCATAGTCCACACTGACCATGTGTCCTATGCACATCTATGGTACTCTGCCACATCCCAGAATGCAAAGAATAGGAAGGCAGACTTAATGCATACACCTGGCAACTGGCTCAGATCACAAACGAGTTGTTCTACAGTTCCTCCAGAGGCTCTTGGTGCAGTTGTTTTGCTCCACACAAAGTGCGACTACTGTGTTTGCACCAAGCTGGAAAACTAACCAGAGTTTGATTTAAAACAGACTAAACTACGTGCAGTCCTTCTGAAGAAGGCAGATGTTTAGTGTCTCGGTCAACGGCACTCGAAGCTGGTGACATTTCTGGTTACAGGGTGTCAAACCAAAATGCACAGATGAGATTTTGTGCACCAAACAGCCTGCAGCCAGCTGAAACCGAAGCACATTTAGGGGTGATCCAAACGCTCTCTTTCATCTGAGATTTTACACAGCCAGGGACATTTTCTCAACAAGAAATTGTGAAACAATAAAGCGAGGCGATAAACGTTATTAGGCCGTTTACTGGACGAACTTCGTGGATGTTGATGAAAGCGGCGAGGATCGGGATGAAGAGCGAGCGGGATCCTTGCATCCACTTGCATCACCAGTACTTCTGGAGAGTCTCTCCTTTGTTACAAGCTGTCCAAGTGAAGCGTGACGGGACTTGAAACGTTTAACCGACCTCTTTAAACCAGGAACCCTTTTAGGGTCGCTCCAAGCCGTTACACATGCTTTGCTTTTCTCATCAGCCGGGTCGATTTGTAGGAAGTTGCTGGCTTTGTCGTTCTCCCCGGACCTGTATTATTCTTTGCCCTTTTCCAAACAATACCACAATACATCCTGATGTAATGTAAAAATGGCTCAAATTGGGCCATTAAAGTGCTCCTACCTCAGTTTAAACTCTCTGTCACTGAAGGTAAAGCTCAATACTTAGCAGTAATGGTGAAAGAATGTGGATAGGCCCAGTTTAAATGGAGCCATCAGCATGGCATGGCAAGAAGGGGAAAAGGAAAGGGCTTTTTATGATTTCCTTTGAAAAATTTATTCCAATTTATAAGGGGTCCTGCAAGGGTGTCGTATACAGTTCCCCCTCTCGATACTAAATCTTTCAGGCAGAAGCTTTTAAAACTTCAAATGCAGCTAGATCTGCTTACACATGTCATGCTATAGCCTATATAGTCCCCTTTCCTGTTCAGGCTCAAATGTGTGTTTCATGGATGTGAGAGTTTTTTTCCAGCGAGAAAATAGAAGAGCAGCCCACAGTAAAACGCTGCACATGTCGTCTGGCTTTCCCATCAATCCCGTGGACAGGCCGGGCACGGCTCAGGTGGCTTCACAACGGTTAAATCCTCAAATCACTTAAGGATGCTACACGATGAGTCTGGTCATCGTCAGTGTTGGTATTTTAGCAGGCCGTGGTTAGGCGAGGTGCAGAGACAAACTGATAATGAGTTAAATAGGATGCAGATTAAACTGGAATCATATGTTTAGATCAAATCCAGCGTTTCTCACATAAAGACTTTATAACGGTACAGATAACAGCCCACCGCATAACGACTTCATTTATTTATCTACTGTAATCCATGTGAAAGAACTACACCACCCACACCTGAGCAGTGACTCACTGCTAGCTCCGCCCTTTCCCGCCTCACATTAAGGGGTCGTCTGTATCATTTAGCTGCCTCTCCAGAGAGGAAAGGTTGTGGTTGGACGGACTTTATTTTCTCCATCTTGGGCTGCAGCTGCCAAAAGTCCTTCTCGTTCTGCCCTGGAGATCTGCAGATCAGGTGGAGATGTGGTCGCAGCAGATGGCTGCGTCTCCCTGAGCCTGATGATGCCGGAGGTTTTCTCTTTCAGTCAAGAGTCCTTCGATGGAGGCGACTGTTGTTGTGATCAGGTGCAATATAAATAAAGCTCAATTAAAGTGAACCTGCTGCACGCTGGAGGGCTGTCCTCACAAACGTGCGGTCAAAGGCGGTGGCGTTGGTCACCTCGCAGGATGAGGCTGAATTTCTGCAGCCAAAGTGCTCAAATCTTATTGGTCAGCAGCAGTGTTGGTCAAGTTACTTGAAAAAAGTAATCAGCAACTAATTACTGATTACTTCCCCAAAAAAGTAATCCCATTACTTTACTGATTACTTATTTTCAAAAGTAATTAATTACTTAGTTACTTAGTTACTTAGTTACTTTTTAAAAACACGATTTACAACCTGAATAGGTGATAAAGCGATAGATCTTTCAGCCCAATTCTACTTTTTCTACATAATCCATCATACAAAATGTAATCAAATGGAAAAGTCTCTTTTTAAACTTGTTTTATTAGTTTTAATCTTTTAACTTTATGCATCAAGCAAAAATGAAATTATCTGCAACATTCTCTGACTGGAAGAAATTAGTTTAACATTTAAACCTATTTTCTGCACATTCCAGCACATAAAATAAAATATTTTGTGTGTTTACACTCACTCTTTCAAATAGATGCAAGTAAAACACAGCAGAAAATAAATAAAGTCAAAGACTCAGCGGTCCTGTTGCTCTATTTTCACCTGTAAAGCAGGAGTGGGGCAGGCGGAGGTTTACCCTGGTGCAGGTGTGCCGCGGTCAGTGGAAGAATCCGCGAGTTTCTCTGTGAGTTTCCCATTACGTCGTAGCTACTCGGTGCTTGTTGGAAGTTTAGGGGTTTTTTTCGCTGTAAAAAGAAGTTTTCTTCCCACACACAGCGGACACTAATGTTTTTGTCACTTTTTATGGAATCAAACTCAAAGTAAGGTCAGTACTTCCACGCTGCACGCTCATACTCTCTCCCACAATCGATATGTGATCCACTGTTGATCTGCACACAGCTGTTGTCACGAACGTCGCACTCGCTTACGTCACTGTCGTGAGACATTTTCGCAAAAAATCACGGTTTTACTAACGCAGTAACGCAGCGTTCCTACGGGAAAGTAACGGTAATCTAATTACCGTTTTGGCAATAGTAATCCCTTACTTTACTCGTTACTTGAAAAAAGTAATCAGATTACGCGTTACTGCCCATCTCTGGTCAGCAGTATTTGGAGTCATGCATTCCTCACCGACTGACCTATATTTACAGAGATTAAATGAATGTTTGTCCTCCCGTTTGAAACAACCCTGTAATCCTGACACAAAAGGACGAAGTCCTCATTAGCATGGCCAACTTTTGAGTCTCACCTTGATGCTTTCACTGTTTTACTTTACTCAGATTTAGTTCAATTTAAGCATCAGCCACCATTAGGACAAGACTATTGTTTGACAGTCTTCTCCACAGAGATGCACTGATATAGATATATCGATATCTATCTAGATATCTATCTATCTAGATATATATCTATCTAGATATCTATATATATATATGTAGCGTGGTATAAGCCACCAAGTAACCACTGCGGGCCTCTCTTATGACTAGTACGAACTTTCAGACCAAAAAAAAACTCTCACAGATCGAATCCAGAATAAACAGGACAAGAGGGTCAATATCAGTAAAAGATGTTCAACAATTTATTAACATGACAAGACACCAAAGTTTTGAGAAAAAGAAAAAAACCTAAAACATCGCTACAACAAAAAAAAAAAAATAGTAGCGGTGCAACTTTGCCAGCAACGAAGCTATCACCTGAGGGTTTGTTCCTCCTTGGCGGTCCCAGGTGCTCGTCACTCTAAAAGAGACAAATCCACCTCAAACATAAAAAGGCCCAACCGAACACTTATAGCATGCACTAAGTGCTAGTTCAGGCAATAGACGGTGGTAATACAAAAGCACTCTTAATAAACCTTAATCACAGCAAATCCACACACAGAGCACCACTAAAAAAAATCCTCATCCCCCCGAGGTATGAGCCCCACTCAGGGATTGCACGTTGCCCGCTTAGTATTGCACCAACCCAATAAAAATAAACAAAACCCGAAATAAAACAACAAAAATAATTAAAAACGGTGACCTGCTAAAACCAACAAAACACAACCATACAGAGAAGGAGGAAAAAAAACAGTGACAAGTTCGCATGTGCAGCCTGCCCTACAGGAGGGAATACAATATAAGTTAAATTATAATGCATAATAGACTTTTTTTCCCTTTTTTTAATGTCAGATATATTAAATTAACATACCTCGAGTAGGCAACTGTATTTGCTGCACACCTGATTTGTCTTGGCCTTTTCTTCCACAGAAATCACTACTAAAACATAAATTATAATAAACATCAAATACATTTCAACAAAATTAAAAAAAAAGGACACTAAAAGACAAACAGCCTATACCTTGAACCTCATCTATAGAGGTTTAAAACCACAGTTTGCGTCGTAGGCGATTAAACTTCTCGGCTCTTCACCTACTCACGCATCCATTACTCACAGCCGCTTGTCAGTGGGAATCATCAGCACCTGTTACTACGCCCTCTTTTATGCCCTCCATTGAGTCCCCTGGGTCCTAAAGCCTTCCCCATTACATATATATAGATATATATATTTAATTTTTAATCAATTTTATCAACTTTGCTGTCTGTGTGGAGCGCTCAGTGGATCTGCGTTCGACTACTCCGCCTAGGCTGCACTGTCGAGTGCAGATTCACTGAGCGCTCCACACAGACAGCATAGTCAGAAGGAAGAGTGCAGGGCAAGCTAGCAAGACAGAAGCTAAGCTCGCTGCAACATGGCAAATTTAACCTCCCCCACCCTCATTCAGATCTGGTGTTTGGAACTATTTTGGTTTTCATGTGAGGTATGACCCTGAAGGTAAGCGCGTCATGGACTAAAGTAAAACAGTATGTTGGATGTACCACGCAATGCTCAATTGGTGGGAACTAGTGTGTTAGCGCAGTTAGCTCGTTAAGGTGTTGACCCCGTCCAGCTCCACGCACGGGGCGATCCACGGTAGCTCGTTAACGGAGATTTGCCGTGTTGTGGCGTTAACGTCATTTCAGATTAACGCTGACAGCACTAGTGGGAACACAACGAATATGACTGCACATTTACTCCGACAGCATCCTAGTGCAAAGACAAGTGGAAGCAGACAAAAACAACAAGCAGCATGCTACAAACTTTACCCGAGTCATTTAGACAGCCGTTAGCACAGGATTCTCCTTATGGGGACCTGATATGTTTAATATGCTGCTGAGAATATAGCCCAGAAGAAGCGTATAGTATAGCTTTTATTTTGGAAAGAGACATTTCTCTGTAATAAACTCTCTTTTCCAAAGATGAGTGATTCCTCAATCATATTTATTATTTTATTACTTTGTTGTTTCAGCAACATTAAATTTAACTGTACTTTTGAGTTAAAATATATATTTATAATTTTAATAAATGACAAATTAAAAAAAGCATGAACATTTTTTTGTATCGAAGAAATATTGAACTGTGACACCAAAGTATCGAACCGAACCGTGAATTTTGTGTATCGTTGCACCCCTAATAGATATATATAGATAGCTAGATATGTATATACAGTGGGGCAAAAAAGTATTTAGTCAGCCACCGATTGTGCAAGTTCCCCCACTTAAAATGATGACAGAGGTCAGTAATTTGCACCAGAGGTACACTTCAACTGTGAGAGACAGAATGTGAAAAAAAAAAAATCCATGAATCCACATGGTAGGATTTGTAAAGAATTTATTCGTAAATCAGGGTGGAAAATAAGTATTTGGTCAATAACAAAAATACAACTCAATACTTTGTAACATAACCTTTGTTGGCAATAACAGAGGTCAAACGTTTACTATAGGTCTTTACCAGGTTTGCACACACAGTAGCTGGTATTTTGGCCCATTCCTCCATGCAGATCTTCTCGAGAGCAGTGATGTTTTGGGGCTGTCGCCGAGCAACACGGACTTTCAACTCCCGCCACAGATTTTCTATGGGGTTGAGGTCTGGAGACTGGCTAGGCCACTCCAGGACACGTCTGGCACTGCGGGATTTGATTCCCTGCCGTTGTAGTGTGTTACTGATGGTGACCTTTGTTACTTTGGTCCCAGCTCTCTGCAGGTCATTCACCAGGTCCCCCCGTGTGGTTCTGGGATCTTTGCTCACCGTTCTCATGATCATTTTGACCCCACGGGATGAGATCTTGCGTGGAGCCCCAGATCGAGGGAGATTATCAGTGGTCTTGTATGTCTTCCATTTTCTGATGATTGCTCCCACAGTTGATTTTTTCACACCAAGCTGCTTGCCTATTGTAGATTCACTCTTCCCAGTCTGGTGCAGGTCTACAATACTTTTCCTGGTGTCCTTCGAAAGCTCTTTGGTCTTGGCCATGGCGGAGTTTGGAGTCTGACTGTTTGAGGCTGTGGACAGGTGTCTTTTATACAGATGATGAGTTCAAACAGGTGCCATTCATACAGGTAACGAGTGGGGGACAGAAAAGCTTCTTACAGAAGACGTTACAGGTCTGTGAGAGCCAGAGATTTTCCTTGTTTGAGATGACCAAATACTTATTTTCCACCCTGATTTACGAATAAATTCTTTACAAATCCTACCATGTGGATTCATGGATTTTTATTTCACATTCTGTCTCTCACAGTTGAAGTGTACCTCTGGTGCAAATTACTGACCTCTGTCATCATTTTAAGTGGGGGAACTTGCACAATCGGTGGCTGACTAAATACTTTTTTGCCCCACTGTAGATATCTATATCTATAGATATAGATATAGATAGATATATAGATATATTTATATATCTATATATATATATATATATGTCTTGTTTTTAACTTTTATGATAGAACAGATCCATGAAGAGTCAGAGTCAGCTAATCCTGCTTTCACTTTGGTTCACTTTGGTTGTGCATTTGGTTAAATATTTCTGGCACTGACAGTCGCTGCTCAAGCATGACAACCTGCAACTACTTTGAAATTAAAAAACCTCATTTTCATGCACCGTATAGAAATCAACTTATTGCATTTGTTCACATGCATATTGTTTTTAATAGGAGCTTTTGTTTGACATACAAAACTGTTCTCTACCAACATGTTGGAAATTCAGTAAATCCAAAATGCTCTGTGGAGAATCAGTAGTAATAGCTCCCTTATGCAGTTTCCGTTGCAGCATTTGCTACTGTAGAAAATATTAATACTGTTATAGCTCATTCCTAATCCAGGTAAATCTTCCTGGTTCCATGTTGGGAGTCTTTATTGCACTGACGGGGATTTTGCAGGTTGTGGTCAGATCAAATTAATTCTTTTTTCATATCAAGTGCTCATACATGAAGCCTGCAGCTGTTGTGAATGTGCAGTAGAAGCAGGACATGGCTGTAGAGCCGAGCTCAGCTCACCTGTGCTCCAGGGGGGAAAGTGGGGAGTAAGGTAATGGTTATAGAGGAGCAAATCTGAATGACGAAATCAGAGCTCCCGCCTGCTCTGCTTCTCAGCCTCAAACTGCTGCAACGCAGCAAGGATGCTAAATGATATTAAACATTTCTAGTCTCGTATAACGTTGGAAACATGCAAAGTACTGAAAAGCACAACAGGTGCAGATACACAAAGATAAGAAAATGGGGCTGAGACGATTACTCGAGGAACTCGAGTAATTCGAGTAGTAATAATGTTCATTTAGATTCTTCACGTCAAAGCTTCGCCTCATAATGGGACTGCTGTAACGGTTAGCATTGTTGAAAAATGAGCCGCCCCTGTTATGGATGTGCAGCATTAACAGAGCTGGATACGGTGGAGTTAGTCAGCTTCTCAGCCACTTTCTCCCGGCTACTGTTCGACAATACATATAAGTCCCCAAGACCTCGGGAGCACGATAGGAGAAAATATCTATCATATGGGACTGTTTCCAGTTTTTAATTTCTATCACTCGCTCGTTCGTCTTCATTTGCAGTCTAGTGTTAAAGTACCAAAACATTTTCAAGTTTGTTACAGTGTCTAACTTGTTTTTTCTGCATCCAGAGGCACATGTTTTTCCAAATGGCTTAAAACTGCAGTTCAGTCACTTTGGTGCTTTTCTCAGATCAGAATGAAAATTCTCAAAACCATTAGTGCAACCTCCACAACATTTAGTCATTTGTGCACATCATAGTAGCAATGTCTCCTTCCTCTGAACATGTATCAGTTGCTTTCATACAATTCTCTGCCATCGACAACATTATCATTTGCTCATGTCAATCAAAATGAACTCTACTTTTAGATGCTGAATAGTCGTTCCCAATAAAACTATTAGTCTTCATTTCATTGCTAAAGTCATTACATACAAAATTGGTGAATTCGTTTTCAAATGCTGTCAAGCAAATGTTATACATTTTTTAAATTATTTTTCCAATTCCAACTGAAGACTTTTAACTGTATTTTTAGTTTTATGCCTTTGATTCTGCTGATAAAGACCTCCCATGTGGCCGTTCATGCTACAACATAATTAAGTAAAAGTACTGAATGTAACACTTCACACTTAGATTTTTAAAGAAAAGCAATACAATGAAATTATGACTTGGCCGTGCAGACAATAAAGGTCCCAACAATGATACTCCCATCTTCTCAGCTAAATGGTAAATATCCCGATGAGCAGCGATGGAGGAGAAGGCCTTCATAGGCAGCCAGCACTAGGAAACATTTAAGTTGGACCTGGTCTGTGGGGGTGGGCCAGTCCTCAATGGTGTGGACTTTTTCTCCAAAGTGCTGATGCCTTAATGATGCAACTTGTGGCCCAGAGTCTCCACCTCCCTTCTCACTCACTCTTCAGGCCTGCAGCTGTCACTCTCTCCATCAGCTGTCTCAGGGCATCCAGAGCAGCAGCAAAGATGCTCCCATGCACCAGACGTTCGTC
The DNA here is from genome assembly GCF_041146795.1 of Maylandia zebra. Classification (NCBI taxonomy): domain Eukaryota; kingdom Metazoa; phylum Chordata; class Actinopteri; order Cichliformes; family Cichlidae; genus Maylandia; species Maylandia zebra. The sequence continues at coordinate 37,688,732 of NC_135178.1, forward strand.
CAGGTAGACAAGAAACCGCTGTCATAGGACACCAGCCAGCACACTGTCCATAAGACTCTCAAAGGTGGTGGAGGAATTGCTCAGGACCCTGAACTGCCATAGTCCCCCTGTCTTTGGTCTGTACTCAGGGGACAATTGCACCTGCCAGTATCCACTTGGCAGGTCAAGGGTGGAGAACAAGGAGGATCCTGCTACCAAGTCGAGGGGCTTGGTAGCAGGATGGTTCATGGAACCACATTAGTTCTTACTTGAAACACTTAGTTTGGTCATAGTTCATGTTGAAACTTAAATCTACTGGAACCTTCTTTGGGCTCAGATTCAGCCAAATGCATCAAAGCTAAAATATTTAATCTCTCTGCAACAATGATCTCTAACATATTGCTAAAAAACGGTGTGAAGAAGTAGAATATGATCAGCTTAAGACAGGAAGAGCCTGCTGCAGTCAATTTATTGCAGAACTTGTCACAAGATATTAAAGAGTCTAATTTTATGTGTTTATAATTTCAACCGCATAATTCACGAGTATCTACTACACTTTTTCTTGCTTTCCAGCGCTGACTTTTTGCACTAAAGTGGCTTGTTTCACATGGAGGATGAACAGAGGGGGAAACTAAGGCCAAGTTTAAGATAAATGAGGATTATTTTGAACTGAGAATCATGCAAAGCTGTTATAGTCCAAGAATAAAAGTGTAGCGTGCCAAATTACAATATTAATGTCCACATTATGAAAGTTAATGTTCACTTTCTCACATTACTCATTTAATACTACGCTGCCTGTCAGATGTAAGATCTGAGGACAATGACGTGGATTTTTGTAACAAGAAGTTTTATTCTATTCTATTTTAAAGCAACATGAGCTTTACTTTCAAAATAACTGATTTGACCTCTTGAATAACCACTAAGATGTTAAATTGTAAGAACATTCAATAGTTGCAGCCCAATGAGAAGCTGATGTTTGTCTCCAGGACTCTTCTGATCCACTCTAGGAGATGGTGAATTATCAAGCATTTAACATGTATTTTTTCCCTCCACGGGCTCTCTGTGTTGTTTTACATAAATGGCCCATATGAGACCTGGAAGCAGGCGCAGCAGAGGCTTCAGCTGTCGACACGTTCCTCTCGGGCCCAAAGGAAGTGGATATTTTTCCTGGTTTGTTCTACATTTGGGTCGCTCTTCACGCCGTGGAGAACAAGTAAAAGCAGAGCTGCCCTCCGCCACAGCAGCAGGTTTCTGACAGACGCTACCTGAGAAGTTTAGGACTTTGGGAAATTGTTCCACTTCCAAAACCACAAGAGTCATTAGTGTCACACATATATACTGTTACATTCTGAATATAATACACTCCCATGAATGGGAGCAATAAGCACCACCAAAGAAATGTGGCCCGAATAGGGTTTTTTTCCCTGGTCGTAGCAGGGGCGTAAATCTCTCCCTCCATCAATGTAACGTGCAGAGCCGAGCTAGAAGGTGAGCAGCTGAGTAGCACATGTTCAAAGACCTCCTGCAGTCTCCCAAAGACCCTCTTGATAGATTTCCTGCAGGTGGAGCAGTTTAATGTGTGCACCCGCTTGCACAAATTTACAGTATATGGTATTTCAGAGAGCGGGCGTAAACCTGATGTTTACCTCGACCTCTGCGCTTGTTCAGCTCCGCCGTTTTCCTCGTTTTCTGTCGTTTCATCTCCGTGCATCCGCTGTTCATTTTTGCAGGTGTGACATAAGTTTCCACTCAAAGGGAACGGCTCTGGTTCTCCTGGAAAATGACTCCGGTCAAAGTTGTCACAAGGCATCGTGTCCTTTTTCCTACCGCTGAGAATATTTTAGGCCTCATTGAGTCTTAATAATGAGTTCTGCAGAATGAATCCACATCACACCGCCTTGTTAAACGCCACAATATTCAGGAAACTGCAGATCGTGTTTCAGTGTTAGCATTCTGTGGTGATTATTTAATGCAGTGCTGAGATGGTACGTCTGTGCTGTGTGGGGGCTTCGTCAGAAACAGGCAGCAGGGAGCGCTCCGGCTTTTTAGTCACACAAGTTTAATATGTTAGTGACTTTATGTGAACTAAAGACGAGTGAAACACAATTATATTTGAGCATTTCTATTTGATTTAGTTCTTTATTATTCTAGTTTTTTGTGACATTTACTTCTTGTGATATTTGAGTCTTCGGGGATGATTTTCGGGGATTGTGACATCTTATGTTCCACTTCATTTCAAATATGATGGGACGAGCTGTTTGTTGGTTTGCATCGTCTCCTTTCGGTGTCTCCTGCATCCAAAATGTTTTGTACCATATTTAAAACGCTACGTCCAGATGAACAGAATCAACCTTTGGAGATGTACTATTATAGTTTTTTAAAAGAAACTATAAATATATGAAAGTCTGATGAGGACCAACCACAGAATAACCATTCATATGTGTTACTAGTAATAGTAATTCTGTCACAGTTAATGAGGCAATCGTGTGGAGATGAGAGGAGTTTGGACCCAAGTGCAGACGCTGACGATGGAGTTTTAATTTACAGCAAAATGCAAACAAGACCAGAGCAGAACAGGGACTTCTAAGAAAAACCTAAACTGGGAGAAACTAACAAAAGAATATGAAGAACAAAGAAAACTGTGAACGAGGAGCCTGAGACATGAACACTGAGGAGGAAATGCAGAAGGAGAGACGTAGGGCTTAAATACACAAGTAAGAAAACGAGAGGATGGGGAACAGCGAGAACACAGCTGGGACGAATGTGACACAAGGAGACACGGAGAAACAAAACTCAGGACACTGAGGACACAGACTGTCAAAGTAAAACAGGAACGACAGACATGGAGACGCAGACTAGACATAACATGGAACACAGGGAGGTACAAACCCTGAAGACGAGAAATCAGAAGATACTGAAGGACTTCAGGAGCTGGAAATACAGAGACAAAAAGCAAGAAACTACCGATGATAAATCATTAACAAAATTAAAGATCAATAATGATGCAAACACAAAACACTGGGTCACTGACCCAGGACAGTGACAAATGTGTATTTAACAGCAGTAATATTTGATTTTTAACAGTACTGATGTGTTTTTTTTAAATTTTTTGATATTAACACTTTTACTTGAGTTAAACAGTAAACTTTAAATAAAATATTCTGAGATGATTTTGCAGAATCTTCTTGTATCAGAAGAATTCTTCACTATTCCACCTTCATGTGCTCTTATTCACACACATGCTCTGTATTTAACTGTGTCATTATTAGGTATTATTAGGTGTCATTATTAAACCAAAGGTAACTATTTAACTAATCACTGCTAATGATTTCTTCTTTAATGCAACACTTTCAAAGTCCTTCAGAGTGATGTGAGCATCACAACATTTTGAGGCAGAAACAAGGCTCCTCTCTCCCCTCGTGTACAGTAAGGCTATACTTTGGCCTGTGACATGTGTGATTTGCACTGGACAGTATGATATACCATCCCAGTGAAACTGAAAGCAGCTCCGCAGCGATCCTGATCAAAGGCGGCTTCACCGTCTCTCCCAAAGATAGACTTACAGGTGATGTATTGGATGAGTCAACTGTCCAAATTTTGCTTCAGAGGTGGTATCCCCCCTCTGTCACGCAGGCTCCCCATAAAACACTTTCATGTAAGTCAGTAAAAAAAGAGAAAAGTCCTGTGAAAATGTAAAGATGGCTTCATGAACAGGGGTTTTATTTTTCATCTACAGGCTTTAGATTTCATTTCAGAGCCTCGTTCAGTGTCTCTTACACTGGCAAAAAGTCAAAGTGTGGTATCACTGGCAGAAATTCCCAATGCACACATCCAATAATTCATTTTCACGAGCGGTGAAGTGCAGGATCTGTAGCTGGACAAACACGCTACGACTTCCTGTTTTCATCCCATAACAGCACTTTTTATTGTCTATGTGACACAGCGCTGTACTGGTGCACAAATATATTCAGAAGAGTCGGCAGACTTACAGCATATCTGTTTAGTCTGATTGTTGTCACATTCTTATCTCGTGGCCTCACTCTTACTAGGAATAGACGGCACTCCATGGCTGGAAGGGTTTTATACGAATGAGAATGTTGGAATTAGTAGAAGAAATGTAATCTAATCTGGATTCATTCTGGATCATTCTTCAGAAAACATCTCAACGATTGAACGTTAAATGGAAAAAAAACTGATGCTGCAGCAGTTTTCCTTTTAAGACATCACAAAGCATTTTCCATGCAAATAGGCTGCGTTTACATCTGCTCAAATGAGGTCACCCTGACGAACGCAGTGCCGGTGCAAACACAGACGTGTGCATTAAATCAGGCGGGAGGCCGTTCACAAGCCTGTAGCGATCAGATTAGCTCATGGATAAAACAAAACTAAACAAATACAGTTAAATTCTTCTTTGCAATAATCTCCACCTCTTTGCTTTGTCCGGCTCGGCCTCTGTTCTTTACAGAAACATCAACATCCGCCTGTAAACGGTCACGTTGCGACATATGAAGAGGTAATGTTGCTGTTTGAAACACGTTCGCCGGGCGGGGCTGATTTCTCCTTCCTAACTACCAACCATCTCCTGTAAGAAGATAAAGTTACTTTTAATCAATTAAACCTCAGCTTTTCAGCTTTTATAAGAAGTTTAATAAAGGAGACGTTCACAGGTTCGAGGAGATGTGACAATGACCTCTCTGCACTGAATCATATCTGTTATTAACCTCTGTCTCTCTTCCACAGCATGTCTTTATCCTGTCTTCCTTCTCTCGCCCCAACCAATCACAGCAGATGGCCCCGCCCCTCCCTGAGCCTGGTTCTGCCGGAGGTTTCTTCCTGTTAAAAGGGAGTTTTTCCTTCCCACTGTCACCAAAGTGCTGCTCATAGGGGGTCATATGATTGTTGGGTTTTTCTCTGTGTGTATTAATGTAGGCTCTACCTTACAATGTAAAGCGCCTTGAGGTGACTGTTGTTGTGATTTGGTGCTGTGTAAATAAAGCTGAATTAATTAGCTCACTACTGTCAATAAAATGCTCATTTCTGTTATTCAAGCTGACAAACTCATAGGTGCCACGTAGCAGTGCTTTCTCCTAGAAATAATGTTTGAGGTGTAAACAACTAAACTGCAACAGCAAATATGTTTTGAAGGAAACACAAAGCGGGTGACATCTGTCAACATGAGGGCGAGAGGCTGTTAATCAACGTGTTTGGCAATTTGCAAAGACAGTGAAATGTCATCGTCTGTTTCAAAACAAAAATATTTCCCAACCTGAACTAAAACGTGTTTGTTGCCTAAACCAAAGCATAAATGTGACTCTTGATGTGTGAACCAGCGTCCATGCCAAACAACACACCTCGTGCCAGCACTAGACGCACTTTCACGGTGCTGCATGATTCAGGAATTTTAAAAAAAAATGGCCTTAAGCATAATTCACTCCACACATAGTTTATAAATGATGGTAGTCGGTGATGTGATGCTAATTTAATGGGCGGGGTTATGTTTGCCTCACAGAATTTAATTTAATGATGGAGTTTGAGAAGTTTTTAAGTAGTGGGCACTGTGAAGGGAGAAAACCCAACAGGTTTGAAATGAGTCCCAGGACTGTAAATGAAGCAACAAAATGAATAAAAATCACCTTTCAATTAATTCTCTGAATAACAGGAAGACATGAAGACAGTCATCTGTCTTTTATTTGACAGAGGACTCAAAGGAAAGCCATGCAAACACATTTTCTTTAAATAAAGTTTAGAGCTGCCGCTCATGATCATCGAAGCCAGCAGTGTTATAAACACAGTATAAAGGTCATGTTTCTGTATGAGATCATAGATCAGAAAAAGAAACTCCAGGTTTTCACAAAGTTTTGCAGCAAACAGATTCTTCAGATGTCAGATAAGAAAAAACCAACGAAAGCAAAATGATAAACAGGTCAATCAGACAAGAAGCATCGAAGTCGGACTTCAGTCTGTCCGTCCGGGAGCGACAGCATAAACAGCCTCTTCAAACAGCCGGGCAGATAAGAAATGGAAACCAGTTTCTTCACACTGTATTGTGCAGGAAACAAAATGTGGTGATGTGTAAACAGAGAATAGCACAGGCGCTGTTGGCTAAACAGAACCAAAGTGTCACAATGCAAACAGGTTATATCAGACCAAGGTTAAAACGTCGCCCTGCGCCTTCAGGTGTCAGCAGCTTTTGACTTTGTAGAGCTTAGTTGGGTAAAATTCAGTGAAAAACAGGAGAACAGGAACTCCAAGGAAAAAGAAAACAGGGCGAAGTGAGTGAATCCTGGGATCACATGTGAGCAGAAAAGCAGCCTGACTGTACTCGCTCAGTGTGTTCTGTTTGCAACTGAAATACATGATAAATACACACCTGCACGCCCATATAAGTGACTTTACGTTGTTAGGTATTGTGTACTGAACGCCTTCTGCTCAGGTTGACATTAGACCGAGCTCGAAGGTCATGTCGTAAACGTCAAATCGATCTGCGTGCTTCAAATAGAAAATCTGAGGACATTAGTTTCTGAGGACATCATTAAAATATTAATATCATTTAGATCTCAGCTGCAAATCTTTCAAGTCTCCACTTTACATCCTTTTCATTTACAGACCCTCCAACAGCAGCTAGCTTACCTCTATATGTGCACAATGGAGTCAATACGATCAAAAAGTTCAGCAGCTCCACTCAAACGTAACCTGGTGGAGCCCAAAGGTACCGGGAACAGGAGGAACAGGGGGGGCGTCAGGTTCCACAGGACGCACCAGCAGGCCTGATTTAAATATCGCCGCGTTGCATCCACACAAACATCAGAATTTCAGCTAAACGCTTTCTACAACCACCAAACAGCTAAAACAACAAATGCCTCACCCTTCACTGCTTCAACTTCTTAAACTGTTTTAACATATCTGATGAATTACTGACTATCATTAGTGCTCTGTAATATTCCAAGTATATATAGGGCCAGTATTTCTAATATCAGTGTTGTTACTGATACTCTGAACCTATAAAGGCAGCTTGTGTATGTTAGAGCAGTGCATGATTAATGCGATGAGTCATCATCATTTTGCAACTCTGTGATTTTAACTTACTTATTAGTCAATGCAACAAAACACACCGTTCAGCTTGTCAGGTATTTTGAAACTTGGTGTTTTGGAGACCTGGGATGTAAATGTGCTCATCTCTGAAGCACTTTGGCTCAACTGCTGTTGTTTACTTTTCCAAGATAAAGACAATGTTGGATAACACCTCCCACCCACTCCATGACATGTTGGTCAGTCACAGGAGCTCGTTCAGTGAGAGACTGAGATTACCGAAAAGCACCACTGAACGACACAGGAAATCATTCCTGCCTGTGGCCATCTCCCTGTACAACGCATCCACTTAACACACTGTTTGCTGCTACAACTACACATGTTTCTTTTCCAAATATTTATTTATAAGTGACTTATGTATGTATGTATGTATATATATGTATATATTGTACTATTCTTAGTTAGCGTATTGTCTGTCTTGTCTTAATGTTGGTTTAAAATGGAGCACTGTAACAAAAAATAATTTCCCCCAGGGATCAATAAAGTATTCTGATTCTGATTCTGATTCTGATTCTATAAATAAATAGATTTGACAGTGAAAACAAAAAGGTTCAGACATTTTTCATAGCGCGTGTTTCAGGCTGCATGCTGGTGGTTAGCATGTTTCTCGTGCCGGGTTCTTTCTGCGTGGAGCGTGTTCTCCACATGTTTGCATGGGTTCTCTCGGGTACTCCGACTTTCTCCCACAGTCTAAAGACAAAGAGTTAGTGAGGTTAGGTTAATTGGTAAATCTGAATCGCCCATAAGTGCGAATGGTTGTTTGTGTCTGTGCTGGCCCTGTGACAGACTGGCGCACCGTAGCACGCACTGTAATTATGTTAGCAGCCGTCACCTCTCCATCTTCAGCCCCTTCATGAAGCGTCTTCTTATAAAAGCTGAAAACTAAAGTTAAAGTTGCACATTGAAGCCAAAACCAAGACACTGTTTAAGTTGATTAAAAGTGAATTTTATGGTTTCTGTAGATGCTGACTTTTTTTGAGTGTTGGATCAAAACTTCATCTGTAGCTGAAAGAAGCTACATCTTTGTATTGATGAAGTGAGCGACATCTCTGTGCGGCTTCAGTACCAACTCTTACATATGAAGTGTCATGTTTTATAAATTGATTTTGTTGCTGATTTAAAGAACAAAATAGCCTCAAACATAACATCAAACCCTTGTTTGTTGCCATCCTACATAAACAGCACATCTAATCCTGAGTTGGCTGTAAACATTTCCAGTAGTTGTACCTACAGCACGACTGAAGCAATGTACCCATCTGTAATGGTAAACGTTTATCTATTGCTCAAACCTGGAGTACCATCAGGGTATTATTTGGAAAAGGACGTGGAGGATATTTGATCTTATGTTATAAAAGAACGTGTGAATGCCACAGCTGAAAGCACCCATCACGAATCAGGGAAGCAGGACACAAAAAAGTTTGGGATGATCAGACATTTTATTCCTAACAAGACACAGAAACATGAAAAAGCTGGCAGGTGAATAAAATGACTCCACAGTAAATAAACTCAGTCTGTATGTGTGCTGTGTGTGTTCATGAATGGCATTTATGCTGAACTGTGGACATGCTGAGGATTAACTGGTAGTGATGCAAAGCACTGCAGAGATTTTGCAGAGACATAAAACAGCAGATTAAAAGTACTCGACAAATTTTCTTCTACAGATGGTTAAAAAACAAAAACAGTGTTTTTAAAGTGAGGACAGTTTTCTGCTGTCACTCAGATCCATCAGCCAAGTCGTCCTTGCATAACTGTTTGTAAAAAACAATAATGTAGTGATATCATCAGTTTCACAATATCTCAACAGCAGATGTGTCACCACACCATCGTGACCAAACGTTGGTCTTCCTGACAGAAACTGACACGTTTTTTCCGAGAGGAGAGAACTGTGGGGTTGTCCCTCAGCACCGTCGTCCTTCGCACTGTAAGGGAGGCCGCCGGCGTTTAGCGAGTGAATGTGAGAGGATGAAAGAGTCACTTAAAAAGAACCCACTGTGCTGTGTGATGAATCTCACACACGGCACAATGAGGACTGAAACGCTGTCGCCCAAGTGAAGACGCACGGGGAACAGGAAGGATGCAGGAGAGGAAACCGGTCCTGTTTCTGTCACGCATTGTCTTTAGTTAGTTATGAGAATGAGTCCAGTCAGCCTGCAAAAACTGAATCCTTCAAACTAAAGTTAATCTTTTTTTGTGTGTTTTAAATGAGATGACACATGAGAGACTGACCTCTGCCTGTGTTAGGACATCCAGGACACACATGTCAGCTGTGATCTCAGTAACAACTGCGATGAGTCATTACAAACATTGTCATACCCCGTGCTTCGATATTTCTTATTCACTTCGGTGGAAACAGTAACTGCAGTATAATATTAATAGTAACATTCAAACCCTCCTGTCACACACAAGCACCGTCGGCTCCTCCAGACGAGCCGGCTTTGATGGACCAGTAAAAATGTCCCACTTTGTCCATGCAGACACAGGAAGTTCCAGTCTGGAGTTTTAATTGCTGGTTTGAGGACAGATTATTAAATCCATCTTTGACTGTGGAAATACAAACTGCAAAGACATCTGTGTGCAGGAGAGGCATCTGTGTGCTAAGGTGCCGTGTAGATGAAAGCAAGCTGCAAATAAAGTGAAAAGACAATGAGCTGATTTTCTTTAAGGGAAAAAACAGAAACACAAATGCATAAAAATAAAATGTATATATAATGTTTGTTAAATCAAAATAGCAAAAAGTGTCAAACAGGATTATTGTAAGCAGAAGCTTCATGTTTAAACACCCAGTCCGTGTGAAGACTTCTAACACATCAGACTGTGGATTAGTTTTAGTTTATAAACAAATGATTTCCCACGTTTTTCTCTCATCTTTATGTAAGAAGCACGTTTGTCAGTATGATTCATAACAAAGGAAGAAGAAACTGATTCTCACCCACTTGTATCACTTGTGTCCTCGTTCTCAGTCACCGGCGTTTAGTCCATTGTGATTTTCTGCTTTGCATCTTGTTTTCTTACTGTTTCAAATCTCCAGCTTAACATGGTCGTGTCTGCACTGATTAGTGTGAACCTTTCACTTTCTGTTCAGCTTCACCGTCGCAGATTTCTGCTTTGACTCGTTCTATGAGGCATTTTGTAAAAACCTTTTAAACTGTCCTAAAACCAAATGGCTAATTTGCCAAATAAATCACTGTGATCCTGGAACAACAGAAGGATCACAGATACTTATATAAATAAAGGACGTTGCTGTTGTGCAGCATACGTAAAAATACAAAGTCGATGCAAATATTCAAATGTTAAAACGTGAACAGGCTGTGATGTCATAATTGTTCCTAATGCAAATGTGTCAAACTGAGCTTAAGGTGACCTCGGAGAAATGCTCCTCCTTCTGCAGCCGGGTTAGAAAACAACGCCGCGTCAGAGGCCTCGTATTTAACATTGTGCAGCAGCGATGCTGAAGACGGACCTGATGGATTACACGTCTCTAACTTTTCATTTCTGTAACATCTGCTTATCTGGTCACATATCAGGGGTTTCAATGACACTCATTTTCTTGCTATAATTGTGTGTTCTGCTGGGACATTTGGGGCGTGGGCATGCCTCTGCATCATATTTTGACATGTGCATGAAGGGTTAGCCCACCTTAGTCCTGAGCATGTGCCCGGGTATGAAGGAAAGCCACGATCTGTGGAGCTCTGATGTCATCGTTCAACATGTTAAATCGTGTTTATTTGATCATTTTATTTGAAGTTCAGGAGGGATTCACCCCGTACTCATACATTATACATCTTTAAATGCCTGCTTGTCACACTCCGATCTGCACGGCAACATTGCTAAGCTCTATGCTGAGCTTCCAGTTGCTGATGCCATGAACTCCACCTCCTTGCATCCGTCATCTTTCCTACACCCTGTAGCTGCCATTCTCCCCAGTGTTGAACCCATTCTGCATCCTTGCCATGCCTTCGCATGCATATGAAATTAAGTGACATCCCATTCTTAATCCACAGGGTTTAATACTATGTTGGCCCTTTTCAGGATTTCTAATAATTGCATCTCTTCTTGGGGAGGTTTTCCACAAAGTTTAGGAATATTTATGGGAATTTGTGACCCATCTTCCAGAAGAACATTTGTGAGACAGACACTGATGGTGGTCTCACAGTCTCCCCTCTAATTCATCCCAAAGGTGTCCTATCAGGTTGAGGTCAGGACTCAGTGCAGGCCAGTCAAGTTCTTCTACACCAAACTCTCTCATTCATGTCTTTGTGGACCTTGCATTGTGCAGTGGTGTGCATTCATGCTGGAACAGGAAAGGGCGTTCCCCAAACTGTTCCCAAAATGCTGAGAGCATGAAATTGTCCTAAATGTCTCGGTATGCTGAAGCATTAAGATCCAACTTCTGAAAAACAGCCCACGACATAATCATACAAACACCTCTAAACTTGATACTCGGCCCATTACAGTCAGACCATGCTGGATCATGTCCTCACAGTACCTCGCTGAATGAGGCTGTTGTACCATCATGGTTCCAGACTGGTACCACCACCAGTGCCTTTGAAAAAACACACACACACTGACATGTCTTAATGATTAGCACCTTGTAGCATTCCCTCTCATCATGATGAAGTGCTCTGAGAGGCTGGTATAGGACCTCCAGCTTGTTTACCACCAAAACACTGAGGCTACTTGACTTTCCTCTCCAACGGGGTGAGAGCCAGCGTGTCCCCTCACTGAGCAGCTGGTCCCCTCAGGGCTGTGTCCACAGGCGGTCTCACCTGGTTCCTTGAAACTGCATCCCTTGCAAAGAGAGAATAGCAGTGTTTGTACTCCTGTGTGGGATAAGGAAAGCACACATCTGCCCTCCCATCCTCATCACTTTCTAGAGAGGCAGCATGTTGAGCAGCTGCATCTCTGTGTGGTTTGGTCAGTGCAAAGCTTTGGAGGGAATGATGAGGGCAGTGGAGAAGATCAGTGCTTGCTCCAACGCGGAGGTTTTATTGCAGTGGTGCAAAGCTAAAGCATTAAGCATTAAAAAGTCCCTTTAAATTTTAAATGTTCCCTAACAGATGAAGCTCTAATCCTAACAAACTTTAATTGAATAAATATTCATCTGTAACCCGACAGGTGAAAACAAAAACTAAAAGTATGAATGTAAATCAGTGACGTTGGTTAGGGTGAGCAACTGGTTTTGTGTAACTGCAATGGAAACATTTAAGCTTGAGCTTTTAGACATTTTCAGTTTCAAAATGTTTCTGACAGCTTGAAATGTGAAACCTATCAAATTTGTTATGATCTAATAATAAATCCCTGATGTCGAGCGATTGATATTTCTGATTGATTACAGAAGTCCAATATAAAATAACATCTGAGATTTTCTTAGAGACGTAAACTTCTGCAGATGAATAATTCCTGTTATGTGCTTTGACATCGAATGTCTGAATGAGGAAAATGAAACATGAGTCGGGGTAAGAAAAGCAGCCTGTGGGCCGGTTAGCTCCACATCATAGTAGCTAAAGGTTTAGGTTAGCCCTCACTCTGGAAATAAAAAACTTCTCATCTCAGGATTAACAAACTCCTTAAATCCCTGTGCAAACATCCGATGGATGCAGTACAACAGGCCCAGTCCACAGAGGCCACCTCTCAGGAGTCGAAGGATCCATTACCCCAACTGCTGTTTTGATGACGCAAGGATCTTGTCATGCAGGTGGTTTTAATGTTTTGGCTGGGTCTAAAGAGTGTCACATTACATAATGCACACTTTAACACTGTGGGTCTTAAATATAAATGAGGGCAGAAAAGCAGTGGATTTAAACTTGAACGTGTCATCCTCGGTCCCTGGACTTTATTGTGGTCCCTATTTTTATCGCAGCGTGTGTTGTTGTCAACCACACGTTTAATACACAGTGTTTGGTTGTGTTTTTCACATTGTCTCCGATCGTGTGGTGCAGAGGTTGTCTAAAGCTGTTGTGTTACCCTTGTGTGGACGTAGCCCAAGAGAGAATTTAACGTCAAAACCAAGTAAAAGCTGGTTGGAGCTCATATCCAGCCCTCGAGAAAACGATGCTGAGACAGTCCAGCACTGTGCACACGGGAAACAGGTGTGGCTACAACTCTGAAACAATGTGAGTACTTCAGAATAAACCAGGCGCTGCACAGAGTACACAGAGTTCATGAGGGTCATTGCAAAATAAATCTACTCCCTGTGGGAGCCTTGTGGTGAACAAGGCTGTGTAAAATGTGATTCATTGTTCTTTAACTCAGCAGTGTTAAATAAAACACCTCGTGCTAAACATGGACACATTGTTTGCCTGCGGGGTGGGTGTGTGCATTTGAATACACTCTTATAGTCCTATGCAAATCGGAACATTTAAGTGTTAACCTTGGCAATCGCGGTGTTTACTCTAGTTACCATGAGCCAGGTGCGGTGGCCATTTATCACTGCAGAATTACAGCTGCACCATCTGCACCGACCTCCGCGTGCAGCGTCACTCACGGACTCTCTCATTCACGCCACAGCGTCACAGTGCAGCGAATCACACCGGAGGAGCTGCAGAAGGCAGCAAAAACAACGAGCCGACAGAAATAACAGCTGTAAAGGTGTACAGAGCCCGGCGACAGCGCATTGCTCGGGATTATAGTATTTTCTTCTGGTGACAATGCAACACAACCCATGTTTCCATAGCATTTACATGAATGTTTAGACTGGCAAATTCCCTGTAGACGCTGAGCAGGTGGAGAAGATGTCATTGTTCCTACAAGTCACCAAATAAACAGCTTTTCTTGAATAAAGAGAAATGAATAAGAAACAACGTCTTAAAAGAACAGCAATGACATGAATGGTTCATTAATGGACCAATGTGGGGTTTTTTTCAAATCCAGCAAAAACTAGTGTCTTAAATGTTGTGAAAGAAGCTTGTTTTTGTCTCAGGATTCACCTTTCTGAACATGTGCTGCTCAAAGATTTACAACTATTTGAATAAACTTGCAAATGTGGCTATCAGCTGGATTTGAAGTGACTGAATTTGCCTTTCTCCTTGATCCTTGCGTCAATGTTTCAAAATGACTCCAGAGAACACGAGTCAAACTTTCACATTGCTTCGACTTGCAAATTCATTCTGTGGAAACAATTAGTCCTGAGGCGAACAGAACAAAGACGGTGAAAAATTGTTGTACACGAAGCGAAGGCGTGCGGCGCGCTCGCTCCCTCTGTGCAGGCTGAAGAGGGGCTGATTGTTTTATGGGCCCAGGGGAGAAGCTCTGTTTGCTTTCGGGCACACGTTAACAGTTCATTTGTTTTTCCAGAGCTCCAAATGTCAGTCTGTGGTGCATCGTTTTCCCTAATGTGAGCAGGAGCGCTGGGCGATTCCCAGGGTGACCTGTGCAGCAAGTACAGGTGCCAGCTGGAGAGATAATTGGTTCCTACCCTCAGGAGGCAACAGCTTGCACTACAATGCATCATTGTTGGGCTGTAGTGGACACAGTCTGCAGATTTAAATATGTAATGATCGGCTGCTTAAACGGCACAAATTATTTCAGTGACACTACACAGCTGTGTGTTGTTTCTCATTCCCCACATATCGAGTACTGTGTCGTGGTTTACTTTGCTGGACGGTATTCGGCTCTTCTTTTCAGTTTGTTTTTTAGAAGAACACGTTTAAAGTTGTCCTGCTTACCACTGCCTTGCAGTTTTACTTTGTATTAAGTGAAATCAACAGGAAACAGGAAAAGTTTTGACCAGCTTAATTTCTGATGCCGTCTTTTTCTAGATATCCAGAGAATCGTCCATCCTACCCGTCTCTTGTTCTGTCTCCCGTTGCCCCGTCGTGGTCAATGCCTGGCCCTCTCCGAGCTCGGCTCTACTGGACGGTTCGTCCTGTTAAAGGGAGTTTTTCTTCCCACTGTCGCCGAGCGCTTGCTCATAGGGGGTCGTATCATTGTTGGGGTATACTGTTGTGAATTGGTGCTATGTGAATAAACCTGAGATAAATAAGGCAACAAGTGAAGTTTCAGCTTTTTGGCAGAATCTTGATGCTAACTTTACAGCCTCGTTTCAGTTGGTCCATCCAGGCAAAAGCAGCTTTGCTGAATGGGAAAAATGCACAGATGTGGACAGATGATAAACTACGTGTGTGTGTGATTATCATCGTTCTTCCCCAGTGTTCCTTCTGTCTCTGCGTTTAGTTGATATCTTTTTCCTGTTTTACTTTGACTGTTAGCGTTGTCTTCCTTTGAGTTTCACTTCTACCCTCGCGACTGTGTTGACAAACAAAGGTTTGTCTCGCCTCAGACCTCACAGTCCCCACTGAGCCTTCAGTGTGGACGCAATCATCACGAGCATGTTTAAACTGTTGTTTAGTTTAAATTTATTTCCTCACAGGGTTCAAAGTATAAATACACACCCAAATATATACATACACTCCCACTAATATTGGTTAAATGGTACTTTAGCACTTTGATCAGATACTGATGGTAATTCTGGATGAAGACTTGACTCCAACTGGAATTATTCATTTAAATTGGATGGTTTGTCGACATGGACTCGGCATTTAAGTTTTCAGTAGGGTTGAGGTCAGGAAAGATCATTCCAGAAGCTTAATGTGAGCCCGCTTTATTTATTCCAATAAATAAAGCAGTTCTGACATGTGTTTGAGATCATTGTCCTGCTGGAACATCCAGTTGTGTCCAAGTTTCAACGTCTGCTGATCAGAGGAGAAAAGTTTGGAGATTATTCTCTTTCTTCATTATACTGTCCATTTTTTGCACTGGCAGCAAACCAGCCCCCGTCATAAATTCAAACTTGTGTGTCAGAAGAAAAACTCAAAGAAATCACTAAAGGCCCAAAATTTGTGTGACATTGACACTCATCGTGAGCGTATGTGAGCTGCAGTGATGTCCTTCCACTTATTTCCTGTTCACGGTTGTTTCCAGTGTCGTCTGTAAAACGTTGATTCCTGCAGGATAATGTGAGGTTTGAATTTCACATCCTGTTAGGCACAAGTGGAACATCTCACCACCATGAACGCTCAGACATGCCACTGCACACTGGAAATGTCATATATTTTATTTTATTGTGATATCTCGAAAAAGAAAATAATGCTGGGGTTTCCTTGTCTTGCACCTCCGTTTATAAGGACTGAGAACCCTGCGCTATTGTCAGGGCGGATTCTTTACGTGGATACATCTTTGCAGCCTTTTTTGTCACTGGTACTGCAAAACTATCATAATTGTGTGTGTGTGTGTGTGTGTGTGTGTGTGTGTGTGTGTGTGTGTGTGTGTGTGTGTGTGTGTGTGCAGGACTTTCCCAGCCTCCTTAAGCTATGAACCGCCAGCATGTTGCCCCCATTGGCCCCCGGGCCTGTCAGCTTCGACAACATGGTAATTAAGTGGGAGCTACTTGTCAAAAGCTGCAAGGCTACACATTTCTTATTGGATTACAAGGTGGTGGGAAGGAATGCAGGAACTGGCCGGCGTTCCTCTCCCTGCTGCTGGTACAGGAGGAGGGAAAAAACATGGGTGGAATGAATAGAGAGCCTACCCTTCCCTTCACGCCCGCTGATCGCTAATGCAAAATAAGGCATGTGCCATTTATTTCAAGAGTCAAAATAACCCACCGTGTGATTTTTCTGGGAATGTGTGGGTGTGTGGGAGGGTTGAGTTTGTGGTGCTTAATAGATTCTTAATGTGCAAAAGATTATCAGATGGGCTAAGAGTTGCTGCCGTGACAATGGCAACAGTGGGACGGATGGCTTGGTTTAACACCTGGAGAAGGGTTCGCCGGTGTGTGCTTGTGTGTGGGTGTGTGTGTGTCTGTCATGGATTGAGCCGACGCAGGCGGTGATAAAGCAATAAACCCGGCGCACAGTCACTGACAGGGCAGCCAAATGCTATATGGGCAGCAGAGGAGAAGAATGGAGCTGTTGTATCATAGCAGGGGAACTCCGTACAACACCATCCCTCCGTTTTATTTTCACCTTTTGGACTTTTGTTTCAATATTTCTGACTCACTGCTACAGTCCAGGCTGCTGTCATGGTCTCTAGTTTACACACACAAATCCAACCTATCAGATGCGTCTCTGCCCCCATACTGGCAACCGCACAACATAATGACTTCAGAATAAGGACACCATCTGCATTTTCTATAAGCCTTTTTTACTGTATAGAGGTGAATGGACGCTCACAGCAAAACTGCACCAAAAGCATAATTAATTTGGTGGGTGCATTGTTAAATTATCAGCTACCATTAATAAGCTTTGATAATGAGCTGCATTTATAAACTGTGCAGGTGCAAAATTAGCATATTCAGTGCAAAGTAAAGCATGAAAAAAGCTGTTTGCACAATGAAGTGCTCAGGAAGTTTTCACATAATTACAAATGTGCAAAAGGCACCAACAAACTGTGCAAAGAGTTTCCTGTTTATTTCTGCTGGACATCCTAACATGGTCGTCTGTGGGGACTGAGGGACTGAGATTTCCTCTTGATGGAAACCAAATGCTCCCAACTAAAACTACAGAGACACACCCTTTAAAAAAAAGTATCCTCACATTAGCTCAGTGTGGTCATTTGGGTTTTTGTGAATCCCCAAAATTAAACAACAGTCAGCAAAGGAGAACATTATTGTCAGAGAAAATATACTTCATCATGCTTTAGTCAGAGCGGCGATGCTTAGTTTTTTATACATATACCTGAATGTGAGTAATGAATGTGTGAGCACTGAAGTGCAGCCATATGTTTAACGTGGACATTCGACTGTATGAGCAACAAATGCATTCAGTGACCTCTGCTCTGCTGTTTGCCTTGAAACAAGAGCCATGAAAGACTGAATTCCCAGAGGTGTGTGTGTGTGTGTGTGTGTGTGTGTGTGTGTGTGTGTGTGTGTGTGTGTGTGTGTGTGTGTGTGTGTGTGTGTGTGTGTGTGTGTCTGTTCATGCTGTGATGAAGGAGAGAGACTGAAGTCTCTAAATGGTAAACGACACCTGTGTACGCCAAACAAAATGCTACTGTGTGAACTACAACTGCTGATAAGGGGGAGGGTGGAGGGGTGAGGGGCGCCGGGAGGGGACCCCAGGGGAGCGACTTAACAAACCAGTTCTCTCTGCTGACATGCTAAATCGCACACTTTGGGAATGAGACTGTGAGGACTTCAGCAGATACTTATCAGTGGCGGTTAGTGCAGACAAACACTGTCACCTTCTGCAGAGCACACACACACACACATTGATAAGTCATAGATAAAACACTGTCTTCATTGTGCTCTGAGTACATATCAGATTTGATACTTTGGGGCTATAGATGGAGTATGTTTAATCTGTAAAAGGCTGTGTAAACAACACTGAATTCAGTTGAATTCAGAATGAAAACACAGCCTGATACAGTCAACATCTTTAAAACGTTAAGCTCTCATATTCAGTTACACTTTGTAAACCATGTTTAATCCACAACACCCTTCTTACAGCGTCTCAGTGAACTATGCACAGCATGAATCAATGTATAAGAAGATGGCTGCAGCCACGTCCAGACGAAGCTGCGCTGTGAATCCTTGAGTTAAACCTCTTTGACAAATAAACGGTGACTTTAACAGAGAAACTGAGGACACTGCATGAAATATGGTGGCAGCCACAACGTAAGCTTGCCCTGAATCGTACACTGCTTCATCCTGCTTTTTAACTCTAACAGGGATGTTGCAAAATGATTGTGATATTATGTTCAATAATACTTAGAACTAGCAACGGATACCATAAACTCCCGAGAAAGTGTTTGCTGAGTAAACAGTAGAGAAACAGGTGCACACAACCAACCACATGTGAAAACAATCTGTGAATGAGGACAGGACAGACGGGGAAACTAACACGAGACGCTAAAAGACACTAGTGCTGACAGGTATGGCGTTATTTTTGTGCCACTATTCTGAGCGCACGTAAAAATAATTTGAGCGCACGTAATAAAAGTTTGCAGGTGCAGGTGTTGCATTTTGAAATGTGAAATTTATTTTGAGCGAAGAAAAGCTCAATTTGAGTGAACAAAATTCATTGCTGCGTGCAAAAACTGTATTTCAGTGTTTGCTGTTATACACACACACACACACACACACACACACACACACACACACACACACACACAGCAGCCCCTCTCGCTCAGTTTTTACATTTGCGCTCGCTCCCAATGTGTCGCTCTCAACATTTCTGCCCGTGCGCGTTCAACTCTTTCTCTACACCGTTATATTTGTGCCACAAAACCAGCCAATCACAGACTTGGATGCAAAAAAATCTGATTGGCTGTTTTGGTCTCCAATCAGCTCGAAATGACGAAATGCAATATCCCAGAATGCATTTGGTCCAAAACTCAAACGAGGCAGTGGCGGAGTTTGAAATATTCTTCTGTCTGGGTCATAAAATAAACTTTTAAGATATTTTCATGCGAGAATGTTTCTGTGTAAACTTCAAATACCTGCTCGATTTATCAACACATCACATATTTGCATAAGTGCTCTAACGTATTCGGAGGTGCGTACTTGTGTTCTCGTGTACTCGTGATACGTCATCAGTCGGAGACCAAGTACTGTTCCAATTCAAAGTACGCATCAAGCCGAGAACACGAAAAATTCCCGATGTGTTCTCGCTCCGCCTTTTTTTATCGAGCATGCATCTTTGGTGACGTGTGTGGACTTGGTACAGCTAAATATCCCAGAATGCATTTCGTCCAAAACTCAAACGCGGCAATGGCGGACGAGCGCGGCTAAAAACTTTTAAATATTTCTCTTTCTGGGTCACAAAATAAACTTCTAAGATATTTTCAAGCTAGAATGTAGCTGTGTAAATATTCAAATATTTGTTCAGTTCTCTTCCAAACCCCAGCAGCTGTCTATTGTAATTTTTGAGTGTCCACTAAAATCAAAATAAAAGCGTTCTAACATCTTACCTGCTTGTTTTTATTAAGGCATACATGTACACTATACGGACTCGCGTACTTGAGAATTGAGAAAGGGGCGCAAGTTAACCATAAAAACCCTGAAAACCATCAATTTCACACCCGAGCCTTAACTCTCGCGGCCCGGTACCATCTAAGTTTAAAAGTAGGAGCCAAATCATCCTCACAATGCAGATATGTCCACATCACCAAGGTCCCCAAGAAGGTGAGTAAACATACCCACACACATATTCGTTTTCATATCTTAGTGAGGACATCTCATTGACATAATGCTTTCCCTGGCTGCTCAGCCTAAACACAACCTAACCGTACTCCTGACATTAAAACCACATTTTGAGTCTCAAAAATGCCTCAAACGCGTGGACACAAGCATTTTGTCACCATAAGTGAATGTTGGTCCCCATAAGTATAGTAACATGCAGGTTGTCTGTCCTCACAAAGATGTCTTAACATGTACACACACAGAGTGAAAAACAAAGTGCAACCGCAAGCTACTTAAAGTGATGTAAGTCGTCATCGGTGACACAAAATGTCATCGTCTGGCCAAATCCAATTACAGCAGCAACGAGGAAGCTGTTCAAGACAATCACACGCCCACAGTCTCTGCTTTACGTGAGACGTCTCAGCAGGCTTAAAGAAGAGAAAAGTAAAGGAAAAATGCTTCTTTTTATCAGGCGAGTGGTTTCGCTGCAGATTCATGCCGATGAAACGTCCGTGCCAGAAACAAGAGATTAGTGACTTTTTTTAACCTCCTGTCTTGTTCATTATTGCACGGATCAGAGTTCTGCTGCTCGTGTGAAACCCGTGTTTGGAGCTTCCTTTCAACACACACACTCACACACACACACTCACACACACACACACACACACACACGCTGAGAGGCTGTAAGTGGAAAGGAATGAGTGGAGAAATGCATCATGAACGGATGAGATGATGCTGCTCGCAGATTTATGAGCCGATATCGTGTTTCAGCCCCTGAAGAGCATATTTAGTCTACATCCACTCTGTCACATCCACACCTCATTTATGTGGTTTACTTGTGAAATTTGTCTTTGTGCAAAACTCTAGTGATAAAAACATTCCTGGGATTTTCTTTTTCTTAGTTTTTCACTGAGGCTCTGCAGGAGTGATGGGATATTGTCCGCTACATTCATTTGAAACATATTTTAGTTGTCGCAGAGTTACTGTAAAAACTTAATGACCCTGCAAACGACTAAAGTGCAAAGGTCAAGGAAACAGGTTTTTAACCACGTTATGGAAAAGTAAGGTTAAAATGTCTGCAGGACGAGTCTGTAACTCTAGTTCCCTTTTCTTAAAGAAGCCCTGATTATAGTCGAGGAACAGCTCGTCTGAATTTATGCTTTTAATGGGCACGAAACAAACGAGGTGTTACAAAATGAAGTATTAAGTCTAAGCCCAAATATTAAATTATTAATAGTGCAACATGAAAAAAATGATTAAAAAAACATTAGGGTTGTGTGTGTTTCCGTCAGAGGACTGAAGTTCCTCGTGTTTCTGCGTCCGGCCACAGTCGTTCATCGCTCGGTGCAGACTAACTTCTGACCTAAACAACAACCCGCTCGCACTTCCAGCCGTCACAACTCGAGTATGAAATGACATCGGACACTTTTTATGGAAGTTCAGTCTTATAAAGTTTATTGACGTGAGGGAAACATCGACATCGTGTTTAAATACTCGACACAAATAAAGTTATTCAAACATGCGCGTGTAAAATATTATACACTGTACATAAATATTACACTGAAAAAACAATCATTTCAAACTGGTCTATTTTCCGATGCAGTGCTCACGTTTACATTTGACCCCGAAAACCACAACTGCAGCTGATCTCTGGCTGAGACAAGCCTCGTGTTTATAGTGCAACAAAGGACACCTCGTGGATTTTAATGGAATGCTCGACTTATGGCGGGCGTGGGCCGTTTCAGGATGGCCTCCACGGAGAAGGACAGAGACTCGCTGGGCGCCATCTTGGTCCCTACAGGCTTCGACAGAAAGTCTTTGGCGTACCTGTCTGCGAGTTTTACCGCCTGAAAGTCTTTGGCAGAGCTCTCCCTGTACTTGCGGGCCGCCTCCTCTAACAGCTCCTTGCAGTACGGAGCTCTGAGCTCTGGCCCGGACCCGCCGCTGGCTTTTTCACTCAGTGAGTGCTGGATGAGGGAGTGAAAGGAGTTGAGTTTCATGGAAGGCTTAGCACTGTCCTTGCTTAACTTGCTGAGGACTTGGCTGGAGTTTTGGGAATGAGGGTGGTTGGGGAAAGATTGTCCAAAGCTCCTCTTAGGAGGAGAGAAGGCCGAGCACTCCCTCTGCTCCCCCTGGGTGACAGCAGGAGGTTTGGGGTCGGGCCTCTGAGGGTCTGATAAGTCCTGCAGAGCAGCGGCTCGGGATCCCTCCAATTTAGCAGCGAGCGCGGCCTCCTGCTCTGGCGGCTGACTCTCAGCGGGCATCGCTTTGGGCTCCCACACAGCACCGGGCTTCATGTTCTGCACCGCCGTGGCGTTAAACAGGCACTGCTGGTACAGAAGAGCGTCTCCCAGGTTGGCTGCGCCGCGGGGCCACATCACGAAGCCACCTCGCGACGGCTGCAGCGGGTAATGGCGGTAGGTGGTCGCCACGCTGACGTTGGAGGAGATGAGCTCGACGTTCCCAGGGGTCGAGGGGTACTGCATGCCCAGATCCAGGCAGTTAGGGGAGAGGAAGCTGCACAGCTCTTTGGGCTGCGGCTCGACCGGAGCTGCCGGCGAGTAGGCCGTCTTGTAGGAGTTGTACTCAGACGAGTGGTGGACCAAGCCGTTGGGGAAGAGGAGAGAGCCTGGAGCCCCCTGGTTGTTCTCCATCAGCTCTCGTTCTTTGTACTCCCGCTCCAGCATGATGGTTTCCAGCTCCTTGTCTGCAAAAGCCCTTCTCTTCCTCATGCGGTCGCTCAGCGGAGGGGGAAGAGACGGGTTGGCTGCCAGGAACGGATCAGACTGCACCGGGCGATATCCTGTCATCGAAAATCAAACATTTACTTCAACTTTTATGACATCGAGTGTGTTTGGAATTATATTACGACACCCAACATAGATAATAATCTAATTAGCTATTTATACTTTGTAATGCTGCTAAACGAGTTAGCGTATCACGTGCCAGAGTTTTACTGCTTACAGATGTTAGCACGTCCTTATCGCCCCGTTGGTGTTAAAGGAAAAAGAAATGTAAGCCCCGCTTCGAGCGAAGGAGAGGCAGAAGAGGAGCTTTTCTTTTTGTCTGAGCCGTACCTTCGAGGATGCTTTTGGCGAGCATGGTGGACGGTCGGATGTGTCGCTGATATATCGTCCTCCTCTCTGCAGGAATTGGTTTCCCGGATATGCCTTTCTTATCCTGAGAAATTAGAGAAACAAAAGAAAAATATTTAAAAGACGCTGACAGAGTGTTCACCTTAATCCTTGTTAAAATAACTGATTTTTCACAGCTGAGGTCCAAGTCCCATGTATGTTTGGATAATAAAAACCAGCCTCTTAATAATAATCCAGTTAAAATATGGGCAGCGACACACATTTCTCGTGTTATTACAGCCTTGAAAAGGCCTCGAAACAGCCCTAAACAGGACGGAGACGCAGGCCTAACAAGTCAATCTAACATTTAACACATTTAGTTTTTATTTTTTTGCAGTAATAGATATGAGAGAAAGTGTTTGTTAAAGATATAAACTTGGACATTTAACAGGAGCTCAGCTGATGACACAAACTGGGAAACATTCATCTGGTCTCATCTTTAAAATGCTGGCGCCGTAACAGTTTCGCTCTTTTACAGAAATATGCGCAGATTTTTCACACACACATGGAACAGCTGTGATTTTGTGTTTTTATTCAAATTCTCTTCCTAAGCCTTTATTTGGGGGAAAAACAAAATATTCCTCATTTTCTGAATGAACCTCGAAAACCTCCAACGGCTCCTCGGATGTGCCTTTATATTCGTGTTTGTTCAGTGAAGCTAACAAAGCGATATAAAGTGCACGCTGAGCGACTGCATTCACGCTGAACACTGAGCCTCGGCTTTACTCTGATCAGCTGCAAGCCCGAACACAGAGCCTTTAAAATAACACGGACTGCGCTTCTGAAGGCTTCGGGTTCTTATAAAAACTTTGGAAGAATCAGCGCAGCGATTTTCTTTTTCTTCCACTGTAGCACAAAGGTCAGTGTGCAAATGTGCCGCAGTTATCAAAAACAACACGAAGAAGCGCTCGACTTTCCCACAGACAAAAGCAGAAACTGCCCCGTTTACAAAAGAAGGACTTCAGCACAACAGAAGCTGCGATCACAGAAGCAAGGCCTGATTCACTAACACTGAGGGGTCAAAGGCCACAGGTCACTGTAGTGGCTCCAAGTGCCACAGCTTGCTGTGTGAGGAGATAAATATGTTGAGCTGCCTGATTTCAAACAGTCCTGATCATCTGAACTTTCCACTGAAAACCCTGAGCTGCAGGGCAGCAGTGATCCAGGCTCAGACTTCCAAGCAAGCAGCTGATTAACCGGAGACGCTTCATCACACACGTGAGTCCTTCCTGCGTTATTAGCGCGAAGCACCTGAACGCATCAGCACAGCACCTCCACCACACACCACCCTCAGTCTCACCTCCGTGGCCTGCTGCCTCCTCAGGGCCACCTGCGCCGCCATCACCCGCTGCCGCTCCACCACCAGCAGGCAGTTGGCGCACTGGCAGTCCCTCCAGCGGCAGAAGCGCTTGTGGCCCTTCAGGCAGGACACCACGCCGTGGTTGCGGCAGCGGGCGCACTTCGGCGTGCGGCTCAGTTTCCTCTGGTCACCCGCGCACATGGGGCCCGCCCTGTCGCGGCTCTTAGTGCCGGGGCAGTCGTCCTCTGAGGCGGCGTGGCCGAGCGGAGAGCCGGGGCGCTCGGAGGAGTCGGCCAGCTCTTCGCTCTCCGTCTCCAGGCTCTCCACGTCGATCTCCAGCTCACACCCGGAGTTCTCTGACATGTCTGCCGGATTTAAAGCCAGTTTGTACCTGGAGACGAATACGAGTTATTAGATTAGATCAGGTGAGAAAAACTGGCACTTAAAATATGTAAATATCACCAGCTTGTCAGACTTAACACACCAAATATTCCCATTTCCTCATCTGGACAGTTTCATGAATTATCCCAAACTTTCAGGTCTGTCATTTCTTATTTAAAAAATAATAAAATAAAAATATTTTAGTCTAGTAAGTAGATTATCTACAAGAATAAAAAGATAATAATAAATCTGTTGTTCGTTTTTTTTAAGTTTAAAACAGCTTGAAGTTTTTCAGAAGGCTGAACATTTATTTTTATTTACAGCTGTGAAATATTTTAACACGACAGTTTGTAATCAGAGAAAGTGAGGCCTTAATAAAACCAGAACTAGTAAAACTCCAACAGTCTGCTGGATCTCAGAGGAGTTTGTCACATAACCCGGGATATTTGGGTCACGCTGGCTCACAGAGTTTAATTAAACCGGTTTAATTAATCTGCGTCTGAGCGACTGAGCCGAGAAACACTTTTAAAAAACGGAATGAATTTTACCTCCAGGAGTCCAGCAGGGCGGGGCAACGTCGTTAACACCGTGATGAACGCCACACTCACACACACACGGTCCAGACTCAAGCTTGTAATTAGCCGTTAATTGAGCGGATAAACGCAGACGCGCCGGGGACGCGTCCAACTTTCCTCTGACTCGGACACAAGGAGCCACACCGCTATGAACCGAAGCAGGCTGCCCTCTGATTGGCTCATTTACAAACACGCAAAGAGCCAATAGGAGCAGGAGCAGTTATGCAGGGGGCGGGCGGAGCGTCGGCCACAAGCACCGCGCGCCCTGCGGTTACTTCAGGAGGTCACTTTCCAGGAAAGACAGGCCGAAAGTGGGAAGATGTGAAAAAGAGAAAGTCGTCCAGGAAACCAGCGCAACAGTTTATCACGTCGCATGTCTGCGTTTAATTTCAGGTTCGTGTGAGCAGAAACGGAGCTTCAGGCCTGGCTCACTGTCCTCTGCGCGTCATGGAAATCGAGCTTTTTAGTTTTCAGCTGAAAAAACGAACAAATGAAACAGAATTTTCCAAAACTGTAACTTTCAGTGAGCAAATGAGGAAAACTGTCATTTATTGATAAGTAAACCTTTAAAAAGAGAAGATGATATTATAAAGATTGAAAAAAGATTGAACCTGGTGGATTCACTTCCTGACGTCATTATTCTGCTGGGCCTCTGCCCACAGACGGGGGTGGGCGGGGCGATACAGGTGTCCTGCGGGTTGTTACAGTCCGTGCAGCTGGCACAGATAACCGGGGAAGATTACCGTGTTTTCACAACAATCACACCTGAGAGAAAAACCCACCGTGTCAGCATGAAGAGGAGCCCCACACAAAACAGCAGCTGGAGGATACGGAGGCCCAAATGTGCCTCAGACCAGCAGACGCGTTATATAGAATATCTGAATATTATATTAATACATCTGATTATTATTATTCGCTGCTTTTATTTTGGAAATCCACCCTCATAATTCTCCTTTAATGCTATAAACGGCTGAGATGAAGTCCCGGGTGTCTGAGTGCTCTCTCTCTGGTCCTCAGTGTCTTTTTCACCCGTGACACTAATGACTGAACGTGGGCCTTGCACGCGTGCATCTTTGTTTGCGGGCTGCTGATTGAGAGTCAGCCTCACAAAGACAAAAACACGGACACGTGACATTTATTCATTGTCAACCGACTTTCACGGGAACTGACTGCGGGACAAAGCACACGCGCACACAGGCCTTCACAGTGGACGGCAGCGCTGACTGCTGCGAGTTAATGTCACGCATGTGCTGCATTGAGAAAGAAGGCCGTGGGACTCTGTCCTGCGGGATTTTTTCAAACTAAAAATGTCCACATATTTTTAATTTACTGTCACTGTGCGCATGCGTAATATTAAAAAGAGATTTTCTTAAATGACATTTTTATCTGTTTATAATTCTCATTATCATTAAGATAATATAAGAATTCAATTAATGTGATTTTTCTCCGGTGCAAATTTAAATATAGTTACAGACTGTTATTAGCTCTTTGTTTTCCGTGACGAGTTCAGATCTTTATTTCTTATTTTCACGGAGGACCTGGTCCCGCTTTGTGCTTTTCTGGCACGCGGACTCAAGGTGAGCCGGTGTTGTGCCAAAAAGTGATCGCCTGGCAAAAACTGATGTCCAATGTTTCCGTGTATTTTTTATGTGTAATATCAGTTTTTCAAGTATCTTTACAACTCTGTGTTATTGTACATTATAACCAACCCGCTCCTTTATCCCCACCTAAAATATTTTTACTGAATATCGTAATATTTGCTGCTGTGCTCTTGGCCAACTTACTCTTAAAAACACATTTTTAATGTTAATGAGTTTTTTTTAACTACATAAATAAATGTTATATAAAAGTCGCTGCCAAATGCAGCTTCTACCTTGTTACACGAATGTTGTTTGTGGCTCAACACTGAAAAAAATATGTTGTTGGATTTACTTAATTCAATGGTGGACATTTGTTGCACACAGATGTTTTGCTTCGGCAGCAACTTAAACAATTGAGTTAAATTAACACAATTTATTCATGTTCAATAAACTTGTGCAATTTGTGTTGATAAAATGTGACTTAAACATGTTTTGATGAAGTAATTTGAGCTCTTGGAATATTTTAATCCTTCACAATTTTCTCACGTTATCCCAACACGATTCAATAACTTTTACCCAATACTACTTGGTCACTTAAATACTACATGTTATCTTCAAATTACATTTTGCTATTATATTCTAGTATCAAATACACAATTTTCAAATGGAGGCCTTATAACAGATTGTATTGTTCTCTTCCAAGATGGTTGCTGGCATCCACCAGTAACCTTTCAAAACAAAATGTCTAATTTCACTGCATTGACAGTAGGTAAAGAATTAAACTGACATTACTCCTCCACTGAATCTACATAAATCAACAGTTAAATAATGTCAGTTCTTCCGTGTTCTCTGGAATCAATCACAGTAAAGAAATTAGACTGTTTCTTTTGAAAAATGTTGGGAAAGAACAAATCAAAACATTCTATTTAAGGCCTCTGACATCAAGATTCAGTTAAACAACAATTATAACTAAACAATTTGAGGTAATGTTAGTTTCCATTAACATTAAATTAGGTTACTGAATTGGCAAACACCTTCCTATTAACACTACCCATTTTACCCCAATAACTAAAGAAATTAGCACTTGCAGGTCAAAACCTTTATTCAAGAGATGCAAAAATAACATTGATACAGTGACTGTCAAAAATTACAGCACTGATCATACTGTGACATCTTGGTTCAAAACAGCACACTTAGAAATATTCAACGTTCTTTACTTCAACTGAATAAAATTGAAAATACCATTTCACACGACCCATATGGGATATTTAGACTGTATAACTGTTCACGCTACATCTCTTCACTAGTAAAAGAAAGAAAAAATACAAAGACAAATTTAAAAATGCTGCCAAACAGACAAAGAGAACTTGTACAGAGCAAAAGGAAAAACAAACAACAAAAAAAACGGCTCGTCCTCATGGCAGTTGCATAGTATATAAAAATGAACCCTGCGATCTGCTCCTGGAATTGAGCTTCAAAAATGCAGCAGAACAAGTGTGAGATTTAAATGTCCTCTCACCTAGAGCTGGTCACCTCACATGCATAACAGTGAGCTTCGTTGCAGGAGCAGTTTTGTCTTAGTTGTGAGCTTTTCTTGAGAGCTGAGTTGCATCCAACTCCATTACCACCCTTTGAATCACCTCAAAAGTGTAGCAGAGTTGTGATGGGTAACTCATGTTGAAGGAATAAAAAAGGTCCAAACAGCATGGCTACTGCAAAGGTCACGTTATCCAGATCTTGAAGAACAACATCAGAAAAGTCATTGCCTGGCGCATCTCTGGAGACAGATGTTCATTGTGGTTTTCTCAATCTGTGCAGTGGCCTCAGTCAAGTCCTGGTTAAACACAAAACATTTCTTTAAGATTCCTTTTTAAACTCATCTCTTTTGAATCTACCAGTTCTAATGTTAGAGTAATTTAAACCAATGCAAGCAACATAGTAAATAGCTATAGCCAAAGAGTGGCCTGCCATGCTGCCATTCATGGTCTAACAGAGTTTCTAAGAGAGGGTGAAAAACATAATAATTTCAAATGCTTTACATTAGTTTTTGTTAGAAAGACACCGGCCCATCAGAAATCCAGGTTATGTCACTCAGAAGATGTTAGAATTTAGACTTTCAGCCCCACAATTTGGTTAGCTGTTGGTCAGTTGGTCTTTTTTTCAAACAAAAGCTAATGTAAATACTGGTGGGATTTTTCTTTGTTCACTAGAATGACAAATTTAAAGTTTTTTCACACTGATGTGACCCCTAATACAGGGGTGGGGCCTCAAGGGCCGGTGGCCGAGTTCACTACCAGGCCTCATGTGAACTTCAAATTATTAAAGAGGACTACTGGTCCTAACCAGTCCAATGAGGATCAAGTGGATAACTAAATGCATTTCTAAATGTTGCAAATCCACAACCTACTCATAAAACACTCACCATGAACTCCTGCACCAAGATGTTGCAATTGTCTTTCACACAGATGCGGAGCACTTTGATGAGGGACTCCGAGCATTAATGTCATCCTTGACTATTATAACAAAGAAAACAGAGATTTGTGAACTTTTCAGTAGCACAGAAGAAAATGATCCCAGACAAAAACTCTTGACTTTTTAAACCAGTCAACATGCAACACCAGCATCTACAAAGCAATATCAAAAGTTCCTGTTTGACATCAACTTTATGGATATATAGTTTCCAGAACATTTATTTTTAAAAAAAGATAATTTTTTCTCAGTGGGCCAGTAAATGCATGACGAAAATTATGGCATCCTTTTAGTGGAATCGGTACTCACAGGTAATAGTTGACTGTTTCAATGGATGTAGCATAAAAATCTTTTACTGACCTAATGCAATACATATACACTTTGTAGTTAAAGAATTTTAAAGTTCTTACTGTCATAATGGCAGCTACATCCTTTAGCTTTGTGCCCTGTTCCCCCGATCACTTTGCAAACACTTTCAGCAGACTGTCAGAGAGAAACTCAGCTCCGTCAGAAACCTTGACTGTAAAGGCATGGTTGGGATGCACTGGAATGCTGCATTTTATCTGAAATGACATAAAATTATTTTGAAATAACAGCAGGCACTGTGCTTGGTTAATCAGTAATGTTTTGTTGAATAAAAACTGTGTTTCCAGATCTTATGGGATTAAAAAAATCCAAAGATGTTTGTTTCTGATTTGCAACCCAACAACCCACAAGTTACAACCTCATTTCAGTTCAAGTGTGCATTAATGCGAGTCCAGTAATCACCTTTCTGGCAATACATACAGGTATAAGTTAAACCTATGGCAGATTTTGGATCTCTCAGTTGTATTAATAGGGTGAGTATGCATGCACCTAATAATTATAAAAAACCTATTATAATTAAGTTACAGAAACGAAAATAGAATATACTTTCTTACCATAACACCTTGAACCCACAATCCATCAGCTGACTCCTGGTGAAATGCCGAATAGATGTGGTCTCTCAATGTGCATCAACAAAAACAAAAACAAAAGGACAGCAGGTGAGGGCAGGAGGGGTAGGGATGTAAGCTAGCATAATGCCGCTGATGATATTAGCTAAAGCTATTCAATGTCCAAAATCTCACTAACACCACGGTGCAGTAAATACACAATGTAACTGAAGAGTCAGTTGGCAAATCTATTCACACAGAAAACCAAATTATGTTATGAGTGCCTCGTAATTAGGTTTAATGTGATATTACGGCTCTTGTGCCAAAGACAAATTCAAATGAAAAAGCGCCAATTCTTTGACAACAGATAAAACAGCAAATAAGCTAACGGCTCTTTTTTAGCATGTTACATGGCGACACTCTAGACGTTTAACTACATTTGGCTGAAATATGGTAAAAATTAATTCAAAAAATCAAGACATACCAAAAACGTAGAGTTGGCTGCTCGACTTGACTGAGATGGATGCCTTTTTTAAACCACGATCCAAAGCCCGCGAGATGAAATCACGCGTGGTTTCATGAGATTTAACGTTGCTATCTTATTGACTTACTTCACCTGAACATGATATGAACAATTTAATACACCCTTTCTGCATATCATGTAGTTTTTACACTATATAGTTACATTTAACTTTAAAACATGAGGCAATTGTGTTAAATACATGCAAGATGCTTACATAAATCCAAGAGATGGCCAGTCCCTTTTTTTCAGTGAAGATGACTTTGTGTCATCCAATTTGACATGTTTCACATATTATAGCCCAACAAGTTACTTATAGCAGTTTAAATACGAGCAATCACTTTTTGGCAAATATTAAAAGTGCCAAAAAGTGTCCGCAGGTGCAGCTTTATTTGCTTCTTCGTCTTAATTTACTGCGGAGGTTACGAGCAGCCCACCCGCGGCTGCTGCTTCCACGCCGGGAATGCTTTGATCCTGAGAGCGGGCCGGAGGGCCGGACAGGCGGGTCGCGCAGAGCCGGACCCTCCAGGAGAAATGTGGACGTCACGGCCTGGAGGTCTTTCAATGACTTTTCAGAGAGGGGTTATTTTTGAACTCTTCGGAGTTCCTTGAAGGAATTATATGGATCCGTGAAATAGTTGTAGGCTTTAAGGAGTTAATCTAAGGGATGTTTGGTGAATTCCCAAGGCCAAGGAATTTCCAGGTTTTAGCTGAACTCCGCATAAGGATTTTCCAGGGACCTTTAATTTGATTTAAGAAATGTAGCTTGTTAAAGGGTCTTTGCAGGGAGTCCTGATTTTGTATTGATTATTTATTAATTCTGATATTTTTCCTTCGTGGAATTTGATCATTTTGCGGGTGTTCGCTTATCTGCTCAGAGGTTGGGGTGTATCAGACAGTTAGGTGAGGACTCTGGGAATCACTGATTGGGTTTTAGGCACTGATGGAATTTCATAAACATTCACGGGTCTGTTGAGTCTTGATTGCTTTAAAAGAAGCTTTGAGAAGAAAATGTAAGTTAATATTAATTTTAGGTGCTTTGCAAACCCCCCTCAACCTTTTTGGGGTGTTGTAAGAGAGATTTGCTCCACTTAGCAATTTCAGAGGTTATTACGAGGAAACCCAGAGATCCTTGAACAAATTCCATGATCACCTCAGGAATCCTGAGATCTTCGATCAGTTTTCCTGGATCCTGGAGTGGTTTTGAAACATTACAGATGTTTCCGGCCTGTGACTTTTTTAGAGTATTTCCTGAAACCAGGAAATCTTAGTTTTTGTTCCCTGAAGATTTTCTGTGGGGATGTTCAGCGGGGTTCCCTGTCCAATGTCACAAATGCGACAATACATCTCCTCAGACAGTATCGCCCCAGTTTGGATGTTCCTGATGTTCCTGTAAAGAAACCAGTCTGTGATAACCGAGAGTCATTAGTCATCTCATGACTTTTATTCATCTGAACCTTCGAATGGTGTCTCTTTAGTATGATTCCATAAACATTTTAGGAATAGTTTTCCACATTTCGTTGTTGTTTTGTGGGAGTGGCTCCCTGCCTTTGATTTTCCTGCACCAGGTATTTCCCCAAAAACAAACGTAAGAAGACAGAGTTCAGGTCCAACATGACATCATGAAAACAATTTTAAACAGCACAGGAAACAGTTTTCAGAACATTAAAGGCTTTTTTCATTCCCACAGCGTGCACAGATATGTGACAGTGTGTGTTTATAAAAATCATGTGTTAACTGCATTTGGGCTTTTTGTGGAAACATGCAGGAAGCAGCGATTTTGGCTGATATGACCTTTGCGTGGATGCAGACACACAGTCCTCACATGCTGTCCAGTTTACTTTGGGCCTGATTGAAACAGCAGCATCTCGTTGGAAGCGTCCTGCTGTGCATGCCGTAAAGTGTAACAGGAGCTGTGTATAGACAGAACGAGCAGCGTGGGATCACTGGGGATCCTGCTATGTTAATTAGCCTCTGATGGACCGACAACACATGCAGCTGAATAGAAAACCAGGCGGGGCGACATTTGTCTCTGTCTGAAGGAGGCTGACACCTCGACCTCTCATGGCCAATGTGCAACAAACAGGAGGACGTGTCCTACAGCTGCCTGACAAGCTTCATCCACGCTTTTTACTTTCATCTGCATTTGCTGCACCCAGCCAGTTCCCTGTAACCCGACTGCTGGTCATCATGTGATAATTGGGACATTTTCTCTGTGAGAAAGAGAAGCAGCTTTAAAGTAAACTTACATTCCTTCAGTCTGAGTTTGCACTGACATTATCGATGCACTGAATAAAAGATGTTACTTACAAGCTCCCCACACTTTCATTTGGAGAATAATATCGTTGTGATGTTTGTGAATTACACTTGTATCATATCCAGAAAACTTTCCTTTTATCCTAGTTTCACTTTTATGTAAAAGTATTGTATGTAAAAAATATTTATGTGGATAGAATTTTTTAGCACACAAGCATGCGCTGCAGTTTAACAGGAATGTGCAGTTTTTAAGATTAAAACGTGACATTCCTCTGTTGTCCACTGGGTGGCAGCCTTCAGCCAGAAATCCAGCGATGTTCTGTTATTCTTACTCCACAAAAAAACAAACAAACAACAACAACAAAAACAATTGATGTAAAAGTTCCTCTCGTTGTTTGAAAGAGTCCAGATCATTTAACCTCTTTGCTATAATTAAACTATTGATTAATATTACTAGTCTGCATTTGATCAAAAGTCTTCTGCTTTGGATGTAAATTGGATTTCTTATTGTGGGGTTTAGATTACATTAGCTTCAAAGATATTTCATTTTTTACATTTTACAGCTGGTTACACTGTTTAGCTCAATTTTAGTCATTAACTATCAGCTGGTAATATTTAACCTTTCCTCATTACGTAGCAATTTACACACACACACACACACACACACACACACACACACACACACACACACACACACACACACACACAGCCTGTCAGATCGGATGTTGTGACATTGAGAAAGGTCAGTTTTACCAGGAATATGATGGCATACATGTGTTGGCTCCACATCCAAACACGCTGAATCATTTCATAATGTGAGCACAGCACAGTTAATGCATTTCACTGAGTCTTTCAACAGCTTACTGTAAAGGAGACTGAGCAGTATGACTTGGTTAAAGCCAAACCCGTAACATTACATATTTCTTGCTATTAGAAAGGTCAAAGGTCAGAGCAGTGACGACATTGATTCCGGTTCAAAAGAGCCAGATTTCATGAAAATGAATGGATAGTGCAGGAAGAGTGGCTGTCTGAAAATTAGATGGATTATCTTTTTTGTTTTTTTGTATTTATAATTCAGTTTCCACATTTCTTCCTTCCAGGAGTCCAAAAAAAAAGAAGAAGAAAAAAGAAAGAAAGAAACTAAGTACAAAATTAAGTTGATGTTAAAAGTGTTCTCATTAAATATTAGGTATAAAATCCGTTAATGAGTCACATGTTACTACTTTAAAGTAGTTTTTTTAAAGAAAATATTTGGTAAATTAATCAATTAATGGAATAAATGTTTATGTGCTGAAGATGCAGGACTGAGGCCAGAGCTCCTGTTTGTCAATATCAGTGTGGTACATAAAATGTCCAGTAAAAGCAACAACAACAACAATAATAATAATAATAATAATAATAATAATAATAATAATAATAATAATAAAGAACTGGCAGAAGAAAATAAAAGCTTGTTATTTTGCGGTTTGTCCACCAGAGGGCGCTCTGCAGCTTCCCTGTTGGCAGCACACCTGAGTCTGAATCCATATATTGCAAAGAATTAATCAATAAAACAAAGATTATTTTTAAATGGCATCATTATATTATGTCAGCAAAGCCTCATAAATATGTGACTGCACATGAATGTTAGGAAATCTGTTTGTTTCATGAGCCTGAAAGACAAAATAATAATATTGGTCAATGAATCGGATTCTTAAACCACTCAATAATAAGATGGCATCAGTCTTGAAAATATCCCAAAAAAAATGTCCAAAATAACAGACAAACAGATTATTTTATTGATAATTTGGTTTCACGTGTCTTTCCGCGTGTATAAGATCACTCTGACGCTTCTCTCGTGTTTTGCATCCACATTTTAATTAGTAAAGCAGCAGCTGTCAGGTGACTGTAGTGCAGTAAAAACAGTGGCGAGCAGCACACGAGGAAATATCACTGCGCTGTCACAAAGCGCAGAAACAGTTGCCGAGCTGTCCATGAGCAAGGCAGGGGTTCAGCTTCCGGGCGTGTCCTTCCTCTTTCCTGCCCACACTGTCGGGGATTCTGTGGCTTTCATTTCTCACATCACTCGTCTTCGTTACATCTACTGTTTTGAAAATCTTCATTATCCACGTCACGAGAGTCTCCGGCGCCTGTTTGTGGTTTATGTGCAAAGGACACCACGAGATGGCAGCACGTGACAGGTTTAACGTGAGGGGCCGCGCGCTGAGCGAAGGAAACGTGGACTAGCGGATATTCATTTGTGTATTTCTGTGAGTAAAAACTATTTGCCCCCCACGCGCGTGGATAATTTTGATCCACAGATTATTCACAGCACTGTCACTTCTCTGTTGTAACTAGAAAGTCACGCATGTTTATTTTAATCCGCCGCAGCTGCTTAATCCGGATGTTTCGTCTTACCTGGTTCTTCCCTCGTTGGAATTTGTCACCTTTGGAGCGTCTGAACAAGCGGAAGCTTAAAAGCTGGAGTATGTGATTGGTCTGCAGCTGCGCAGATCATCAACACGTCACAGGTTTAAATACACGAGCACTGAGGGAGACACGTGCTCTTATTATTGCGTTTGAGATTTTTAAAGCGCTGACAGCCTGACTGACGTCACTGTCTGATGACGATCAGTGTTTGTTTTTCACTTTTACAGAAACATCTTCGACATGACACCAAATATCTAAACAGTGGGTTTCACGAGGCTTTAATCATTTTAATAACATGAATATCATATTTATAATCTCGTGTTTTGATGCATCGAACTGAGATTATTCATTATTTTCTTTAAAAGAAATTAAAGGACAATCAGATTTTTTAAAGCTGATTTCAGATCCTTCTGTTCGGCTTTTACAGGTGATATGAAAACATTTCATACAAAAACAACATCACGTGTCTGTGAGGAGTGCGCTGACGGTGCCACGGGTGACAGAGATCAGGCCCACAGCACACTCACAAACATATTAAATGTTTCCAGTCCTGATTAAATTAAGGTTTTATTATTACTGCTGCTCCATAAAACAAAATCATTATCGGGGATGCTTCCATATTTTGCTTCTATTATTTCTTATTATCCTTTGGTGTCACGCGTGTTTTATGTGTGGATGTGAAGCCGGACTGTGGGCAGACATGTTGTAGTCTCGTGTAATCGTGACTGAGTGTGTGTGGCCGACACGCAAGAAAACAGCCTTTATCCGTTTGGACTACTCACATTTATTTGGCATTACTCGACATGCAGCCGTGATCCGGACACGGCAGATTTCACAGTACTACACATGCTTACAGGAAACAGCTGAGACGCTTTCAGAATAATGAGTCTGTTACATTCACCCGCTTTGGTCGAGTCCAGTGTGGGAAGCACGAGGCTGATGTTTGAGGTTCATCGGAGTGATTGCTCCCACGGCTCAGCTCAGACAGGACAGTCCACGCCGTCCACGCACACGTCCTGTCACGGTGACACATGTTCCTCAGTCTCCTGTTTAGCTGGAGGAGTTCAGGATGCGGGAGTCCGCCGAATCTGAGCGCTCCTCATACTCCTCATCCGGGGAGTAGAGGCCCGGCTTGGGCCCCAGCGGGCACCCCTCCTCCTGAATGCCCACGCGCGGCTCCTCGGAGGGCCTGGAGGGGAGGAGGGTTGAGCCTCGGAACAGCCCGGGCCCGCCGGGGGCGCCAGGGGGGAACGGGGACACGTACTGCGCCGCGGAGCGCAGCTGGTACTGCTGCTGCAGGGCCACGGAATTCCACAGAGTCACGTCGTTGTGCACGAAGGGGCCCGCGTGGCTGCGCGTCAGAGAGCTGCGCAGCATAAGCGGGTAGCGCGTGGGCTGCGGGAAGGACGGGTGCTGCAGGGGGACCCCCAGCGCGCCCGTGGACACCACCCCCGCGGCGGAGTCGGAGGTGAAGCGCAGCGAGTCCGGGACCCGGAAGGCGGAGCCCACGGACCACTTGGCGGAGGAGGACGCCGGGTGGTAGGAGCCCAGGCCGGGCTCGAACAGGTGTCCGTTGGAGGGCAGCACCAGCGCGTCCGCGTGCGCGTCCGCGTGCGGTGGCGCGCTGGCGTCAGGATTTCGACTAGACAGCAGCACCTCGATGGCCCCCACCAGGTCGCCCCCACAGCCCCGCAGGATGAGCTCCAGGACCGGAGGCTTGTGGGCGGGGAAGATCTTCTTGAGCACCTCGAGCGGGGGCCGGTTGGCCCGGAGGCTGAGGGGCAGCGTGATTGAGCCGCCGAGGCCCTCGATCAGCACGCCCTGCTCCGCGGGGCTGGCCGGATACTTCTGCGGACTCTCGGCTTTGGCCTCCTTCTCGGCGCTCCCGGCTTTAGGGAGGCCGTAGCGGCTCTCCTCTGGCAGGGAGGGGGTCCCCGGAGGCTCGGGGGTGTAGCAGTTCGGTTTGGAGGCCTCCGGTGAGCTGACCGCGTCCTGCTCCTTCTCGCTGGAGCTCTCTCCGTTCTCTCCTGCTGAAACCTCGTCTGCGCCGTCCTCCGTGGACTCTGCGGGTCAGAGAGTCACAACTTTATCGGCGTAAGCACAAAATCACGAAAGAGTGTCAGCATCCACAGAAAACTTTAAGCACACCCCTAAGCCTGTGAGCTCACAGGCGGTTAGTGCGAACTCCTCACCCGCCTCACAGTGCAAACACCTCCACGCTCCTCACGAGGAAAAGCAACACGCCGTTAATCGCGTGTCACGACTTGTCCGCTACACGTAGACGTGTGAGGATTTATCTGAGCCTCCTCACAGAAGCTGTTAACGCAGAGTGCTGAGTGCGCGCGCCGTGGGATCTTTGACCGCAGTTTGCAAACACATGGCCTGTTGCTCGGCAACATTTCATCCGAAGCTGACCTCCTGTGAGAAATATGGCGATTATATTCGATCGGGCCTGTCCGCCGCTGATTACTGTAATCTTTTACAGTCACGCAGGAAATGAAAGCGCGCGTGTCCGAATCCGTGCTTAAAGTGTCAGGAGCAATAAAGGTGATTCGGGCAGGTGGATGGAAAGTAATTATTCCTTAATGGTTCTCACAGAAATCATTTCCACGCAGGTCAGCGAGAACTAAGCACATTTTATTTTATATAAATTATATAGTTTCTATATTTATATAGAAAATAAAATTTCTGCGTGAAATAGAAGAACATTATTAAAAGTTCAGCAGCAGAAAAAACGTCTGTAATAATTCAATATGCATCATTATTTAAACAAATGTTAAAAACTGAATTAATTCATATTGTTTTAAAAATGTCAACACGTCTTTGTTTGATTTCGCTTCAGTTTTATTAAACGTCTCTTTCCTGAAACAGCTCATCTCTTCATCTGTTTCCTGACTCGCAAAGTGAAACCTCGTATTTGCGTGATTATTTCACAGAAATCGGAGTGATGTGTATCGATCACTTCAGCTAAATGTGTCATTATCAGTGCAGTCAGACCGGCGAGCAATGCTGAAATGATCATTTCAGCTTTTATATTGTTTCACATCCGTTTTTGTTTGACCTGAAAACGGTTTTAAATAACAAAGTCACAATGTTTATACTGTGAGTTTCAGGCCTTTAAAGATATTCTTATTAAAAAAAACATCCCATAATTTCGAGGGTTTTTTTCTTCATTCCAGACAAACAATAATTGTTTAGAGAGTCAAATATCTCCCCCCTGCTCTCCCCCCTGCTCTCCTACCTGAGCACAGCGGTGCTCCGGGCTGCCCCGGCTCCGTGCTGCTCCACCTCAGCTCCAGCTCCTCGGTCCTCGGCGGGGCTGGCTGATTCCCCTCGCCGGCCCCGGCTAAGCCGATGCCGGGCAGCACTCTGAGGGACTCCGGGATGAGGCTCTCCAGGCTCTCGTTTGCCTGCTGCCTCCGGAGCGCCACCTGCGCCGCCATGACGCGCTGCCGCTCGATGATGAGGATGCACTTCTCGCAGGTGCAGTCTTTGAACCGGCAGTAGCGCTTGTGACCCTTGAGCCAAGACAGCACGCCGTGGTTCCGGCAGCGCGCGCACTTGGGGGTCCTCTGGAGGGGGGCCCGAGGCTGTGACACCGGAGCCCCCATGTAGAGGTACGGAGACCCATAACCGTTCATTGCGTCGGACTCAGCGTGTTTTCCAGCGTGGACGCGGGCGCGAGAGTCGCCGTCGGCCGCAGCAGCAGTCAGAGAGGTGGAGGTGGATGGAGCTGCTGTGCTGCACGCATGACAGGAGGAGGATGAGAGGTGTGGGCTTGTAGTGGAGGATCCACCTTTCCTCAGCTGACAGCACTGATACGCATCAGCCTGACACGCTATTGTGGA
Source organism: Maylandia zebra (assembly GCF_041146795.1). NCBI lineage: Eukaryota > Metazoa > Chordata > Actinopteri > Cichliformes > Cichlidae > Maylandia > Maylandia zebra. Next base: position 37,728,303 of record NC_135178.1, read on the forward strand.
GACGAGCAGTAACCAAACGCGTCAAAGCGCCTGCGAGGATCAGATAACAGCAACGACCTCCCGAAGCACCGGACACGCTGCTGGAGGCGAACACGTGACCCTGGATCCGAAATGAAACCCCGTGTTACAGATTTATCAATGAAGTACAACATTACTGCAATATTACTACAAGATTATTCCAATATTACTGCAACTTTACTGCAATATAGTGCAATATTACTGCAACATTACTGCAATATTACTGCAAGATTATTCCAATATTAGTGCAAAATTACTACAGCATTAGTGCGATATTACTGCAATATTAGTGCAACATTACTGCAATATTAGTGCAACATTAGTGTGATATTAGTGCGATATTACTGCAATATTAGTGCAACATTACTGCAATATTACTGCAACATTAGTGCAATATTAGTGTGATATTAGTGCAACTTTACTGCAATATTAGTGCAACATTAGTGTGATATTAGTGCGATATTACTGCAATATTAGTGCAACATTACTGCAATATTACTGCAACATTAGTGCAATATTAGTGTGATATTAGTGTGATATTAGTGCGATATTACTGCAATATTAGTGCAACATTACTGCAATATTACTGCAACATTACTGCAATATTAGTGCAACATTAGTGTGATATTAGTGCAATATTACTGCAATATTAGTGTGATATTAGTGCAATATTAGTGCAATATTAGTGCAATATTACTGCAATATTAGTGTGATATTAGTGCAATATTAGTGCAATATTAGTGCAATATTACTGTAATATTAGTGTGATATTAGTGCAATATTAGTGCAATATTACTGCAACATTACTGCAATATTAGTGCAACATTAGTGTGATATTAGTGCAATATTAGTGCAATATTAGTGCAATATTACTGTAATATTAGTGTGATATTAGTGCAATATTAGTGCAATATTACTGCAACATTACTGCAATATTAGTGCAACATTAGTGTGATATTAGTGCAATATTACTGCAATATTAGTGCAATATTACTGCAATATTAGTGCAATATTAGTGCAATATTACTGTAATATTACTGCAATATTACTGCAATATTAGTGTGATATTAGTGCAATATTAGTGCAATATTAGTGCAATATTACTGTAATATTAGTGTGATATTAGTGCAATATTACTGCAATATTAGTGTGATATTAGTGCAATATTAGTGCAATATTACTGTAATATTAGTGTGATATTAGTGCAATATTACTGCAATATTAGTGCAATATTACTGCAATATTACTGCAATATTAGTGCAATATTACTGTAATATTACTGCAATATTACTGCAATATTAGTGTGATATTAGTGCAATATTAGTGCAATATTAGTGTGATATTACTGCAACTTTACTGCAATATTACTGCAACTTTACTGCAATATTAGTGCGATATTAGTGTAAGTAGCTCAGAGAAAAATCACTCTGCAGGACACACTCGTATGAAGATTTAAGAGCCTCGTGTTATTTCCAGGCACTCGATTTGTTTTGAGCCCCTTTTTAGCAACATTAGCGTCGTACACCACACACACACACACACACACACACACACACACACACACACACACACACACACACACACACACACACACACACACACACACACACACACACACGTAGAGAGAGAGGGTGTGTGTGTAAAAAGAAGCGTGAAATCACAAAACGACTAAATATGACATCTCCTGTGTGCAGGTTTCAAAAGGACTCGCTCCGTGAAGCAAACCAGCGAAACCTTTAAATCTTAAATCAGCTGTTTCATAAAAATACAATCCAAACTTTCCCTTTTCCGAAATATCCAGATGAGTCACCCATGAAAACCTTTACGGTGTAAAAAGGTTGCTATTTAAAGACTGTTCATAATTCGATTACAGGCCCGGACATCTATCCGCGCTCTGCTCCGTTTCCTGCAGGCCCGAAACGCTTTAAGTCTTAATTCCAGGGGCGAAAAATAATAATGGCGCCTCTCGCACCTTTTACACAATCGTACATAACTTAGCTGATTAGGCCTCTGCATGTATAAAAGCCCTTTGGGAGCTATGTCGAGGATGCTGATATGTCCCTTCTGCCGGACTAATAGAGGGCATTGAAACATAACACCGGACAAAGCCGGGCCCATTTCTGACCGTAAAAAAGGTTTATTCAAGCAAATAATGGGATCCGAGGCTCGCGGCTTACAGGGAATAAGAGCACGGTAAACTTCCCCGCGTGAAGCCCGTCTCCAGGGCTATTAAGCTTTTAATTGGAAAATAGCAGAGGAAATTTCAAGGTGACTAGAGTGGCTTTGCAGTTTGTGCCGGCCGAGTAGATTTGTGGGAGTGGGAGGCTGCGGGTGAACGCATAATAAATTTATTCGTGTTGTTCACGATAAAGATTAAAACACGTTCGGGATGAAAGTTTATACTGCAGCTTCTCTGTTAGAGCTGCGGCTCTGCAGGATGCTGGAGAGGCTCCTGCGTTTCCACGTCACGCGCAAGGTGTCCTTTAGCGCCCTGACGCGCTGGTCGTGGCCAAATTAGCCACCGTGGGGTGAGGGGCTGCTTTGGAGGGGCATCGCCTGCAGTGTTATCTGCTTCAGTTTAAGCACTAAACCCTTCGTGAGTTGGGTTTAAACACCTGTTCGCTGTCTGTGACCGCGCTCGCTGACAGCCCAACACGCGTGGGTGACAGATTAAAATAAGGTTACTCGAATTTACTCGCTAAGACGTTTCACGTTAGAAATGTAATCCAAATTAAACTTGTGCCAGTCCGCTCAGTCATTATGTATTATAGCCCAAATTTATATGTAGCTGTGTCAACGTAATTTAACTCAATCAAAGCGCCCACGCACATGTAAAATGTTAATAATCTCAGTTTTAGACCTTTGATATTAAAACACTGCCGCACACAGTCACTCTCCATCACAGCCTGCTGAGTTTCTGAGCTGCTCCAACCCAGAAGTAACTAAAAGTAAATGAATACATGAAGTTCTGTGTGTGGTGCTGTATGGCCTCAGTGCATCAGCATATTTATATCCAATATTTTCACATATGTGGGTGAATTTGAAAAACGTGCTTTGTTCTGCCTTCTGTAGGAAACGTGAAGTTGTCCTGTAGAAGCTCAAAATGACAGGATTGCATATACAGAGTATTTAAAATGAGCTCAAAGTCACACATTCTTTTACACATGCAAAATTATAATGTGCCTAAAGCAACGTGCCGTTTATTAGAAGAATAAGGTCCCGACAACAGACACAGGAGAATTTAAAAGACTACAAATGTAATTATTTTTTCATTTCCACACAGTTTAAACACTGGTTTGTTACTTTTGAATAATCCTTCAGCAAAGCAGGAAAAGAAGCATTTATACTGTAATATTGTAGGATTACAACATTTACCTGAAAAAATGTAAAAATAATGATTCTCTCTTTAAGGTGTCAGCTGAGGATGATTAACGTGTCTTTATATTGGCTATAATATATTTTCCTTATATTTATTTATGAGTGTATTTGGATAAAAGTGCATCTTTTCGAGAGTCCACGTTGACTTGGTTTCATTATAGATTCTGTTATTATGAGAGATCGTAGTCGGGGCTCATTGGTTAGTCACACAGAGCTCTGTGAACTTAAACCATATGTCACCTCCATCCTGGAAATCTGGACTCAGATTAATGTGTCGAAGGCTTTTTTCAGTTTTTGCTTCATAAATGGAGTTCCAGTGTTTATTTTAGGCAGTTTTGTTCACGACACAAAACCTTCCCACGCTGCTTTCAGTACTTTGCACTTGAGTCTCTCCTCATGTTGGAGCTCTTGTTTACGCTGGCTGAGGGAACTCCTCCAGCGGGGCCCCTCCGGAGCAGGAGGAGGAGCTGACCTCTGCTGAGTGAGGTTTTTATGAGGTGCTGATTGGGGGCGTCGCTGCCACTCACAAGTCCTGTCACAGAAATGCTGATTTAACTTTCCCTGGGGAGGCGGGACACCGAGCTCCTACAGAGGAATTAGCTGGACATCTGACGTCTTTAGAAAGCTGACCGAGGACATCAGTCAGACGTCAGCCTTCATCCAGGCAAAAAGGGAAAGGCTGTGCTTTTAAGACCGCTGCAAGAAAATCTATAAGCGGGCAGTAAAAACAAAATACTGAATAAATTAAACAGAAATATCAGCAAAGCGTGCACACGTGAGTGTGTCATTAATATTATCAGTCTCAGAGTTATAGATCATATTAACATCTCAAACTGAGCTTTTTCCTTCGCCTCTTATTATCTCACATTTGTAAAATAAATAAATAAATGTTATTGTCATCATTAAGGAGGGCAGGTCATTTTTATTTGACTTGCATGTAAAGCTATAAAATGTTTGAAGATGGCTAAAATTTTATGGTGTTCTTTACGTGGCTGCTCAACCCTGTCGGTGCCGGGCAGGGAAGTCAATTTGATGATGATAAGGACAGAAAAGGAAAGATGCAATAATAATAGTAAAAAACAGGACTAATACAAAGTGGTCTAAATCTGAAGTTGTCATACAAAATGTGATTCATTATTCGAAGGAATGAAAACAATTTTCACATAATTTCATGAGTTAAAGAATCATTTAGATTTTTCTGTGCTAAACTATTAACGTGTCGTTATTCTCAAAAGATTTTCTGCTTTTCTTGTATAATTATTTTATGAGCTTATTATCTCACACAGTGTGCTGATGCAGGCCTGCTGGTCTGGCACTGAGATTCAAATAAAACTGGATTTTTTTAAACAGCTGATTTAAAAATGTAATTGTGGGTGCAGAGGGGAATGCCAACAAAATAACACTTTGAGAGCCTCTTGGTGTTTTACTGCATGTCTTGCAAGGCCACAATCTCTTTTTGAGATATAGATAAGTATAAAAAAGGCCATTTTTAACGATGAACTAATCTCTTCATACCAAAATTAGGCCACGACTGAGGCCTCTGGTCGCACTCTGTCCTCCCAAAGGCTGCTCCGTGTCTCAGATGAGGGGAGGGTGAACCTGGGAAGTTAGTCTTCACAGTTTGGCCCTTTTATTGATGCTCGGCTTTCAGGACAGACATTTATGAACAGAGCTCGTTCCGTCCTTCAGACAGTCGTGCTCTCAGTAAACCAGCTGAATTCAGTGGCTGCTAATACGTACAGAATACTTGGTTGAAGTACACGCTTTAATTTTACTGCATTTTTTAAGGTATGCAGAGTGGAGGCAGAATATTGCAACAAAACTCAGCCTTTATATAAAATAGACTTTTAGTGGTAATTAAAGTAAAAAAAAAAAAAAGAAGAGAAGAAATCTAAAAATATGACGAGTCAGAAGGAACAAAACATCAGGCCAGAGGAACATCACTCTTTCACAAGTTTCTCTGCAAACCCTTCATTTGACCCAAACAGCCACGTCAGTGCTGTCAGCATGAGACCAACTGTAAAATACTCTGACCTCCTTCTATTTTTAGACATTTCAGTGAAATTATGTTGCAGTTTTTTCAGTTACCACCAAAAATGTCCTTTGTGACACCACAGTGGACTAGGACCACTACATTTCTGCTCAGTTAATCCTCGAGTCCAAGTTTGTGGCCGTAAACAGCCAGAGCTGATGGTGATACGTTAAAAGGTGAGACGCTCTCCTGGTTCACAGAAGTAAAAACTGGCAAGAAAATAGTGTTAAGATGCTAAATATAGACGCAGACATCGTGTCAAAGGGCACCTGTTGTGCTTTTTCTGTAATATTAAATATACACTATGGTGTTATTATGGAGGACAATCATATTAAACAAGACAAAAAATGTAAGTAATTATATATAAGAACTCCCTGTGAGACTTTTTTTCCTACTTCTGGATTTATTCATTTATTCTAATTTTTATTCATTTATTGCGAATAAAAACTGAACTAGAAACACATTTTTAGTTTCAGTAGTATAAGATGTATGAGGCTTATTTTGAATTGTGAATCATGCAAAGCTGCTCTAGTAGACTCAGGAATAAAAACATGGAACTGGGAATGAGTAGAATGGGAGAACTGGTTTCCTTTAATGTAGAATGTTTCATCTACACAGTAAAATATCGTCTCAATAAAATAACCTTTGAACTCTCTCCTTTCCAACAGTGAACGTTCCCAGCGGTTTGAAATTTCCTCCTCCGTCTCTGAACCTGCAGCATCCCCTTCCACACCGTCTGCACCGAGCTCCCATCACTCCCCGAGGAGGTGTCACGGCGGGATCCGAGCAGATTTTATCTATTACGGGAGGGCGTGATTCATGGAGGCGGAGGCAGCTCAAGGAAAACAGACCCTGTGACACTTTCTCCCCTGCCTGTACGCGGGGCAGCAGCTACAGAAGGACAAGGCAGCGGCGGCCTGACAACTGTGATAAAACGGCCTTCCTTAACTAAACTCATAAAGCATGGGGCGATAAAACTCAATCTTCTGTAAAATCCAATTAAGTCATTATCTGACTGATTGTATCTTTAATTGAAAACAGAAGTGACAGTAAATTTCTGTGATATATCAGGATCAATCGATACTGCTGTACAATCTGGTCTCCAGAGGTGATTTATAATGTCAGAGCCTTATAGGTAACTCCACATTCTTCTCTCTAAAACCACTGGTGGATGAAATTAAGAGTAAGTGCATTTCATAAAAAAACAAGATGGTCACGTTATTGATTACAACAGATGGGGCACAATCCAATGAATGTTCCCACCGTGCAGCACAAAGAAAATACAAGTAATTTTCTTTGTCTGTTTTATATCGTTGTTCCCGGCACACGGCCGCGTTCGCACTCCATCACGTCCCAGCGTTTTTATTCCCAGGAAACCTGTAGCGACATAAACTCCAAAGCTCCAAATTACTTTTGTTGCTGTCTTATTCAAACGCAAACACAAATAGAGGCATTGGAAGCGAGCCGTTTGAAATGAATCTCTATAAAACACAAAGAGCGTGCGCAGCGGGGAGAGCTCCGGGCCGCGAGTTGCTTTTTAATTTACAGTTAAACTCTATGAAGTCAAATGCAGCTTTATGCCTTCAGTCAATGTGAAAAAGAGCAGAAATGAGAAAGCTACTTTTATATTTAAGATGTCGTTTTTCTCCACATGCTCACAGATCGATCAGCAAACAAGAAGGGCATCAAAAAAGCCAAACACCATTACAAAAAGAAGGTAGAAGAACACTTCTCCAACTCCAACCCCCGACGCATGTGGCAAGGACTCCAGACCATCACAGACTACAGGACCACCAAACCCTCCCCCGCATCCTCTGATGTCTCCTTCCTCAACGAGCTCAACAACTTTTATGCTCGTTTTGAGCGAGGGAACCCCACAACCACAACCAAAGCAGACATGACGCCAGACCACCAACCTATGACTCTCTCCCCCACCGATGTAGGAGCGGTGCTGAGCAGGATCAATGTCCACAAGGCTGCAGGCCCTGATGGCATCCCCGGGCGTGTTCTCAGAGCGTGTTCTGGGGAGCTTGCAGGAGTGCTCACAGACATATTCAATCTGTCCTTGGCCCACGCTGTGGTACCGGCCTGCTTCAAATCCACCTCCATCGTCCCGATACCCAAAAACTCCAACCCATCTTGCCTCAATGATTACCGCCCAGTAGCACTCACCCCCATCATCACTAAGTGCTTAGAGCGACTGGTCCTAGCACACTTCAAATCCTGTCTCCCCCCCACCCTGGACCCCCACCAATTCGCATACCGCCGGAACAGGAGCACAGAGGATGCAGTCTCCATCGCACTGCACTCTGTCCTCTCACACCTGGACAACAACAACACCTACGCCAGAATGCTGTTTATAGACTTCAGTTCAGCGTTCAATACAATCCACCCCTCACAACTCATCAGGAAACTGACAGACCTGGGCATCAGTTCCCTCATCTACAAATGGTTACTGGACTTCCTGACCAACCGCCCCCAACATGTCCGGCTGGATAACCGCTGCTCATCTACCATCACAATGAACACCGGTGTACCACAAGGCTGTGTGATGAGCCCTTTCCTCTACTCCCTCTTCACCCACGACTGCAGACCTGCTGATGGTTCCAACACCATCATTAAGTTTGCAGATGACACCACGGTGATTGGCCTCATCAGTGACAACGATGAGGCCGCCTACAGGGAGGAGGTGGATCGTCTGGCTGAGTGGTGCGACAGAAACAACCTGCTGCTTAACACCGAGAAGACCAAGGAGCTCATCGTGGACTACAGGAGGAATGCTGACCCACATCCACCCATCCACATTAAGGGGACGGCTGTGGAGCGTGTGAGCAGCTTCAAGTTCCTGGGAGTCCACATCTCCGAGGATCTCACCTGGACGACCAACTGCTCCAAGCTGGTCAAGAAGGCTCACCAGCGCCTCTTCTTCTTGAGGACTCTGAGGAAGAACCACCTGTCCTCAGACATCCTGGTGAACTTCTATCACTGCACCATCGAGAGCATCCTGACCAACTGTATAACAGTCTGGTACGGGAACTGCTCTGCCTCGGACCGGAAGGCGTTGCAGAGGGTCGTGAAAACTGCCCAGCGCATCGCCGGAGCACCACTTCCTGCCATAAAAGACTTCTACAGGAAGCGGTGTCTGAAAAGGGCTGGGAAAATCATCAGAGACCCCAGTCACCCATCACATGGACTCTTCACCCTCCTGCCCTCTGGGAGGCGCCACAGGAGCCTCCGGACTAAGACCACCAGGTACCGGAACAGCTTCTTCCCCACAGCTGTCAGACTCCTGAACTCTGCCTCCTGACATCTGACCCACGTTAAACTCATGGACTGAACATACACACACACAATGGACAACTGTACCCTCAAACACACAATAATAACATGGACTGAACCACCACTCACAACCACTAGCACTTTATATAGCCTCTGTAGAAACTATCTACACCCTCACTTATCTTAACTGCACTACTGTATAGCTCTGTGTAAATAATCATTCTGTACATTCGATAATCTTTAATCCTACAACTGTTTACAACTTGCATAGTTCCCATTTCTGTATAGCTGTATATCCCAGATTCTGTAAAGTTATTTATTTCATATTCTGTATAGTTTTTCATATTTATATCCTGTTCATATCCTGTACATAGCTTGTACTCACTACAGCCTGTACATACTTATAGTTATAGAATATTCACAACATACTTCATACCGTGTACATTATAACATACCATAATAGACCCATTTCTGTAATATACTCACATATCTATATTATTGCTAATATATATTGTAATATATCTATATCACTAAGCACTTCTGGATGGATGCAAACTGCATTTCGTTGCCCTGTGCATGTGCAATGACAATAAAGTTGAATTCTATTCTATTCTATGGAGCTGAAAACATGAAATATTCCAAAGTCAGCCGTCGGCCTCCACCTCTGCTCCGCCTCTGCTCTGCCTGACAGGACGTTGGAGAAGTTGCAAACAGTAAGCGGTGTGCACAGCTGACTCCCGGCCACAGGAGGGTTAAAAACACAATAGACATGCAAATGCTGTGGAAGCTGCACCATAAATAAGCAGCCGGTGCTCACCAGGCGCCAACGCAGCAGAGGACACGCGATTCTAACCCGTCCCACGCCGTCCTCGGGAGGACATCTGAGTCTGACACAGATGTCCAGTCGGAGACCAAACTTTACGTCACAAATACTTGATTTTTGTGATTTTTTTTTTTACATCAGCTGACTTTTAATCTGAAAAACAGTTTTTCAGATTAAATCTTTTTTTCCCCCCATTGTGAGAATATGGTTACAGTGGGCCCATAATTAGCTGACATGACAGCATAATGAGGATACTGTACGTCAGCCAATAACCAACAGGAAACATCCATATGTAGTTTCATTTGCTCAGATCAAATAAATCACCTGGTTCATAATTAAATTAAATGTTATTTGTAACAAAGTCTCGTTTTTCTCCACGGCTGTCTTTACGTTGCTCGTTTAGAGAATCAGACTTAAATGTTGAGCCGGAGTGTAAATGTGCACGCGGACATGACGGAAGTTAGACGGTTAAAGGCTGTGCACGCTGATTATTTAACAGCACATCATCCTGACATGTTTGTTCTTTACAAGCTGCAAAGAGTTTAACACAGAAAAATGTGGTCTTCTTGTTCTTGTCTGTAAGTCACCAGCTGTTGGACTGATGAGGTGAAAGTCGATCATGCTAAGCAACCCTCAGCAGAAATGTGGCGCTGCAGCTTTATTCAAAGGAAAAAACCAGAACCTTGCTCTGCATTTAAAAAACCCACTTTATTTCTGTTTGGAAGAGTTGCTTCACGCTCAATCATCTGATCTTGATTAAAGCTAATCAAGGGTCTCACTGCATTGGCCAGTTAATTACATTGCGATACGTAACCCTGAACTGGATTTAAAATGATCTACAAATACAAGAACAGAGCTTTAGAAGGGAAACGTGCAGACAACGTGAAACTAGAGCGAACGATTAAACAGTTTTTAAAGAACATCAAGTTTCAGCTCGTCCGAGCTCGTAAAGCTTCTGTCGTGTGATCTTATCCTTTTCTTCTCTTATTTGGTGGCGCCGCCTTCGATGGAGTCGACGGTGAAGCCGTCAGCTTGGCTGCTGGCCTCGCACTCAGCCTTGGCGTCAACGTTAACCAGGGAGCTGATGGAGCGGCAGATCATGGTGGAGTCGTGACCAGCGGAGATGCTGCTGGGCGAGAAGGCTGCAGGAACAACACAGATGGAGAGTCAGAGATCTGCTGAGGAGCACCGAAGATCTCAGAGCAAAAATGTGCTTCTCTAAAGAGTCTGAACCCTTTGAGTCACCAACAAACGTCACATCGATTTACTTCATTAACATCAAACAAACCGAACAATGTCAGGGACTAAAACAACCACCTGGGTAGATAATGGAAACATTTTTTCTAATGACTCTATTTATGTTGATTATATAAAAGTCGGACGATGAAAAATAGACGCAGCAATGCAAAGCAACAACATTTTGTACCTGTCCAGGTAAGCTTGTAACCGCACTGGCAGTGTGCTGACAAATGAAGCTGTGCCCAATCGGACGCTGCTGTTCTGTGTTCATAATTTCATCCTCCCCCACTGGCTGAAATGCAGAGCCTCCACCCTGCTTTACAGTGAGCTGCAGACTCACTGTTGGACTGTTGAATGAATCGACTGAGAGGCTGATCCTGTGTCGGGTCTCTGCTGGATTTTATTTTCCTGTTCATCTCCTGGACTGGACTGAAAATCGAGTGAATGCCCGAAGAAAACTTTGAAAGACCTTCAGAAAGCCTGGAGAACTATCGCTCAAGACCACTTTAAAAATGATATTAAAGTATTAAAAACAAGAGATTATATTTCATACAACTTTCCATAATCTTTGCTGCACCAACTACAAGAAGTCACAGAATTTGATTGAGGAAATTAAGGAGGAGTCGTTTTTCGATTAAAAACACTACAGCGGCACATCCAAAATGTTGTCACGATGGCTCCGATGACGACGTTTGCTGAGCTTTGCTCGACACATTTGATTATTAGATATTAAAACTCCTTCACACTGCAGTGACATGATAATAAACCGGGAAAAAACCCTGACAATCCTCAGATGGTTCACTTCACGTCTGACATCCAAGTACAAATCTCTTCCTCGGAAACTCCTTAAAGTCATTAATATGATAGATTCCTATTACGTCGTGTAGGTAGACAGGACAGCGCACATATAAAATAAACATGTCTCCGTGCTGTGAGGCGAGTAAACGAGAAGGACAACAGAAATACTACAGTGAGACAGACAAAACGGGACAGTAATCATCAGCTCTGCAGAATAAATGCTCCTCTCTGTTAGCCTCGATATAAATACGAGCGCACGGTGAAATGATTCCTGGCAAAGCCTGGGATTTACAGCAAATTGAATCAGCGAGCAAAAAGAGAAGACAGTGACCACAAAACAAAAGCATTACATCTTTTACAGTTAAGAGCGGAGCGATGTGCACCCGCCCATTTTAACACTCGCCCTGTAGCTGCAGCACAAACACTAACAGCAGACCTCAGGCTCAGTTATTAACAATGATCATTTTCACTGTTTGGTTTGGTTGTGACCTTTTCTACTCAGGTAACTGTTTCTGAAATGTTTCGTGTAGTTAAACTTTTAAATGTTCGAGCTTGGAGACGATGAATGAAAGAACTGCTGACAGTTTTGGTGCTCAGCTTTTGTTGTGTTTGATGTAACTGAGCAGTAGTATAAACTACATTAATTCAATTTTATTTATATAGCACCAAATTACAACAGTCGCCTCAAGTCGCTTTATATTGTAAGAAGCCATCGAGAAGCCCCAACAATCATATGACCCCCTATGAGCAGCACTTAGGCGACAGTGGGAAGGAAAAACTCCCTTTGAACAGGAAGAAACCTCCAGCAGAACCAGGCTCAGGGAGGGAAACATACAGAAGACAGTTATTATACCAAATCATTATAATCACTTATTAACTTAACAAGAGTCGTACATTTTTAAAAACTTGAACAGCTGATTTCCAAAACTTTAATTATAATTCAAATAAAAATAAATCAGTACATGAGTGGGAAAGGAAATCGTCACATCATCCAGCTCACGCACAACTTCACACCTGCAGCACCTGCAGAGAGCCAGGCTCCTCCCACCACTAGCAGATGAACACTGGACACTTACTGACACAGAGGTCAGTAAAAGTTCCCATTTCAACAACATGGACGTACTAAACACATGTAAGCACACACATAAACTTCAACTATTAACAGTAAGAGTATTTAAAAGTAGAAATTAAAGTAGAATGGGAGGCAGAGCCTTCAGTTTTCAGGCCCCTCTTCTGTGGAACCAGCTTGGATTCGGGAGACAGACACCATCTCTACTTTCAAGATTAGGCTTCAAACTTTCCTTTTTGCTAAAGCATATAGTTAGGGCTGGACCAGGTGACCCTGGATCCTCCCTTAGTTATGCTGCAATAGACGTAGGCTGCCGGGGGATTCCCATGATGCATTGAGTTTTTCCTTTCCAGTCACCTTTCTCACTCACTATGTATTAACAGACCTCTCTGCATTGAATCATATCTGTTATTAACCTCTGTCTCTCTTCCACAGCATGTCTTCATCCTGTCTTCCTTCTCTCACCCCAACCAATCACAGCAGATGGCCCCGCCCCTCCCTGAGCCTGGTTCTGCTGGAGGTTTCTTCCTGTTAAAAGGGAGTTTTTCCTTCCCACTGTTGCCAAAGTGCTGCTCATAGGGGGTCATATGGTTTTTGGGTTTTTCTCTGTGTGTATTATCGTATAAATATACAATTTTATGTATTTTATTTTATAGGCGACTGTTTTGATTTGGTGTTGTATAAATAAAATTGAACTGAAATCGAACAAGCTATGTCTACTAATAAAACAATAACATTAATGTGGCAGCAAACGCAATCATTCATCCCTGTTTGTAAAATGAATGGAAAGTGCTAATTTAACAGGATAAAAGTTACGTTTCCCAGATCGAAGCAAGAAAAGTCGAACAGCCTTTTGATCACAGAATTACTCAATAAATATTCAAATATCGTTTTTACAATAGTATTAGTAACTTTTTTGTATAAATGCCAAAAAATACAAATAGGAAACAAAATCATGCCTTTTTAATTTAATAACATGTAATTAATAAAAGTAATAAATTAATAAATAATTAATGTTAAGATAATTAACAAAAAATTACTTTAAGGTACATTAAAAGATTTTGTTATTTTTTATTTATGTTATTTATTAATAAAAACCAAGAAAATAATCAGCTGCTTAATCAAGATGCTCCACACGTGTTAATCTGAGGATCGAGTTTACAGGAGAGAAGATGACAGATTAGAAGGTTCATCAGCTCCCAAAATACAATAAAACTATGAGAAATGTACACAGGTAATCAGATTACACAAGTCTACTGAATTCACAGCTTAAAAAAATATAAAACCTCCCTGCACTAGTGTGTGTGTGTGTGTGTGTGTGTGTGTGTGTGTGTGTGTGTGTGTGTGTGTGTGTGTGTGTGTTCTCCTCAGCAGTGGTGGGAGGAGAGAAGAGGAGTAATTTCTCTCCTCATTAACTTCCTGATTGGTTTCCAGTTTCTGCCCGTCTGCAGTTTGTCACCAGTTGTGAACTGGCAGCCCGATCGTTAATACTAATGTTTGTGTAGCTAAGTGCACTCAGCTCTTTCTCTTTTTTCCCCTCCATCCCTCAGCAATAACACAATAACTTGTGTGGCAATAACAGCGAGTGGGTGGGGGAGAGCGGCTGTGAATTAGCCTTCTCACTGTTAATTCGCCGCCTGTTCATCAGCAGGAAATCTATGGTGTAATTAAAGGCCGAAAGCAACCGGACGCGTTAGTTTCAGTGGGGACGTTAAATCACGACACACTGTAGTACACATGTTCCCAACTGCATCCGACTGTCCTCGGCTCTCCTGTTTAATTCAGATTAATGTCAGGCCGCTGCGACAGCAGGAAGCCGTGTTCTCAATTAGCCACATCACACCTGTTAATGACACTAATTAAATTAAACATATTCTTTATCTTGTCTATGCTAAATATTTGGAAGTGTGTGTGTGGAAACGTGTTACAGCAGTCAAATTAAACACAAAATCACAAAACTAAATAGATCAGAAGTGCTTAATTAAATAGAAAAGTTTAAAAAATTAAATCAAAATCCCGGGTCTGTCCTGAGACCTCCTCCCCCGCAGGTCATGGCCAGAATACCTCACTCAAGAGGCGTCCAGGGGGCATCCCAGTCCGATTACTGAACCACCTCAACTGGCCCCTTGTAGCGGCTCTACTCTTCGTCCCTCTTAAATGACCGAGCTCCTCACCACATCTCTACGGAGGAGTCAGGCACTCCTCAAACGAAGGTCATTTCTATCTGCAAACTCATTCTTTGGTCACTACCCAGCGCTCGTGAGCTTAGGCGAGGGAACATAGGAACATAGACTGACCGGTAAAATCCAAAGCTTTGCTTTTAAGCTCAGCTCTCTCTTCAAAAGAAAAGAGCAATACAGCATTCGTGATGCCCCACGGCCAAAAACCATCTGTCAATCTCCGTTTCCACTCTCCTCTCACTTGTAAACAGGACCCTGAGATACTTCAACTCCTCTACCTTGGGTAACTGTTCCCTCACTCGGAGTGGCCACTCCACGAACCATGGCCTCAGACCTCGAGGTGATCATTCTAACTCCCGCCGCTTCACACTCAGCTGCAAAGCGACCCGGAGATTACATCCAATAAAGCCAACAGAACCACATCATCCAAGATATTCTGTCCATAATATGTTAATATGTGACGCAGAGCAGCGCTGGTGACGTCAAACAACCACGGGAAAAGTCCAACTTTTACAAACCAGGCACCTCATACCTCTGAAGCACCCCCCAAGGGATACCTCGAGGAACGCAATTGAATGCGTTCTCCAAGTGCACAAAACATGTGTTGAGTGGTTGAGCAACCTCCCACGACTCTCGAATATTCTGGAGAGGATGAAGAGTTGGTCCAGCTTCCACGACTGAAAATCGTCCTGAATCGGAGGCTTGACTAACGGACAGACTCTCCTCTCCAGTGTCCCAGGCACAGAGCTGGGGAGGCTGAGGAGTGCGAGCCCCCTGTGGTTGGTGCACACTCTCCAGCCCCCCCTTCTTAAATAGGGGGGTTGATAAAAGCTTAATACATAAAATCTGTAAGTTGAAGACAGGCAGACAACTCCGGTTACCTAGGTAACAATGTATAACCCAGCATGTCGTATTCAATCAGCAGAACCCTTCGCTCTCGTTCAAAGTTGCTTCATTTTCTGACCTCAAAGTTGGAAAAGTTTAACCTGGTACCGCCCACTTTGCATCTCCAGTGATCATCTATCATCGCGTCAAGTCACTGACGTTTGCCGACTGGATGGATGCTTGTTAACCAAACCAGCTCGCCAGCATTAGCTGATACAAACATGGGTGAAGAAAACAAACTAATGGGTGACGTCACAGTATCCATGGATACAGATAATTTTCATGTTATATATTTCATGCGTGGCCTCCAGAGAACTTTAAGCTGTAACTTTCATCTACATGTCTGATAGTAACAACCAAGAATATCCAGTCTGTCCAAAGTTCCCCTCCAGGCTGTAACAAACCGCCTGTGATGCTCAGAGTTCGTTCTCTGGAATGAACTTGTGCCCTTTTCTCACTCACTCAGCACTCTATATAAGATTTCCAAACTATTAAACAGTCTTTGTGTGGATTAACAAAAGGAAGCTTTTTTAACCTCCCACTTGTCCTGCTAAGAGAGGGAGGGAGGGTGTGAATGGAGGTACAATCACTTCTGCTGCTGCCAAAGCAGGGAACAAAAGCCCAGATGTGAGAGGAGATGGTAATTCAGTCTGATCCTCCGAGGATAAGCTCGCTCTGTGGGTTTCATGCTCCACACTCATCTCCTGTACACAAGGGTCATGTGGGTAGATAACACTTAAGTAAACACACACACCCTGTATGTGCATGCTTAGCTCTGCCTTCAACTGTACTGATTGTCAGGGGAGTTTATGTATCTGAAATAAATACCTACTTAGCACAGGATCTAAATTTGCAGAGATCATTTCACATCAACGAGGCCGATCTTATCGCTCATTAACAAAGAAAATAATTCATCTAACTGGGACTTGAAACCTGCTAACAGCTTTGTGAGCCTTTAGGTCAGTGAATCTCAAACATTTCTGTATTTTTAACGAATTTCTTTTAAAAGGCAATTGTTTACTTTAAGTTTGTGATGTGTGGAATTACCTGACTATATGTTCCCTGCATTGGTCACTGCTACCCTGACAATGATAAGCGGAAGAGAATGGATGGATGTTGCATTGCTGTCTGTAGTAATGTTTGTGCAACAGCAGCTAACAGCTGATTCTAAGATGTCATCACATCACAGCGTCTCTGCCTCTGTTTGATAGGTAGTTGTTAGCAAGTCAGATGGAAAGT
The DNA here is from genome assembly GCF_041146795.1 of Maylandia zebra. Lineage (NCBI taxonomy): Eukaryota > Metazoa > Chordata > Actinopteri > Cichliformes > Cichlidae > Maylandia > Maylandia zebra. The sequence continues at coordinate 37,745,243 of NC_135178.1, forward strand.
AACCAGCTGAACTAACCTGATTCTGTAGGATTAATAATCAGATGTATCGTGTTAGCAGTTCTAACATTGGGCTTTCTTGGAAAACTAATTTGACATTGTGTGTGGAGTATGTAGAGAAGAACCCAAATCCAGAACATGTTGGTGGAAATGGAAAGTCCAGAATTAAATAATGTCCAGCTTAGCTTGGACAAACAGCAAGAACATCAACAGAAAATTTGCGATAACGATATAACTGACGATATAATTGATGCGAGACAAAATACAACTCCACAACTTTACTAGCGCCAAAAAACCCATCCATTTATTTTCACTTAAACAAGCAGCTGTTTTTTATGTGCATTGAAGCTATATAAAAATGTAACAGTGCAAATGCAAATTCCTTACTGAAAGTTTAACCAAAGCCATTTCCAGTAGACATGGGCTGGCATATCCAGAGCATAACCATGTATAATATCCACTGAAGTTAAAAAGAGGTGCTTTGCTACATTAAACTGCAGTGTGCCAAATAAAAAAGTCAAATATGTATTTTTCGGCCCATAAGGTGCACGGGATTATAAGACACATTAAGCGAAACAAAGCAGTCAGATAAATTAAACTTTATTAAACTCATTCTTCTTGCTTCCTCCACTTCTGTACCATTGATTCATTAATGCTGTATTCTATTACAGCTGCTCTATTCCCATGTTGTTGCAGTATATTAATGACTAACCTCGTATTGTGGATGGATTGTCTCAGTTGTTCTCCTGACTGAAGTTTGGTCCGTTTACAGCACCCTGCCATGCGACTGTATTTGTCTCTAACCATCAGGAACATTCACGTTAACTTTTATCGAGTGGAAAAGTGTTAGCGTTCATCCTCCAGCTTCACTGTTTATGTTATGCTAACATAGCTGTGTCGCTAGCGATCACGTAGCACATCATTATATAGCAGCTAGCCCAACTTCAGTAACTTTACAAACGTCACTGCTGTTTAGTTTCCTGTCTTCATTTATGTTGGAAGTGATAACAGAGCTGTACGTTTAAATTTTTTCAGAAATCTCTCAGTCAGAACATGCAATATCATGCTGAGGTAACTAGCGAAACTAGCGAGCTAGCTTCCGCTAACTTCCGCTAACTTCTAACTCCGTTAAATGTAATAAATTCTGTTTTCATGGATGCCTGGATGCTAAACTTTATAGTTACACCTGGTAAAGCAGCAATGCTGATCGTTTTATTAAAGATGAAAGAATTTAGACAGTTTTTAACTCTCAGTGATGCAGCAGTGTTCGTTTGACTTTGGGACCTGTAGGATTACGGAGTTTAGGACCCAGATTACTCCCAGAGTTAGGAGCACCTTAGTTCGACAAATACGACAACAACGACGGCCGCTTGCATGTTCTACAAAAAATGTGCTTTGTCGTGTATCTGACGGACAAACACCAAACCAGTTCCACATCACTGAAGTTGCAGCATTTTTACAAACCAATTCTGGTTCATCCGTTTCACTCAACGATCGGCCATGTGCGTATGAAAACATCATTTTCTTATCGTTGCCTAACATTGTACCAGTATTACCGTGAACTGTATAATATGGCCCAGCCCTAATTAACATACACATGCACAAGGAAACAGAAGGGAGCAAAGAACACAGACTGTGTGAGACAGAGAGAGCAATAACAGAAACACCAGGGGAGGTTACCTCTGCATAAATTATGATAGAAATAGACATGAACCAAAACACGAGACAGCAACTAAACTAACACTCCTGACAAAAACAAACAAACTGAAAAATCAATCTTGTCTTAATCCTGATTTAGAATAACAGACAAGAACACATTAATGATATATTAAGAGAGAACAGCTGCATGACTCGACTAGATCCAAACTCTTGTCTCTGCAGCAGATGACTCAGCCTTGATACTTTGGCTCTCACTTTCGTAACTTTTAACTGCAAAGGAGACACTGTTCAGTGTCTGCAAGCTGCAAGTTCCCCGCTACTGTCGACTGCCTGAAAGCGCTTTCTGTCCAGGGACAGCAACACTTAGTGGAGGCTGTTATCAAGGCAGCAAAAATTCAATCTTACGAATGAAGAGTTGCCTGTCACATGACAAGGTTGACCTGGGATTAAATGGCTCCCATTAAAAAGATACGAGCTGCAGCTTAAAAAAAGCGCCTGGCCAGTTTGAGAGGGTCCCGTGTGTGTCCAACTGAGGACAGCCCATGTAGGGATGGATGCTCCCCGTATGGGCGCTCGGCTCCTCATCATCAGGCGAGCAGCAGGACTTAATGGCCCGGAAAACTCAGTCAAAGAGCAGTCAGGCAGGCGGGCTTTAAATACTGAGCAGTGAACAGTGGAGGCTCATGACACTCAGCTGATGTTCACAGTGCAGACCTTCACCCTCGGCTTTAAACCACCTGGCTTTTCTGTAGGAGCCCTAACTCTGCAGGCTGGACAATCATTTTAATCTAACAGTCTAAAATGTATCAGTTTATTTAAAAAAATGCTCGTTTCACTTCTTTGACATCACATAATCCATATTACTGTTTGCATTACAGCTGATCAAAAGACATCATCTTAAATGTTTTGGAGCCTTTAAACCTGACAGAATGTATGTGTCAGTCATAATTTCACACATTTCATTGAACTTTTCAATTAATATTATGCCAAGCAACAGACTAAATGCCCACTATGGCGTCCCACTTATTTAGACTTCAGAATTAGAGTACTTTAATAACCCCTAAGGTAATTATGTAACTTATCAAGTTTATAAACTACTAATCCAGATTATGGAAAGAAATCCACATCTGAAGGGAGACAAAAATAATTTTTCTCTTTTCTTTTTACTTTGAGAGAATTTTTCCCCACAAAGTTTGAAGAATTAGTCCAAATGAAGCGTTTCAAAGCCTCCCCGTCCTGCTGTGGAAGCAGTCGCAACAAAAAGACACAACATCGAAGGGAAACCAGAACACTGAAGCTAACAGAGCCTAAGGACAGACTGCTCTTTGTTTTGGTTGTATGATTATATTTGTTCTTTTTCTCACAACACAAAGACGAGCCTTGAGCCCCCCCACATATATATGTGTGTACAAATAGAGCCAGCACTGCTGAAACAAACCACACCTCGCTCTGCACTGTGACTGCTGCTGACAGTCCGTCACTGCCTGAGCTACTGCTATTTCACATCAAACATCTTCAGAGTCAATAATAACTTTTGCATTTTCATGAATCAGGACTATTTGTTTTCTTGTCTGTACCGTTAAATACATTTATCACTCTCACCTTGTTAATAAATAGCTGTTAAGATAATTGTTCAAAGGGATGCAGAGGATCAGAAAACACTTAAAAGGCTCATTATTGGTTTGTTTTGGAACCAAACCGAGACGAGGCCACGGAGACTGTCGGGGTCAAAGGCTAATTAAGCAGAGAGAAACCTTTGCTCCGGCATTGTTAACCAATCTGTCCCCAGTGAAGATGACTGCCACAGGGGCGTGACGCAGCCCTCGTCCCTATGCTAAATCTCCATTTCGGCTACTGTGCCCCATCAGCTCACAAAATGGCCCGTCAGTCCATCGCTGGGCTGCCTGACATGATCCATCGAAGAGTTATGGATATGCAATAATGAGCTGAGGTGGCCGATCGATATTTGCAGGACTTCTCTATCATTACATTTTAAACAAGAGATTCATTGTGAGTCGACAGGGTAAGAAAAATGCCAAAGTAAAGGACACAGGAAGAGTGAAATATATTGCTGTGGATAGGAGGACGCCTCTCACGGGTGCTAAAGCTGCCAGATGTGTTTATCCGAGTCGCTCGGCTGTTTCGGAGAGCTGCCACGGCCGCGTCATTTGTCAGCCGCTGCTGATGCTCAAAACAACGCGAGGAAAGAGACTACACGAGCACCATTAAGTGGGAACGCAGCATAGTAGGAAACAACATCCAAGAAGTCGTTTATATCCGGAGAACATTTAGACATAAGTCATGTTTGCATTTTGAGATTAGCTGCGTAGAACCATCAGGTTAGAATCTAGATTAGGAGACAAAGTCATTTTTCAGTGTTTAAGAACCTGAAATGCCACCATAATACAAGACTTCATTAAAAAGGCTATTCTTATTATTAATGTTAATTAGGATATCATTTTACAAAAATATAAATACCAGTCCTAAACATATACATAACCACATCACAAATGTGAATGTCAGCTTCCTATTCTTTCTATTTAAAAGTAAAACAGGAAAAAAAAATCAGTGCACCAGGTTTTTCATTCATGAAAACAAACTCAAGGCAACCGAACAAGAACATCAGGACCTTTAATCGTTAAATGTTAAAGTTAACTGTCTAAAGCTTTAAGATCTCAGACGATATAAGTGAAAGTACAACAGAAAACATGACAAAAATGTGTATTTTCTGAGTGAATAAGTGTCAGACATTTAGGTCTCATTATGTAACTGTGGCTCAGAAACGCTTCAGTCTGATTGTTCTGTTTGCTCACCGGGTCGAGACGCTGCCGCTAATAAAGTTCCTGAACTACAGATACAAACTAAATCTAATCCAAACGTCCCGAGCAACAAAGACTGATGCAGCACATCAAAGAAAATCAAAGATGAAACAGCAGCCAATAGGATCACATTTCATCTCCTTTTAAGCCCCTCAGAGCAGGACAATGTGTGAGAGTGTGTGTGTGTGTGTGTGTGTGTGTGTGTGTGTGTGTGTGTGTGTGTGTGTGTGTGTGCGCGAGTGTGTAAGAGGGAAAGAGAAATAGAGAGTGAGGGGAAGAGGACATAAACTACACAGCCCTGGCCATTTAATGTCTCCACAGCCCCAGGCCTGTGTTAATGGTGGTTGTACAACGCATTACAGCGGTGCTTGTGCCCCGAGCAGACAATTACGCCGGTATTTAGCCCGTCCACAGCCCCGCGGGCTATCAGGGCACTTAGCACCACGGCAAAGTGTGGAAGACAACCTGACAGGACACGCAGGACTTTTCTGTGAGCAACGGCCGCTCAGTCAGACACGCTGATGACGGGAACACTGCGGGGACTCTCAGAAACAAACAGCAAACAAAACGTATTCTGAAAAACTGCAAAGATCACAACGTGTTTATATTCAAAGAGGTGACCCAATTAATAACCAGGGTTACTAAAATTTTAATTTGTTGTTAAAAGTGTGTGACCCAGAGTTTTCTGTTTTTTAAAGCTGGTAATTACTGAACAGTTGCATCTTTTCTTTTTCCTGTCCAATCCTGTCACTGCCCACTTTACTGACGAGTGTATTTTTAACCAAGCAAACACTTTTCTGATATCAGCCATTAAATGAAAAAACTCCGGCATTGTTAACCAGTCTGTCCCCAGTGAAGATGACAGAGGCGTGACGCAGCCCTCGTCCCATTTCAAAGTTTTCATTCATTGTGTGGTTGAACTGTAGGCTGGTTTCTATTGTTCAGGTGAACGTATGTAGCCAATGAGCATACGCATAAAGAGGGAAGTGTTCCTCTGTATTTGGAACCACAACGATCGCCCCCTGGTGTCTGATCGAAAGAATGCAGGTTGAAGGCGTCTCCATGTTGGCTTCGGCTCAAGTTGAGCACCTGCAGACATCCAATAGGGACATCCACTCCCAGTGACATCAGAAAGATCCATGTGTGGAGAGCATGGACTGAATTACAGCATTTAGAGCAAAAGAACAAAACAAGGAAAAACACAAGAGTCCAATTTGAACTCACATATTTTAATCTGAAGCTACAATCACAGTATGTCCCTGTTTTTTATTTACTAAACAACACCCCGGCTTTTTCCTGTGTGTCACAGAAATCTTACAGAGAGCTTTAAGCTCCATAATCAATACAAAACTTCTGCTTCCTGCAGCAACCATTTGTTTTTGAGCCAATGAAACAACACGGAGCTGAGTGATGCTGTCAGCCTGTCAGTGACCAAGGAAATGAACTCTGGCTGCTACATGAGATGAAACAGCACTCCCTCTGAAAAGGTCACCTCCTGGGTTTCAGGTACCCATTTGTTTCAGGTTTAATAAATCCAAAAGAGCGAGAGGCCCTGCCGACATCTCGGGAATGAGTGCGGCCCGAGTGTGTGTGTGTGTGTGTGTGTGTTCTTAACTCTTTTTGTATGTGAGTGTAAAGAAATCTGATCTGAAAGCAGGTAAAGCCCATTTTACACACGACACAAAGAAACTTACTAACACCAATCTCCCCGCCGTTTGTTTCCCCGCCTGTTGCACGAGGAGGAGGGGAACGCCCGAAACGCCAGACTTTATACGCAGTAACTCACGTTGGTGTACAGTAGAGTGTAGACCGAAGCAAGAAAAATCAATAGAATATCATCTAGAAAGATAGTAATGGATTTCTAACTTAATGGGCTTACACAGGTCTATCGATTAGCAGGATTAACATCTGCAATAGCTCAACAATCTGATTTGCATTTAAATGACTGCACGCCGCGCTGACACCAATATAACAAAAACAGACAAACGTACAGTCAGGCGGGCGAGGTCTAAAAACAGAGTCGGAGGAGGTGGAGGGAAAGTTGCTGACAGCTCGCAAACTTTGGGCTCTCGTGAATTTTGAAAAAGTCTACACAAGGACAAAAAAGAAAGAACATAAACACCGACGGACCGGGCGCGCGGCTGTCTCCCGTAAGACCGAAACCGCCATAACTCTTTTCGGGCAGCTCATCTGAGCCTCCTCGGATAGATCTTAGCGAGGAAGCGGGGCGGGTGTTTGCGGTTTGTGTGTGTCTATATGGAGTGATGAGGGGTGGGGGTAGCGCGAGGTGAGATGTTGGGAGGGCAGCGAAGTGGGGTGGGAGTTTGATGGACTGCACTGTCACCTCCCGCTCGGCGATTTACGGCGGCGGGGCTGCTGACGAGCGCGGGGCAGTAAACAGGCCGGCCGGGGGCGTATTTCACACAGAGCTGGCTTTTATGAAGAACACCGGGACGGCTCTACCCACAGCTCCGCCCGGACCGCCGTGACGGATGGAGAAAGACGCATGACAAGCTTCATCATTGTTTGTAAATCTTAACTGTTCCCGCTCACTAACTCCAGAAGGCAATTTTGCGGAGACAGCGGGGCCTGCGAAGGGGGAGGGCGAAGAGGGGTGGAGGAAGAAGAGGAGGAGGCGAGGAGGGGAGGGGAAAGGACAACGTGGCACTCCTGAAGGTTATTTGGATCTCTGTATTTGGCCAAATGATTAGCCTTATCCTGGGAGGGAGATAAATCTGACAGGGTGCTGCTTGGCTGCCAGGTGGAAGGGAGGGCAGCGAGGCTCCCCGCTCACAGTCATTTCCTCCTCATCGACTGATCCCGAGATGCACCAGATGCACGTTCAGCCACAGCAAAGCCGTTTCTGAAATGCAGACCTGAAACCAGGACGTATAACCCAGATTGTGTCTCTATCACCAAAAGCTAAAAATGACTGTTTGACTTTAGCTCAGTGAAAATGTCCAATTTCAAAGAGGCGTCGTTAAAGTGTTCAGTTTATTCAGTAAACAGTCCAAAATCAATATGTGAATGGAAGAAAATTAACCTCAACTATTTATTTATAAATGTAAAAACTAATTGATTACTTATTAACCTTAAATTTAGTCATTTTTTCAGTTTTTCTTGCTGGATTGCTTCTGGTTACTGCACGAAGCAAAACAAGTTATTTTATGTCAATTATTGGACTTTCTGTCTTAGAAGTAACACATTTTTTGATTAATGATTAATCGACTGCTGTTATAATAATTAAAGTTCTTGTCCAAAAGTTATCTTTAGGAAAAGAGTGGATTTCATTGATTACACTGAATATTTCTGTTTAAATACGACGACAGTAATGCTGTGACCGTTAGCTGAGACTAAGCTCACGGTACAAACGATGATGTCATTCTTAACAGGCTGGTCCATGATGAAGCGATCTGATCTGCAGTAAAAATACATTTCACCCTGTTTCTGTTGTGCATCCCTCTAAAGAAAAACAAGTTATGAACCCGACCATCCATTTTCCTAAGTGCTTGTCAGAAAGCAGGAGCCTATTTCAGCTGCTGTGGAGCGAGAGGGGGGGGGGTCGCTGGTCTGTTTCAGGGGTAGCACACGAGTCACACCTATGACCAGTTCAGAACCACTAAGTTTAACGTGTCTTTGGACTGTGGGAGGAAGAAGAGAACTGTAGAAGAGTGAGCAGACATACAAGTCTGTAAAGGTCTCGGCCGGGCGGTGGATTTGGAATCAGGACCTTCCTGATGTGAGGCCACAGTAGTAACCGCTGCACCCCTGTGCACCTGAAGGGATGAACCAGAACCATGGCTGTGAACTGAGGTCCAAACCAAACTGTCACAGGACACAGACGTTTTCTCTTCCTCATCATTTGAACTCCAAATGAGCAAAACTCCAAATCAGAAACATGATTTTACACCAAAACAACAAAGAAAACCAGCAGTCACCTGCACCTTGCATCACATCTCTTTATTACAAGCCTTTATTTCCAGTCTAACGACGGCCAACTTCACTTCCATCAACATCAAGTTTTCATGTTCTCAGGAAGTGGCAGATAAAAAACATTTTTTATCTGCCACTTCCTGAGCCTCTGATGATGGAGTTGTGTATAAAAGTGTTTATAATCCTGAAACGGTTGATGCAGTTGTTGAAGCCAAGCTGAAAGTGTTCACTTCTTGGCAGTTTCAGTTGACATGCACACAGAGCCAAAGCTACAAAAATGGTCATTGTCCAAAAACTTGCTGATAAGATGTGAACGAGCCTCAGCAGACATCAAGGCCGCGGCCTGACACATGCACGCTGCCGTTTACAGAAGCACAGGAGTGATCTAACAGCCGACATATTAAACGCAGCCTTGTCTGCAGAAACACGCTTTATCTTCCAGCTCTGGGAGACACGGCGCACACCCACACACCAAGTTTGGTTGTGTCTGAACTAAGCAAGCATGATGACAATAAGCTGAGTCAAGGAAAAACATTCTCCAGCCAACAGGCCTCCCTTTTAAACGCTTAGTTATTCCTTCTGAGAACCACATTATCAGAGCCTGTGCAGCAGTAGCTGCAGTATTAGCCCACAGCAGACCCCACTCACCCCACCGATGGAAGCAGATATCCTTCATCCTTCTTCCTGTTAGTGAGTCTGTTCCTGTGTTTTTATTATAATGCGCCATCATCTGATTAACAGCAAACACGTGTCAAGTGTTTCAACATCCAATATTCCCTAATTGGAATTCTGCCGGGTGGATGGGAGTGAACATTTTGAAAACACTGGTTTTTGTACCCGAGGAAGGTCGGCTGAAGTGAAACATGATTTAATAAAATATGAGAAACGAGACAGCGTGGGGAGGTTCTCGGTTTATCTTTACTGTAGCACTGATTTTACCTTTTTACAATAAAATGAAGATCTAAACAAGCAAACGATAACATCTGATGGAGACTAATTTATTAGTCAATAGTCTGGGCTAGCAACCTCCTTTCCTCGCATGCTAACCAACAGTTTAACGCAAAAACAGCACTTCAGATGAGTGTTTTATGTCCCTGATGTGTTGGAGGAGAACAGGTACCTGGGCTGAGACAAGCAGGCTCTGTTTCCTGTGGCAGCTCAGATGCTTCAAGCAAAATCACATTTGTAAGAGAGTAGTGCAGATGTCACCAGGACGAACACTTAAAATCCTGAAAACGCCATCAATGTTGTTTCTGTTCTGTAGTGTTTGTACTGAGGTGCAGGGACAAGTGTTCAAGTCTGTCCTTACAGCTGAATCAGAAGAAGGAAGTGCACAAGCACAGGAAAAACAACACAGCTCAAAGACCTGCATCCAGAATTTGTGCTGCACGAGTTCATGATCCCCTGAGATGCACATTTTTGTGTGAGACAGCACAGTGTCGATGTGGAATCAATCAAAATGTTTGCAGCAGCTAACATTAAACACATAAAGTAACTGTAACGTTAGCAGTGTACTCACAGTCTCTGTCATTTCAAATAAACCATCAACCTTCGTGTCAGTGTTAAATGACAGCTCTTCTTTGCACTGCTCTGTGCCTCCCTCTGCTATACTGAGCCACTTTAATGTCTTTGGGGATCTGCTGTGCTGTTTTTATTACATTCAGTAAGCCACCAAGGCCGTTTCTGTATCTTTAAAAACACATAAGCTCATTTAATTTCTAAAGTTTAGAAGCTAAAAATTCGATTAATTAAAAAAAACGTCTCCAGGTATATATGCAAGTACACGCTTCCTGATGAGAGAAACCACAGTAAAGGTGAAAGAACCGACTGAGGCAGGCTGATCCTCTGCCTCTAACTGCGGGGCCACCCACAGAGAGCGTTGTTATCTTGTAATGGAGCATGGCGATTCACAGCAGGGGGCTGACGTGGGACCCCCACAGGAAAAGGACAGGTGAAAGTCATAAACAAATACAGACACAAGGAGAGACGTGGGGGTCTTTAGGTTTGCGATGCTGGTGCTGTCAGCGCTCCGATTCATTGAAAGAAGGATATTTATGTTGTACTGTTGATGCGCTTCCCCTATATCCTTTATATATGAGCAATAACATACAATACAACCTTCATCTTTAGTTCCTTAAAAATAAAACAAACCCAGTTTTTAGATGTAAGCACGAAGGGAACTGAGTGTTATATTCACAGTGTTAAAAATCTCTGCAACCAAGGTGCGTCTATGACTCATTTTCATTCATTTCCTATCATTAGTTATTATTAATCTCTGGCTCTCCTCCTCTGCGTGCCTTATGTCTCCCTTTCCTTCACACCAGCTGTCTTCCTGTTAAAAGTCAGTTTTTCCTTCCCACTGTTGCCAAGTGCAAGGAAGGAAAAATGGATTATCCTGTGCCAAAGAGTGCCAGAAATAGTTAAAAGAAAACTTGATTTTAATTTAAGGCTTTATAGAAGTGAATCTCTGCAATGTGCAAAGGTTTATATGAGACAAACACACGAGGAAAGAGGAAAAAGATTTTTTTATGCTAATTGCTACAGAATTTATGTAACCTACAGGTTTATGATTCTACATATATCTGAGGATCACAAAAATGAGGCAGGTGTGGATTAGAACAGCCCAGATCTGTACAGGTAACAGGTGTGAAAGAAAACGCCGATAATCATGAAACAGATACAGAAGACGACCGTCCAACAGTCTGAGTTTAACACTGACTCAGACGCAGCTCCATCACAGGAACTCAGAGAGACACCTTCTGTCAGGGTGTGTGGAGACAAATGAACAAAGACTGAGCACTCAACGCAACAACAGCACCAACAATCACAAAACAAACGACACAAAAGGCAGACACTTCAAATTAAAACAGGAACAAAAACAGTCCGAGATCCTTGGAGGGAACAGAAACTACAACAAATAATAAAAATCATAACACAAAATCAAGACATCAAACCCTCAATGCCTCAGTCAAACCAGCCTTTGCACTCCCACTGTGCTCATGCAAATGTGAACCTCTGCATGCTGCAGTCCTCTGTTACTAACAAGTTTATCTGAGAGTTGTTAAGATTATGTCGTGTGCTCTCTGAACACATTTAAATCTAATAACGACGTCCACTGCAGAGCCAGAATCCTGATCTGAAGCTTATCCTGCCTGAAAACCATCAAACAGCAAATCCTTTAAATGTCCTTAATTTCCATTTGGCCTTATTAGTCGAGCAGCCTCCCTCTATCTCTTCTGCTTTATGCTGGATCTTCTCTCTTATCATGCACTTACATGCAGTCTTTACAAATTCCAAAAACACTGTGCTGAACATGTGAAGCAACACACACACAATCTGATGAGCCCACATTCACAGGCATGAGAAAGGCACAAAATCCAAGCCACCTCCGTCAGCAGCTACGTTAAGAAGAGATCAGCGTCTGAGATTGGCAAGTGCCAGAAATCGAGAGCTGCAGAGATCAGGGGATCAAATCTACTTCATCTTTAAACATGCCAAAAAGAAACAGAGCAGTACTGTTTTTAACTTTGTAGCTTCAGAAACGCTCGGGTCAGACCTGCTTTCACAGAACTGCATCAGAAGCAGGAAGGAAAAAAGTTTAGTCAAAGTAAAAAGTGCATTTTATGGCGCTCTGGATTCGAGTGCAATCCTCCCTTCCATGTACTGTTGATAAAGTCTGGGTAAAGGTTTATGGAGCCTGAGAAGTGTGTTGTTGTGTGTCACTCACAGGCTGCCATGGTCTCAGAGCAGCTGTTATTGCTGTCATCCAGGCTAAAGAAGGGTGGCACACAGGTGGTGGAGCCCAAGCCCTGAGTCAGGTAGGTGGCTGCTGGGTAGTAGGAGTGCATGCGGTACTGAGACGACACGTTGTGGCTGGGCAGGCGGCCATCGCCATGAGGCATCTGCTTTATGCAAGTAAAACACAAAGACAGGCACTTTTAGATTGAAAACATACAAACACTGCATGCTGTGGATAAACAGCAAAGGTCCAGAAAGTGGAGGCCTGGAGGTCCTCCTTAATCCACCAAAGATCTGAATTAAGGTCAGTCTTCATATTTAGGAGCTGACCCATGGTTGAAGGTGTGGTATGAGGATTAAATAGCTCTCCATAAAAGTTCATGTTGGGGTCCCCGCTGGGCAGAAACAAAACCATCATATGACAAGATGACGACAGAAAAAAAACACGAGACTAGAAACAAAATGTTTTAATTATCGGATATTAAATATGATATTAAATATATTTTTTTTGCCTCCAGACAAACAAAACCTAAACAGATCTGTAACATTTGTTGTGTGCAGTTATTTATCTGCTTGTTTACTCTTGGATCAGCTGGTTGTTGGTTCCAAACATGTTTGTTGCTATTGGGGAAGTTGCAGAGCGCCCTCTGGTGGACAAACTATACAACATCACTCATAACAGAGTTGAAGGGTGTTTCTGTCGCTTCTTTTTAATTGTTTGTTATAAATGCGATAATGACAGATTAGCAAACAGCTAAAATTAACATCAGTCTACATTTGGTTTTGCTAACGACAAAAATGTCCTGATCTTAAATGCTCACACTGAAATCTTAGCTGCACACAAGGGGATTTCTTTCTGAGGTGTTTGAATAGTTTCCGTCTGAGCTGATATCTTGGTAGCTACATGATGAATTAAAAAACTGAGCTTAAAGACATGCTGATAAAAACTGGAGATTTTCATGGGAACTGTTCAAAAGAACAAAGAACTGTTCCGGCTTTAAAAAGTCTTTCCTGTGACTTTTGCTCTGTAAGTCAAACACCAGCTGTTGGTTCAACAGAGGCTATGCGCCTTACTGGGGTCACATGATCTTAAGATCTGCACTTTAAATAAAGGTTTTATATAAAATACAGTTTATTTCCTGCAGCTCTGTGAGGTTACAGTGGTTTACACTGGCTTTATGACTTTCATCAGAACATCAGAGCCCGCTAACACCACCACTGGATATATTTATAATACAATATAAACGCCGCTGTTGTGTGAGTCCACTCACAGATTCTGACTGTAAAATCCTTCATCTCATACATCCGATTTTCACAGGCAACACTTTAACAACTCGGAGTGACAGAAAGAAATACAGCCGTAAAATAATATATGACAGAAAATTAGCAGTGTGTGATTTCACAGGCCCGCGGCTTGTTCTCAAAATGGGCAGCAACACCCAGAGCTGGCTTTCCTCAGTCCTCTGAAAACTTTAAAACGAGCTGTCTACTCAGCAGCAAGGCCGCCTCGCTGAGGGTTTTCAATTTCATTTTTATGGAATTTGATTTCTGTCAGGCTGTAATACGTCACCCGTATTGTCCACACCATCGGTTCTGCGACAGCTTTATAAACTGTTATTTAAGCTACACTCGGCTCCTGTATTAGGCCGTGAAAAATACAATAGAGATTGGAACTGGAGTCTTGAAAGTGCACCGCGCTGATGGTTAAGCGGGACACACGGAGCACCAAACAAAACTGGCAAAGTTGCTCGCCGAGGCTGAGTTTTTCCATACGTTTACATCCAGAGGCGGCGAGCACATCCCCGGGTTCAGCACGATGCCACAGTGTGTAGCTAACTGTCCACATCATCTGACCTGTCATCAAGTCAGGTGATAGTTTGTGCCACTTTGTAAAAAGCAGGACTTTAAATTAGCTCAGTGTTGGTGTTCTCACACAAAGAGACAAATGGTGTTCAAACATATTTTCCCCACAGATGATTAATAAACCTTCGACAGCAGCTGGATCCACCAGCCACCAATCAGGCTTTCACAAAGCTGTGGGGGGTTATGGAGCGATAAATGGGAAGCTGAAGCTGGAAGCAACACCAACGAAGAAGTCAGGAGAAATGATCACAAACAGGTTCAAAATGTGTCGGTTAAAATAATGAAAGCAGCTCAAAACACCCAGATGATAACAGCTGCCTGGGATGTCCTTCAGACACGCGACCATAATCAGGCTGGTTATTCACACCGACCACGTGGTTATGCCCGGAGAAATCTGAATACCACTGCTTTATCAGATTATTTCCAGTTTACTGTGTTTTTCTGTGAACAGTGTAGGTTTTCATTCCAAATGTTTATGATTATGTGCTATAAATAAACTGTGTGTGTCCTCGTCAGTCAAAGTGCAGCTTCACCCTAACACGCTCACCTAAAGCATCAAACTTTGGAAACAGAAACAAAAACATGTCCTTCAGTGATAAGAGTTGAATTAAGTCACACAGTCAAGCTTAACTTTAATTCCAGGCTGATCAGCTGATCGCAGTGCCAGCTGATACCCTTCTTCTATCTTACTGATGAATCTAATAAAGTGTCCAATTAACCTGCAGTAACGTCTCCACGGCTGCCTTCAGTCATGCTGGTTTGCAGCCCGCTATCATTCTCACTGGTGCTCGCTCAGGTCTGTGCAGAGGTCGCGCTGCTGTTTCTTAATCTTTTCCACATGCACGCATGAAACTTTTTTTTTGCAGTAATTTAACCCGTTATTGTACTAAATTCAGTAACGCCATTACAGGTACAAATGTGCTGCTGTTTGTATTGCAAATCTTTAATGATCTGCATGAAGGATGAGCAGGAAAAATCATAGGCGCCTTTTTTTCTGCACACTTGTGCCTGAATCAGCTGACTCCAGTTCAAGTGGAGGGAAGGAAGCTGGATGGTGTAGTGGTAAGACTACACACCTTTGGAACGAGAGTCACAAGCTTGATTCCCACCCGGTATCCAGTAAGGGTCCTGGCTAGACCCCCCACGCAAAAAAACCCCCAAAACTCCCGCAGCTATGTCTGCAGCCTGTCTGCAGCTTGGACACAAGAATTTCACTACATGTTGTACTCTGTATAAAGGTGTTTGTTTGTTAAAGGAAAGGAGGCATGGTTCTCAAAGCGTGGTCTGCAGGCCAGCAGCAGCCCTCAGTAACAGTCTGCAGGCCTGTAAGCGAATGAAGAAACTGCTGCTCAGTTTTTACTGCAAAGCGCAGTTTAACATCAAAGCAGCATTTCTTTAAAATATTACGAGTTCTGTGGTCAAGACTAAAATATAACAAGGGCCACTGCTACAAACTGGACGTGCACATGTGTCTCAATATCAGCCTGTCGGGTCAGGCGTGCAGCATCGGCTCTCCTGTGGTCCTGCTTCAGCAGTGGACAGATCACGTGTGCAGTTTTTGCCTTATTTGCACTCAGTCTGGAGAACACCTGGATGTACCAACCAAAGCGATTTAAACAAGGCACATGTCAGACAGCACTGATATTAATATTGAAATAAATGGCGAGTGAAGAGAAAGCCACCATTATCACCATGACATCAGTAACAACTTGTGCCAAACGTGTAAGACGGCCGTACGCTGCGGTTTGCTCACAGACCTACAGTGCCTCCTCTGAACCACCCAGATAAGTTGCTGAGTCCTTAAGGAGGGGCTTCCTTACCTCCCTGAGAGGGCCTGTCTTCTTATCTGGCACCATCTCCTGTCTGGAAGCTCTACACTACCCTTATATTATCACCATCCACCTGCATGACAGCCAAGCATCACTGAGTGCACAGGAGAAAAGGAGGAGGCAGATGGCCTTCCACTGATAAAGACCACATTGTTTCCTCTGGTGTTACAGTGGGAAGAGCTCAGGACCTGCGCATCACTTTATTATGACGCATTAGCTTAATGATTTTAAGGGAAATGCATATTTCACCTCAGTCATGAGTGAGGCGTTAAGAAGTGCCAACAAAACATAAAAACAGAACAGACGAAAACAAACTGGCAAAAAGCAGATGCAGAAATATAAAAAATAACAAAGTTTGACTTGAAACTTGTTGTTCGTAACTTTCATGGATAGAATTTCCAGGCGCAGCAAAGTGTGGCCGGCGGTTTCTGGCTTGGTGGCCTCGGGATCACCTCTGTGCTTTCTGCCGATCTTCTGGCTTTATCAGGAAGTGACCTCTCGCTTAAACTGGAGGGTTTGCAGCCAAGCGTGAAACAGCTGGCAAGAAAAGTCAGAGGCCACAAAATGGTGTGTTTGGGAGGAGTTCAAGTATCTGTGGGTCGGGTTCACAAGTGGGTGGAGAGAGGAGCAGGAGTCCGCGGGGATCTGAACGCTGTACCCATCTTTACGGTGAAGAGAGCTGAGCGTGAAATCAAAGCTGTCGATTTACTGCTCCGTCTACGTTCCCGCCCTCGCCTACGGTCGTGGATGCAAGCAGTGGTACCAAACAAACATTTGTGGTTGTTTGTTTCTTTTGTACACTTGAACACTACAGTGACCCTCCAATGAGACGACACTGCCAGCAGGGGCCCACAGCTCATTTAAGAGTAGGGCTGCCACAAACGATTATTTTGATAGTCGACTAGTCACCGATTATTTTTGCGATTAGTCGACTAATCAGATCATCATCCATTAGACGTAAAACTACAGCTTATTGTATCAGCAGCATCTGCTCTTATATAACTATCATTAGCTTACAGCTTTAAGTGTTTAAGGTCTGTGCTAACTAAAAATAAAGACAAGATGATAGTTTATTAAATTTTAATGAAATTTGCAGATTGTTTCGGTGAAGTTTAATAAACTCCTTGCTATCTAAAATATAACAGGACACCGGAGTAAATTCTCCAGCATCTCACACTTCTGATAATCAGCTGTCTGCTTGACGTTTATTCAGCTGTGTAAAAACTATAACTTTAATCTCAGCCAAACAGATTTACTCAGGAACAAATAAAATACTAAAAAAAAAAAAGCCAAACAATAACATTTTAAGTTCTCTAAGTGACTTATATATCATGTTTAACCTGAGTAGCGAAAGACGGCGGTGGGTTTGAAAACGATTTGCGGGGAGTCCGGTGTTCTCACGGCGCTAGTGAGCCTAGCCCCCGGCTCGCTAACGAGCTAGTGGGTAACAGATGTCTCCGAAAACGTCGGAGCGCTTTTGAAAATATGTGGTGTCCTGATAAACTGAGCAGATATTTGAGGTTTACACAGCTACATTCTCGGCTGAAAATATGTTAAACGTTTATTTTGTGACCCAGAAAGAATAATAAGAGTAACATTAAAACTAACTAGCTGCCGCCATTGTTGGCAACTGCGCTGGGCCGCGCTATGAATTCTGGGACACAGCTGCTTCTTCTTCTTCTTCTTCTTCTTCGGGGTTTAACGGTAGCTGACATCCTTGTACATGCAATGCTGCCATCTTCTGTTTCAGTCCGTTATTACACTCTTAAATCCTGCCACTTATTCCTGCGTCTTTTGGGATCTTACAAAGTTTCAAACGACGCGTCGACTATTAAATCAGTCGTCGACGATTTTGATAGTCGACGTAATCGTGACTAGTCGACAAATCGTGGCAGCCCTATTTAAGAGTGAACCCTGTTCCATCCAGCAGTAGTTGTAGTTCGTCACCTGAGAGGGACTCCGAGTAAAGCTGCTACTCTTCTATAAGGACACCAGATGAGGTGGTTTGGGCATCGTAGGAATCATAGTCCTACCAGTAGGAGAGCACAGGAAGACCTCGGGCACACTGGTCAGATTATGTTTCTCAGCCAGCTTGGTGACACCTCAGAGCTCGAGGAGGTCCCTGCTTAGACTGCTGCCTCTCAGATCAGCAGCAGAATATGGATGCATGGCTGAAAACCAGTGTTTAAATTAAAAAATGTATATGAGCCACCAAGATTATTCTGACCGTGAGCCCACGACTACAGCAACAAGGTGAACTGTACAGATTTTTCTCCTGTTACACACTTTGTCAGGAGTTTCCTGCCTCACAGTGAAGAAAACCATTTATTTCTTAGTTCTGGAAGTTTCATAGTAGATCCATCCACAGTTAATGATGATTCGCCTTTGCCATCACCTCTGTCAGCATCAACAGATTTATAGATGTGCATAGTGTCATTTATGCACTCACAATGAGATGTTGTATTTATAAAGGGACACCTTGAGAAAAACCCCAACGAATGAAAAGTTAAAGGCTGTTGGGCTTGCATTGACTCAGGCGTGCTCTCTGCATCGTGCAGAAACAGGACAGCGATAACTGCTTAGCATCAAATATGGAGACAAAATCTAAAGTGAGCAACTCAAGGACTCACTTCAGTTTGGGATACTAAAATCTGAATGCAGCTCACTGAACTGGAGGTTTAGGACGGGTAAAGGAGACACACAACGGTTTCCTTCTTTCTTTCTCTTTAACCAAATGTTAAAATCAGGCAATGAACTATTTCATCCCACCTTTCTACTTACAGATATTATTTATTGAGTGTTTGCTGCTCTAAAACTCATCTTCATTAAATCAGCTCCTCGTACAAATACAAAAAAAATCCGCCTCTGATATTGAATAACCACAGCACGTAGCCCTCTCAACCTGACAACTTCACTGAAAATATCATAAATCACAAAAGCGGATGGCCAAATTATGCTAAAGAGCGCTAACTGATTAGCATTAATGTGCTGGCTTTCTCCCTCGGGCACTGAGGCATAGCGGTGTGTTCCTCTGCCGACAGACAATACCATTAACCTTTGCAATTCAGGCTCTGCTGTGCGCGGGCAGGATCGCGGAGGCAGTGACCCCAAAAGTAGACGTTGCTACTGGGGCAACTGAGAGAGAAGGAGGGGGCGGAGAGAGGGGTACAAATGTTCTTCATAAAAACACAAACGCAGGAGAGTTATAGATCTAATCTGCTCCATGCATAAGCTTAGTGTGTGTGTGTGTGTGTGTGTGTGTGTGCCCTGCTCTCTCTTTTACCATCAGCGCTGACTTTTTTCAATTGAGTTGTGACCTGGGTGTAACCACGTATACGGTTATATGAGTACAGGACACGCTGATGCATCACTGACGGAGCTCGGTTACATTTCCTGAACACAGACGTCGAACCTTCTCCATCAGGACACGTTCAAGTTCCTCATCAGTCTCATACATGAACACTGTCCCTCATTTAGTCCTTTAAACTGTTCTGACAGACATCGTTCATCAGGCGGCTTCTGTTAGAAATCAGCTGGGGCTGTTTTCAAATGTAATGTGATTACAATAAGCAAACATACAGCAACATCAGAGCTTTTATTTCTATTTTGTTCTGAAATCTGTTCACTTTTCTTCACTTTCCACAGCAGGTTTGCTTGTTTTGGTTTACTCGTTAAGAGCTTTGGGTTCAGCTTTGTTAGTTTCAGTGTTGGGTTCAATGTTTTTAGTCGTGGAGTAAATTTCCACTAATCAACCGAACAACTACTACTGTTACAACTACTTTCCTCAGTTTATATACACTAACTTATTGGAAGTTACACGTCTACTTTTTAATGCACAGGTACGACACACAATCTGCACTTTTCTAATTATTCTAAATATTCTTAACTATTTAAACTTTCATATCCTGCTCTGTTTGCACACTACAGCTGGGTTTGCCATTTATCTGTACTTTAATTTTAATAACAGCACAGAACTGTTTTGGTAACGATTGTCCATGATGTCTGTGAAGGTTCTCAGTCATCCAGGTCATCGTAGTCAAAGGAGCTTGCAAAAAGGAGCTTTGCAAGCTCCTTTGACCCGATTGTCCATGATGGAAATATGTAACAATTTTGTGTGTCTCCGTCCTGTGTCCTCTTCTGCTTGTATAGGTGATTTTTGTTGCTTTTAGAACCAAATTTCCCCCTGCGGGACAATTAAAGGATTATTCTATTCTATTCTATACTATACATAAGTTCAGAGCAGTTATCTGGATACAAACACTTTGTGAATGCAGTTAATTTGCAGCCATCCAAAGTCTAGAGTTGATTTTTATTTTTCACAGCTGGTTTCTGTTTTTAGACACCTTTAGTTCACTAAAGTATCCTTAAAGATGATTTAACACTGGATTGATTTTCATCGCTTTTCTTTTGACCGAGCAGTAAACATCCAGTATAATCAGCCCCAAATTCATTTCAGTGATTTAAACAGAGGTCTGTACTTGAGCGCAGTAAGAGCGAGGCAGCGGACCTGGAGTCAGAAACTGGACACATCTTTATCCTCTGGGTTTGCAGGACTGTAACATACTATAAAGTGACCACTAAGGCAAGCACGTCAAACTCATTTTATATGGTAGGCCCACTCTGAGCTTCAGGGGGCGGGACCAGTGAAACTCTGCGTTCTGTCAGTGTAAAGAAGTCTAACTGCACCCTCAGAAACCCCAAAGTGAGAAAGTTCAACTTTAGCTCATCTCAGATACATGACGGTATAATCAACACGACTCTTTGGGCTTAAACTGTAAGAAATTAATTCTTGTGAATTAAAAAAGAAACATTTTCATATTAAACACTGAAAAAACTAAACTTTTCTGTCACGTAAACGTATGTTTAACCGAGTTACTGTGGTGTAGTATAAATGATCATGGGGTAGGGCTGTTCGATATAACGATATAAAAACGTCTATCGTTTCATTTTACGCTATCGTTTGTTTCGTGGTGTCGCAAAATAAACTGTTTTCATTGTTTTGATGGTCACTGTAGTGTCTATATTAATTTATTAAAGTTCTCTCTTTCTCTTATATTTAATATAACCACTACAGACGGACAAGCACCTGTTTTTATGCGTTGTCGTTAGCAACAACGACAATAAAACCATCGCGTGTCCGCTTGTTTATTTTCCACATAAACCTTTCAGAATAAAGCTCAAGATCCTGTTGAGACTTTTCAAAATAAGCTGAATCACGTGAAAGATGCAGAGTGTTTACGGATGAGAAGCAAAAAAGAGCCGCCAGGTGCTAAAAAATAAACCTTAGACGCAAACCTTAGAACAGGCTTTTCCCCGCCGCACGCCGTGTAATAAATACAAAGAAAACGGCGGCCGTTACAACTTATGTCTAAAAATGCATCGTTTCATGCATCAGTTAAAACACTCGACTCCAGCTACACGACGCGCAGCTGGAAACACTTCATACAAGTCGAGCTGCCCGAGATTCACAGAATTTACAGAAAATGTTACATTTTCGTGATTTATATCGTTATCGGACGATAGATGTCTTATATCGGGATATGAGATTTTGGTCATACAGCCCTGTCATGGGGGAGGTCTTTATTAATAAGAAGCGCTGTAAAAAATCCATTGGGTCAGACTGGAGTCAGCGGTGGCCTGATTCTGGGCCCCGGGCCTTATGTCTGACACCTCTGCATTTAGGTGTCTTGATGCTCAGGCTCAAACATCCAGGTAAGTAAATCCCAAAAGGTTGATTCTGTTCATCTGTTTCATCATCATCCAAGTGACTTCTTCAGTCTGAGCTGACTTGATCAGTGGTTGTTGATAGGGCTGAACGATTATGGAAAATAATCTAATTGCGATTTTTTGCCCCAATATTGCGATTGCGATGCGATATGCGATTATTTTTTAAGGTCTTTGTCTTCTGTATTATTAAACAAAGACAAGCAATACATCATATAGTATGGCCAATACTATATTACATTAATTTTAAACTGTTCTTTCCTGGAAGACAGACCTCTGTTATGATGACATGAGGTGATGCATGAATTGATGACTGACATTTTTATTTAACTTCTTCAATCACAACAGTATATTTGAACATACACAATAGTTTATTTTTAGCTTACAAACATCTGAGCATAAAGTGCTGACAAGGAACCCTGGTGTAAACATTAAAATGAAAGTCAGTACAATGTGCAGATTGCAGAAATATACATAAACAAAATCAGTGGCTTTACCACACTCAGTTTTTCGACATCTGTGAACTACTAGACAGTCATTCAATTAAAAAATAATATTAAATAAATAAAACTAATAAATAAAAAATACACACATCTTACTGATCTCTGCAGTCAGTAACATTACACATAAAGTGCAAACATAATAGCAATTGTATAAACACACACACAAACACGCCTTTAAAGTTTAAAGGGGTGAAATTGGACGGTCTAGTTCTGATTAGCTAATCAGAAGGCTAGTTCTGATTAGCGTCACCGCTGTCTCGGTGGAGTTTAATAAACTCGGCCGTCTGCTTCTTGCTATCTAAAATATAACCAGACACTGGTGTAAATTCTCGACTGTCTCATACTTCTGTTTAATAAGTTTTCTGTTTGACATTTAGTCAGCTGTGTGAAAACCAAGGAGGAACCCACCCGGGGGATTAATAAAGTTTTATTTTATCTAATCTAATAACTTTAATCTCAGCCAAACCGATTTACTCACGAACAAACAAAACACTGAAAAAAGCCCAACAATAACATTTTTAGGTTGTCTAAGTGACTTATATATTACGTTTAACCCGAGCAGCGAAACTCCGCGGTGATCTGAAAATGATGTGCCGGGAGTTGTGCCGTTCTCGGCCGCATCAGTAACCCTCGAGCTCCCGGCTAGCTGTCGAGCTGGTGGGTAGCAGACGCCTCTGAAAACGTCGAAGCACTTTTGCAAATATGGGATATCTTGATAAACCGAGCAGATATTTGATGTTTACACAACTACTTTCTCGCCTGAAAATATGTTAAAAGTTTATTTTGTGACCCAGAAAGATTAGTATGAGTAATTTTAAAACTTAGTAGCGGCCGCCATTGCTGGAAACTGGAGTTTGGCTGGGCCGCGCTATGAATTCTGGGATATGGTAGTAATTTGGACAGCCTTCGGCACGTCGCTGTGACGTAATCGGTCTACAAATGCGGCCTCAGGAGGATGCAGCCCATGAATTGTATAATATAATCGCAGTATAATCGCAGCCTTTGCGGTTAGAAAATTGCACTTGATCATGTCGCGATATTATCGCAAATGCGATATATCGTTCAGCCCTAGTTGTTGATCAATGTTCATGATGATTTGCATATTAATGATCAATGAACTGATCTCCCAGCCCATTGTTCCTTCAGTGGGCTGGTTTCAGTCATTATGCAAATGTACGTTTATAAGGTTGAAACCTGCAGTCAGCTGAGACTGAAGAAGTCACCTGGATGATGATGATGATGTAAACGTGAAGATGAACAGAATCGACCTTTTGGCCTCTGCATTGGGGAAAAACTACCTGAGTTTTGAGCACTGAAGATGCCTCTCGGATGACGGGTGAAACATCCTAATGATCAAAATACTCCAGCTGTTTTCAGTTCAAGCACTTAAAACTGCCATGACCTGGAGGACTGAGAAGCTGCAGACCTACTGACAGAGTGAAGACACCCCAGAGGATTAAATGCAAAGCAACTTCAGATTTAGGCTTTCCTGTTTATGTAGTCCAAAGTAACTGGCAAATAAAAGCAGTGTAGCCTGCACACTGACTTAGTGAAGCAGACCTGTGAGATCTCTTTATAGCCACAAACCCAACAAGAGGCTGGAATTTAGACATTAAAGTATCAGTTTAACATAATCAAAACTGTGAGTTACAAGTATTTTTGGGCTGTGACTGTCTACATATATAACAAATCAGTGCCAATCTAACCAACACTCATTTAAAATGAGGATCATTTAACACCAGTTTAACACTGGTTTAACACCAGTGATTGTCTGAGAGAAACACGACACTCTCGTGATAAGTTGGCGTGAAAGCGAAGCCTTTCCCGACTGAAGCGCCGTAAAGCCGCTTACCTCCCGTTTCTGTGACATGAATTTCTCACATGCTGCTTTACAGGCTTTGCTGCTACGCGAACAATAAACTATGTGCAGACCTGTTCCTAAACATGAAGAACATTCCAACACAAAAGCGGTTCTTTTATATTTGAAGCCACAGCAGTTAATCCCCTGTAGCGGGTCACGTTTGATGTAACTGGGTTAAAGTAATACGATTATGAATTGTAGCTTGACGCACACGGACAGATTTGTCCTGCCGAGCTCACCCAGCTGTTTAAAATTCCTGTCAAATCAACGTATCCAACAAGCGGGACCAACGCTCACGCCTTCATTAGCTCCTGATCACACTGACTGTCGCTGCTGTGGCTCACCTGGTACTGCGGGTAGTTGTAAAGGTTTCCATAGTAGGTGGGGTAGCGCGAAGGCTGGTAGAAATTGTAATAGGGGGTTTCCAGCAGGAGGTCAGACGGTCCCTCGGTATGAGCCCTGGCAGCGGCTGATGGGCTGGGGGACGATGCTGAGCGGGTCCCTGGACACAAAAACAAACAAAACACGATGAGACCGAGAGGATGAAGAGTGAAGTCTGTGGCTGGTTGTTTCAGCACTGTCAGGTAATTTAACATATGATGTTCAGGATGTTTTCAAACGCTCGTGTTTGTGTTTTGTTGCAATTTTAACAAGGAAACAAGTCTCATTAAGCCCGTCTCACATTTTACTGATGCTAAAATGTAACAATTAACTTCTCTCAGTATTTAAGTTACACTTGTTCAGATCATTAAAGGAGACAGAAAGAGTTCATTTTGAAACATGCTGCCCAACAGCTCCATCTTCAGGTGACAGCTGTACTTGGTGTCAAACATAAAATTGTCATTTTTCAGGAT
Organism: Maylandia zebra; assembly: GCF_041146795.1. NCBI lineage: Eukaryota > Metazoa > Chordata > Actinopteri > Cichliformes > Cichlidae > Maylandia > Maylandia zebra. Next base: position 37,770,023 of record NC_135178.1, read on the forward strand.
GAAGATGACCATTAAGTCATCATTACTCACTCTCGCTTGTACGTTTCTTATCAGCAAGGACACATTCTTCCCAGGCAGACCCTGATCTTTGCACAGGGAAGACACTGTGCACCACTGGAGCCAAACATGATCACATTTACTGTCCCAACTCCTGCCATCAGCAGCTCCACACAGTGCTCCACTCCTTTTTATACCTCAATCTTCATCTCTACCCCCCCGTTCCCTCAAAATAAAAGGAACACACATACAAACATACAAAGTGCAAGATAAGAGCAGCCTTGATCCAAAATCACATTTAAGCGCTATCAGCGAAACACTCTTCTGTGTCAGCTTCCACACAACCTGGAAGAAAAACTCAAGGACATATTTTCAAGTTTCTAGTGTCCTTTGTTATCACGGAGTCTCTTGTTCTCGTCTAGAAACGTGTTCAGTCCACAGGATGTTGTTCAGCCTTGGATTAGCAATAACACCAATTAACATTTTAAAAAAGCAACAACATTAATTCACTGAGGGGTAACTGGTTTATCTAGACAGGCACACAACAGAGAAGGAGGAAGTGCAGGCAGGTGGATGCTTCTCAGACCTGCAGCTGAAGTGCAGGCAGTAACACTGACCTGTGTCCAGACCTCACAGGTGAAAAGGTGTCTTTGAGAGAATTAACTGGAATTTTTTCAGACACTTGACACGTTAATAGCATTGTTTTTGTTTTTGTTTTTGTTTAATAACTAAAAACACTGGAGATCTCTAATAATAAGGTTCATAACACAACAAAATCTGACGAGGTCCATGTAACACGAGGTTACCTGTGACAGCAGAGGTGGGGTGGCTGGTAGGTGTCGGGGACCGTCCCTCCACAGAGAACAGGCAGTCTGCTCCAACTTCATTCTTGACCATCATCTCAGAACCGGACAGAGACACTGGACTACACATCCCAAGCTCTTCTTCTTGGGCCTGCTGCCTCCTCAGGGCAACCTGGAAGGGAGGAGAGGTTTGATAAGGAACCGAGAGCATGAAACAAACATTGCCCTTATCTGCTGACTTCCCAGAACAGATTTAAACAGAGGCTCGTCTGAAAATTGTAATTACACCTGATTAGACAATAATAAGATTGTTTGTGTGCAGATAAACTGTTGATATCGCCATAAAACAAGATGTTATTGAAAACACGCTCCTGGCTGCTGAGCGAGATGAAACCAGCAGCTCTTTGTTGTTTATAATTCTTGAAAAACTGTTTAACAACCGACTGAAAAATTTATAGATAAACGACTCACCGAGAGTCAGTACGGATTCAGATCAAGCAGATCACCATCATTGGCACTATCAGATTCAATAGAATACATCTCAAATTCCATAGACAAAAAGCAATATGTGGCTGGGTTATTCAGAGACTTGACAAAAGCATTTGACTCTATAGATCAGGATATATTAATAAGAAAACTGGAACGTTATGGTGTCAGAGGGGTCGCTTTAGTGAGAGGAAGCAGTTTGTGAAATTAAATGGTGGTTGCTCCTTATGTATGCACATTGCTTGTGGTGTACCCCCCAAAATTCAACATCATTAACGACATCTGTAAAGTGTCCAAAGCATTAAAAATGGTTCTCTTTGCTGACGATACAAACATTTTTTGCTCTGGTGATGATCTGCAGAATTTATTGGAGGATATGAAATAAGTAAAGTCAAGTTCTGGCTTGATAAAAACAAATTATCATTAAATTTAAATAAATCTAAACTTATGTTATTTGGAAATAGTCGTTTAAATACAAATGCTGAGATTCAAATAAATGGTGTTGATATTGAAAGAGTCAGTGAAAATACATTTCTGGGGGTAATAACAGATGAAAAACTTAACTGAGAGCTCACGTAAGATATATTCATGCCAAAGTATCACGAAGCATTGCAGTACTAAACAAGGCAAAGCAGGTATTCGACAGAACATCACTTCATATTCTCTACTGTTCACTGGTTTCACCATACTTAAGCTATTGTGCAGAGGTCTGGGGCAACAGCTATAAAACATTACAGTCACTTTTTACTCTTCAAAAAAAGCAGTCGGAATCATCCACACTGCAGGTTACAGGAACATACAAACTCACTGTTTTTGCAGTAGGAAATATTGAAAATTGACGATCTAGTAAAATTCCAAACAGCACAAATTTTATTCAAAGCATAAAATAAAGAACTGCCAGGTAATATTCAGAGTATGTTTGTTTTAAAAGAAGCAAGTTATAATTTAACGGGTTTTTGTAACTTCAAAACAGGGAAGGTCCGTACTACAAGAAAAGGCTTTTGTGTTTCTGTTCATGGAGTGAAACTGTGGAACAGTCTGAATATGGAATTACAGCAACGTCCAAACACAAAACAGTTCAAAAAGAGTTGTAAAAATATGATCTTGAAATTATGTGAATGTCTCTATTAAAAGATGTACAGGATATAGTATATTAGAAATCTGTTCACCATTTTTATTACAAATTATATCAGTAAGGAAGCTGACTAAATATTGAATGATAATTTATGGCAAAGGGGTGGGATCAAATAAGTGTGTACTTCTTCCCTTTCAACGTGTAAATGAATCAGAATGGTAGCAATATTGAAATGTATTGATTTTTGTATAGTATTTTTTTTCTCTCTCTTATTTTCTTTTCTAAATGTACCTGTATATTGTTTACATGTTTGAAATAAATTAACAAACAATCAATCAATGATTGGTGTAATCAATCAGGTGATCAGCTCAGCTTTCTGTAAACTGACAGCTCTGTGCATCGATGTATCTCAGGGTCACGAGTAAAACATGATGTTTTACCCAGTTAAAAAGACATTTTAATTCTTTATCTGCTCATTTTGTTAGTATCAGTTCTCTGTAAGAGTCACTTTCAAGCAGAAATTCCAAATAACTTTTTTAAACAGTTTTCCAAATCAGTTTTCACACACCTGACCACGCTAGACCAACTTATTCATCTGTTCTTTAGAAAATGAGGAAATTATCCAGCACTACTGACTTTAAAAGCCACTGATTTCTAAATTTTGCTGCGTTTCCTGCTAAAAAAAAAGGTTTTCAATAGGATTAAATACAGTCTATTTAAAAAAGACAATAAACTTCAGTTATTAAAGCGTTCTTTACAGGATAGATCATTAAAAAAGAGAGCAGAATCAACAACATGGATTTAAAGAAGCTCAAAGAAAAAACAGTAGATATCAATGTGGGGGAAATACTGGAAGAACCAACAAAAATATTCTTTGAAAGGAAAAAAAAACATGTGGTTATTTTTAGTAACTTAATACATTTAAAATGTTATTTTACAAACTCTTAAATTGTCACTTTAAATTACAAAGTTACAAATGAATTCATTTTGCTTTTTGTAAGTATCTTATAAATGTGAGCAGCTGCTGGAACATTTTAACCCTGAACTTTAGCTCCGTCAGGCAGCTAACTGTTAGCTCTGTACGAACTTGGCTAGCTGCTTTCTGGGTGGTTATTACTAATGAACAGACTCACCCGCAGCAAACAGGGTTTAAAAGTCCACAGACATAAATAGAAAGTCCCAAACAGCCTGTGTGGCTGTGTGTGGTCACAAAACCTTTGGCTTGGTGTTAAAAAGCAGTTTTGTTCTCAGCTGCAGCTAGCCGCGCTAACGGGCGCCTAAACTGAGTTACCTGGGCCGCCATGACTCTCTGTCTTTCCGCGATCAGTTTGCATTTGGGACACTGGCAGTCCCTCCAGTTGCAAAAGCGCTTGTGTCCCTTCAGTGGAGACACGTATCCGTGATTTCTACAGCGGGAGCACTTGGGCATCCTGGGGGATTTCTTGACTTTGGGGGACATCGGTCCGCTGCAATCCGGTACCTGCTTACTCTGCTGGTCCTGGCTCATGGGTCCTGGCAATAAGGAGTGCTGATAACTGTTGGACCTGCCCAGAGAAGACGTGTGCACACGGACAGGTCTGCTGCTGAGCCCAAGCAGAGGCTGGCTGATAAGATATGCACTGGTGCCAGGCTGGAGGCTGTAAGGTCCCTGTCCCTCCACACCCTGCTTTTTGGTTTTTTTCCCCAGAAGGCCTGGGATCCAGTGGGAGGAAACAATGCGGGGGAGAGAGCTGGAAGTACAGAAGCATCATTCTGCAGGCCTCCCGTTTTTCTCTCTCCAGTCACGAGTTAAAAATATTGACTCAAAAACACAATTTAAAATTCAATACAATTCTTCTTATGAGGTGCAGCGACCAGAAAAGTGTCCTCAGAGGCCACCTGATGGCTTTGCAGAGTGAAAAAAGGCATACTCTTTGGACTTTAACTCAGTCTGTGCCAGCTTTGCAGTCTGAAGGACCAACGCGTGGGCCAAGTGGGTAACAGAAAATAACCATGACTCTGTATTATAATCTGAAGATTTAACTTAACTACGGTTCATGCCAATTATCCCCCAAATTAAATACAGGAAATTGTTCTGCCTGTCAAATTAAAATAACTATTACTATTAGTGTAATATTCTTTATAGTATCTTCCCACTGAAACATATTTATTGCAGTGTTTTTCCCACCTTGGCTGCTGGTGAATTAATTAATTGCTCAGCTTGACTGAGCTGAAACTGAGCTGACCTCCGCACCGTCAGTCAGCCCGGTGGATTTATAGACAGGGAGTGAGGTGAAGCTCAGAGGCAGCCAATTAAAATCCTTACAGCCAAACGGAGGGGGATAAAACAAAGTTGCCAATTAAAAAGCAGCCCCGAATCACTGAGTCAAAATAAATAGCTGCTACACTTCACTGGCTCAGGTCCTAAAGTAACTGAAAGCAGGGCTGCAACACTGAGTTTAATTGCCTCTAAAGGTTATAATGACAGATTATAATGCAGTGATAAAGTCTGCAGTTTAATGCAGGTAACATCTCCATTAGTCTGAATCCAGTCCAAGCAGGCCTGTAAAACACAGCAGACCAACATGGAAAACGTATGTGCCTATCATCCACCGCTTTATAATAAATATGAATAAATGCTGCCTCTCAGCAGCTCAGAGAGAGACACTTATTTTGAAATGATCATCAGTGTAAAATGAACAGTAGAGCCAATAAAAGCCAACTATGTAATCCAGCCCCCACAATGATTTATGCTTTAAACTGAGTATACCATGCAACAAGAAGTAGGTATGAAGTTGGCTTTGAATACCTGTAGTTAGGTCTCAGACCTTCTTTTTGCAATGGTCTGTAGAGGTTTGTTTGCATTGATGAAGCAGTGAAATGAAATGATGAATGGCCACGCAATAACGTTGTCTTTATATATTTAATTTACCTGGGTGGACACAAGGAGATGGCAAAACCAATTTGTGCTACTGAAAGTGAAAGCATATAAAGAGTTTCTTTCATTTTCGACACTTTAGTCTCTGAAATGTTTCTGAAGCTTTCCGTGTGTAGTTCAAATGCTGCTTCACTGTTATTATGTATTATATTGATATTTTCCCCCGTTGATACCTTTTAGCTACAATCATGAACTCAGTCTTCAATTTCTTTTGTACTCTCTATGCGCCAGTGTCTTTTTTCTTTTCTTTTCATTCTTATTTTCTATGCATTTAGTTCTATTTGTGATTGCACATTAACTGAATTTTAAGGGAAAATGATGGCATATTAAACAGAATGGAAATATATATTAGCTCTGCCACATTTAAAAGGCATGAAAGTATTTTATTCCAGTACGGTATGTATTAAATTGTTATCAAGAAAGTTTAAATCTCAGTCAATTCACAATCACGAATCAGGTTAAAGAAGAAGTCGTCACCGTTTCCGAGAAGTCACTGAAGGCAGCATTGCCTAGCAACGGTGCCGTTTAGTTTCTCGCGCCGGGCTATCGGCGGAAACTTTAGCTAACTTTCTGTGAGACACAATGCCCAGAAAGACGGAGAGAAAAGGCAGCGACAAACGAGATGGAAACAAGAAGACACCGAAAAAGGACAACTCCGAGTTTCCTGCAGAGAAAAGCGGGTCTGCGGACAAAGAGAAGGACCTCTACCTGACACAGATAGCGTATTTAACCGACGAGCTGGAGCGGTGAGCCGTTTAAGTTTACCGTAATGTTTAGAGTGATTGTGTGTGCAGTAAAAAGCACTTTGTAATGATATCTTAAATATGTTTTATTTGCTAACTCGATCTAATGTTGCATTAGCATAATGGAGGCTGAATTTACAAAGCTTCATTGAAATGAACTGATTTTACAAGCTACAGTGAGACGCTTCATTCTTTGGTGCGCTCAGATAACTATGATCCCGGGGTTCCTTCATGAGGGGGTTTGAAAAGTGTGTTAATGCAGGTTCACATGAACAAAATACAACAAAACATTTACTACATGCTTCTTTCACATGCCATGTACTAGGATTTACTTATGAAAGTGACTTTTCATTTTTTTCTATCCAACATATTCACAAGTTTCTTCTCTTTTTAAGTGTCATCACAGCAGAGCATCGTCTCTAACATCCTCCTCTCCCACACTAGCTCTCCGTGGTCTTCCTGTTTTCTTCCTTGCAGCTCCTTCTTTAACATCCTCTGTCCAGTTTATATACCAACCCTCTGCACACGTCCAAACCATAAATCAGTATTTATACTGCATGAGAAAAATGCTAAAGGGAGACACTTGGAAGATTGTTTAGCAAACCAGCGTCATTAGTCAGAGAGTTTATTTGGAACAAGAAGCATCCCCGCATTCGCTTGTCTTTGTTGTATCTTCCCTTTGATACAGGGGGGTTGAAATGTCCCCAATTTTTACTGGTACTATCTGGCTATTCAACTAAGGACAATAATGTTTTATTTTTCATCCCAAAATACCCCATCTTGGGAGGGAAGGGAAGCAAATTCTCTTAAAATGCCATTAAACTTGTACTTATACTCTGCACAGCCAAAACAATTAAAGAAAGAAACAAATAATCCCATAGTCCAAAATATGATTGAAGTTTGGTTTACAATAAAAGAAATGATGAATATTAAGAATAATCTCTCTCAGGTTAGTCCTATTTGAGGAAATGCTTTATTTGCACCAGGAAATTTGGACGCAGGGTTCCAGGGTTGGGCAGAAAAAGGTGTTAGGAAAGTGGGTGATCTTTTTTGTGATGGAATAATGGTCTCATTTGAGGATTTAGTTTCAAAAGTATTTACAGATTAGAAGCTTCATTTCTTTCATGCAAAATCAGTCTCTCAACATTCCCCAGTTAAGTAAGTTAGAGGAGTTAATGGTGGAAAAAGGTGGTAATAAAGGCTTAATTTCAACATTCTATAACTGGATTGTCTCTGTCTCGCCAGAAACATCAGCTTCTAAGTTAGAAGCTTGGAGAAAGGACCTAAATATTAATATTTCTGAGGAGACATGGAAGCCAATTTGCTTAAAATCACAAAAACAATCGATTAATAGTAACCTAAAGTTATTACAATATAATTGGATCATGCAAACATATGTAACACTGGTGAAATTGAACAAATATAATAACAGAATTCCAGATACATGTTTTAAATGTGGAGAAGCCCGTGGAACATTTTTCCGTTTTGGATGAGGGGAAAATTGTTTAGTCTGTGCTAGCTGTTTCTATTGTTTGTTTTTTTTGTTTGTTTTTTCTCTTTTTTGTTTCCTTCAATATGTATAAATGTCACAAATGTACACATATTCTATGTGTTTTTTATTTGATGTAAGTTTGGAAGAGAGCAGGGTGGGAGGTGAGGGGGAGAGGGTTCCTATTACTGCAGCATATTACTGGGAAAACAGACCTTTGTATGCTGTTGCAAAAAGCAATAAAAATTTATTTAAAAAAGAAAAGAAAGTAAATTGCAGTGTGAGACTCATGTTTCTCACACTGCTTTGTGGTGACTTTGAAACTAACCAAGGTTCAAAAGAATATTAAAGTATTTCAGGCAAGTTGATTGTCTTGTGTCAGTAATTTTAGGTGCTTACTGTCAGAATTTTCTCAAAAGAAAGAAAGTTAAGTGTTGAAAGTGTCTGTTTGTTTTTCAAGTATTGGAAACTTGCTTTTTCTAAAATAAAAAAAAAGTTCATTTGGATTTGGTACATGTCACACTGGGAATATTTTTTAGAGTTTTCCATCTTATCTGTCAAAAACATTCACCTGATTTGGCCTGTTTTAAAGATATTTTGTATTTGAGAAGCTGGAAATAAAATATCACTCTCACACCTGCAAAACTGTGGTTTCTACAGGCCTCGAGACCTTCACATATTTATTTGTTTCAGGCATCCATCGGTCTGAGTGAGCTTGAGGTCACTCAGACAGTGCATGCTCTGCTCGAGCTGTAGAGCTGCTTCAAATCCAGAAAAGGCCAGATGCAGTTTATAAATCGTTGAAGCTGTCATCCTTAACCCCTCAGACATCAGCTGAAATGTGATGACCTTGTGAGACAGAGGAAAGACTTGCTGACTCAGCGCAGCACACTGGAGCAGGAGAACAGAGACACGATCGCGTACCTGAAGCGTTCCCTGTTGGAGAAGGAGGACGAGGTGGGCGAGCTGTCGCAGCGGCTGCAGAACCAGCTGCAGGCTTCAGATCAGGAAAGAGACGCCCTGCAGCTGCGGCACAGCCGGGAGAGGCAGGAGCTTCAGAACCGCATCGATGAACTTATCAAAGAAAACACAGCACTCGGTAAAAGTTCAGCTCTTAGCATGTAGCCCACCAGAGTTTACCACAGGGTATCCACATAAACATCAAAGTGATGGTAGGGATTCGATTTTTAAAATAATAATAAGGATTTTTTTTTTTTAAATAAAAGATGAAATTTCTGGATCTTCCTCCCTTTTCAGTTCAGTTCATTTTTATTTCAAACATATGCTTTCACAATCATTACAAAATATCACTGCATTCTTTTGTTTGAACGTTTTACGTGTAACTAATTTTAATGGAATCTGGTCAAACGACTGGTATGAGTTCAGTTTATACCGAGACATATTTTCCTCAATAATCAATTATTTGAATAAATAAACCTTTGATTTTATACATTTCAGATGGATTTTACTCCAAAGTATTTGTTCATATTTATGAGGGTGGTGTGTGTCCCTGTCTGTGTAGCATTAATAAAGCTCTGTGGGGGAATCTTAATCTTATTTGGAATCTCGTGATATTTTAAATATGTTAAATTAAATATGTCTTTGCATTTCAGGAGAATATACATTTTCCATTTAACTTTCTGAAGCCTGTTCTTAAACATTAGTTTAATGTTGTATCATACCATGAAGTGTCTGCCACAAGAATTCAAATGTGGGAACTCAAAAGTTTTCCTTCCAATTAAAGCCTTTTTGTTTTGTCTCAAATATAGAAATTAATAATACTAAAATTTAAAAAAAGGTTTTACTTTTGGAAAGGCTGAAAAGAGCTGACAGTGATTTGCTGGAAGAGGCCTCGATCAGCCTCTCCCTGCCAAAGATGTTAAAAGGAGCTCAGCTTTATAGTATTCCTATATTTATAGTATTCCTATATTTATAGTATTCCTTGAAAATCCAGCCCAGATTTCTTTTGGATGCAAGTGTTTCCAGCAGGAACCATTAAACTTTCAGGAGGTTTATTTCAGCAAAGACTGGCTTCAGGGAATGATTTAAACTCTCCTCTTCTCTCCTCTAGCGGAGAGGTTTGCAAGCCTGGAGGCGTTTCAGGGGCAAAAGGAGGAGATGATGTCCAGCTTAGAGTCGCTGGAGAAGCAGCTGGCGAGTCAGAAGGAAGAGCACAAGGATGACATTCACAGCCTGGAGATGAAAGCGCTGCTGGAAAAGAGGAGGTGGAATCCACTTTAGTACATAAAAATCACAGCACAGACTCTTTTCATTACCCGGGTCGAGTCCACTCGTAGAAACTAGTTTAAGTTCAGACTGTAAACAAATCCGTGTCATCGCAGCAACTCGCAGCTTGTCTTCAGGACGACATGTTAATCCTGCCTCTGTAGCACTAATGTTTCTTCCTTTATGTGATCCTTGTCCCACCAAGGGTCGTGTTCCTTTGAAGCTCTGAACCTGCAGGCATAAATTTAAGGGCATAAAATAAGTTTTCTCTCACCCCAACCAATCGCAGCAGATGGCCCCGCCCCCCTCTGAGCCTGGTTCTGCTGGAGGTTTCTTCCTGTTAAAAGGGAGTTTTTCCTTCCCACTGTCGCCAAAGTGCTGCTCATACGGGGTCATATGATTGTTGGGTTTTTCTCTGTATCTGCTGTACAATATAAAGCGCCTTGAGGCGACTTTTGTTGTGATTTGGCGCTATATAAATAAAATTGAATTGAATTAAATATCTGGCTATATATATATGAGAACACTCACCTTATCTACTGCACAGCAAATACACAAATATCGTCAGTGTCTCCTCACAAGGCTGCATACCTGAATTATCCACCTAAAATACCCTCTGACTTTACCTTCTTTGTCTTGTGTCCTGCCAAAGATTGGAGAGGGAGATGGAGTCTCACGCTGCAGCCATGGCAGCAGAGGTGCAGCTCCTGGTGGACCAGAAAGTCCCGGAGACGACCAGGCTGGCGCTGCAGGAGAACGCGGAGGTGAAAGCTCGCGTGGGGCAGCTGTCGGAGCAGGTGCAGATCCTGATGGAGGAGAATGCTGCCCTGCGGGGCTGCAAGAGTCAGCTCAGCATGGATGTGGAAAACCTGGAAGAAATGCTCAGAGACACGTCACGCACCAGCTGCGTCCGTAAGAAGGTAAGAGAAGGAATTCTAAATGTCTTTAAGTTTAACTTAATATTTTAAATGCAGTGTAACCACAGTCATGCTTCACTGTCCACTCAGATTACAGTGGCTTCAAATAATCCACGTTTTATTTAGTTAAATCAAGGTTACTGAAAAGTGGACCAGCACTAGACAGTGTGCTCCCAGTGCCAGTCCCTTTCATCGTGTTTAACGCCAACGTCTTCTTAACGTGAAAAACAAGGGATTCACTCTAAATCCATATCCAACTCTCTCCATCAGGTGGTGGAGCAGCTCACAGAGAAGTGCCAGCAGCTGCAGGTGGAGCAGAAGGACTGCAGGCAGCGGCTCGAGCAGCTTCAGACCGAACACGCAGGAGCCCTGGGCAAGATGGAGGCGCTGAGGTCAAAGTTCACTCTGCCGTCCGTACAGATGAGTCTCACTCAGGTTCACGTTCACGTTAATGAAAGCAAAGCAGCAGGTGCAGTTATTACACATACGGGCTCGTAGTCTCATTTGTGGTACGTTTATATGCAAGCAATAACTCCACAGTAAGATTCATCAATAATAAGTAATCAAATAAATCAATAACAACAGAGACACAAAGGAGACAGACAGGAAACATAAAAGCACTGAATTGTGTTACTGGTAGCAGCTGATGGCTGGATGATGATGATGAGGCCTCCCTGAACGAGACAAGAAAACACCCACAGTAGTTTATAGTTTATTCCTTTTTTACTTATGATTGCTGGAAAATTCATGTATTAATATTTAAAAATAGAAAAATATTTGTGCATTCATTTTTGTTTTACTTCAATACAAAGACATAAACTAGTATTTTACATTAGTGCAGCAGAAATACAGAAATTTGTATTCAGAATGAAAATGAACCCGGGCAGTGCAGAGGTTTGAAGGGGCGGGGCTCAAAGTTAAAAAGGGAAGCGTTCAGCCTGGAACAACAACCCACACTCATCAAGAAACTAGTTTTACCTGATGGGTACAATGTTGTTGCTGACAGTGCTGGAGGGCGGGGCTGGAGGGCGGGGCTGTGTGGATCTGAGACCGTAGACGGTAAAAAGTCCATTGGAGAGAATGTAGCTGATTAAACAGGTGAGATAATAATAAAATGCAAAGATTGGTGACAGTGCTTGGAATCATAAGGCAAAACACACACACACACACACACACACACACACACACACACACTCCTCGTGCCTATGGTACGACAACTTTTCTCGTGCCTATGGTACGACAACTTTTCTCGTGCCTATGGTACACTGCGCAGGAGCACTTTGCCACACACACACACACACACACACACACACACACACACACACACACACACTCTCTCTCACTCTGTGTAAATATACTAAATGTAAGCCCTCCATAAAGGGAGGGAAAGCCCTGTAAAAATAAATATGTTCCATAAAACGGGGACAGCCCCACAGACCCAGGACAGCCTCACCCAGTTAGTTAGCAGCTACTACTTGTGCAGTTAATAAAAGGACAGGTGATGGTTGTCACGCGGTTTTACACACAGCACGCTCGTTTGTTTCAATTCGTCAGTTACCACAACACAACTGACCAACGTGTACACAACAAGCTAATACTCCTGCGTGCTGTAGAGCTCGTTCCTGACTCGTGACCAGCGCGCTCTGCTGTCAAGGGCGATCATTGGTTAATGGTCATCATGTGACTGATGCAACCCAGAGCCTGTTATTTAGCAACACTGTGATTAATCGTTAAATGTTACTGTGAGGGGCACAGGCAGGACTCCACACACACACACACACACACACTAAAAAAATGCCTCTAGAAAAGAGCACTTGTGGCTCCCATCAAGCAGGTACTCAAACAGGTGCCTGATATGAACATTAAATGCTCATTACTCACTGCTCTGCTCTGCTACTTTTCTTATCAGCAAGGTCGCATTCTTCTCAGGCAGACGCAGATCTCTGCACAATGAAGCCTTGTTCATCACTGCAGACAAAGAAAGCGACGTTTGCAGCGGTCCCAGCTGCTGTCATCAGTGACTCGGAGTGCTCGCCTCCTTCTTTTCCACCTCAGTTGCTCCTCTGTGTTTCCAAGCCAAGAGCTCGAAAAATCCCTCTTTCACACATGCAGAGAAGAGACGCTGCAAGATAAGAGCAGCCTTGACCTGACGTGTTAACTACGGCCACACAAAACAGTGTCTGTGAAATATCGTACATTTAACTCCATAAATTATTATTTGTACATAGAAACACAACAGGAAACGTGTTCATTCAAAATGAATAATTCTTTACATGCAAAACTAGAAAAGTGTATTTTAGTTTAAAGGCTCAGATTCAGGCAGAAAACAGAAAGTTGTGCATCAGTTTGGAGGCTTGACTGCAAGTACTCACTGATATTGTTCATTATTTATTATTATTAGTTAAACATGTCAGGGTCAGCCTGTTATTATCATTTCTGCCATATATGCACTGTTCAGGACAAACCTGTTTGAAAGAGGCAACCAATCAGAAGAAAGGTGGCTTAAATGCAGAGGATGGAGAAGAGTAAGGATTGTTTTGAAGTTGAAAAATAAATTATATGGAGTAGAAAGTGATCTTTTCCTTAAAGGGGAGAAATTGTTTCACTTTGAGGAAAAGCGGAAGAGTCTCCTGTGATCTCACCCTGGGTCAGCACACCTGAATCACATGATTAGGTCATTACCAGGCCTCTGGAGAACTTCAGGACAGGTTGAGGAGGTCATTTAGCCATTTAGATCAGCTGTGTTGGATCAAGGACACATCTAAAACACATTCCCACTCCTGCTCTGAACTATGATGGCAGGTAACTCAGGGTGGCATAACATTTGCTCAGGGGGCATCCGGATTTGAACCAGAGACCTCTTGATCTGCAGTCAAATGCTCTACCACTGAGCTATACCCCCTCTGCTTGTGCTTTCAGGCAGAATCAGGCCTCTCTGTCTGAACAGTGCAGTAAAAACAGAGCTCAGATCAGCCGGCTGGAGGCGGAGCTTCAACAGGAGAGGAGGAGGAGGAGCAGGATGAAGAACATCATTCAGGAAGCAGCTGTTGCTCTCAGACAAGCACTGATGGTAAGATGACAGCGCTGACTCTGGAACGTGTGCAGATGACAGGTGTCGTACTTTCTGACCGACTGCTCGATTTTAGAAAAGTGAGCTTCAGTGAGACCGACATCATTTCAAAGTAAAAGTCTGAAACCTTCAGCTAACACAGAACACACGAGGTATTCGCCTCATCAACGTTTTATGTTTTAGAATACAGAAATGGAAAAAAAGATTTGTGACAAGGTGGAATTTATCTGTAAAAGACAAAGTTGTTGCAAGCAAACTGAATTCATTTTATTTCTCTGTCGATGACGATGGTTCCATGCTCCAGTGAAGAAGGTGAGGTCTTTATCTCAGCCAATCAGACTGTTTCAGTCTTGTTTTCACCTGCAGCAGGACTCAGAGGTGGACCAGTGGAAGCAGCTGATGCAGAGGATGCTGGTGCTTTTAAGCAGAGACGGATTTGCCAGCTCCGCTGCTGACGGCGGCAAAGTGAACGAGCTGCAGACGGCTGACTCTGCAGCAGCCCGGTAATAAAATCAGTGCTCGCTAAGATGGTCTGCAAATACCTGACAGGTTGATGACTGACAGAAATCCTGCATCTTTATCGTCTGTGTAGAACAAGAAGTCTGGATCCAGATTGGAGTTTCCAGTTCCAGCTGGCCCGCTACAGGCTGGGAGATCTGGGTTTTGTGCCTCGCCCCGCGCTGAAACACAAAAACGTGCTCCCCAGGATGGAAGCTGGCTCCAGCAGGTTTGTGAGGAGCTCAGAGCTCAGCTTCAGGGTCTGCAGGGGGATGTCTGATCACAGCTACAGCTGCAGTTATTATATGATATAGCTGTTTACAACTAACATTTAAACTCTCCATTCCTTCATCAGTTTAGATATCAGGTAGACAACATCCTCCTATTTAAGTAGTTCAGTTCATAGACTGTATGTGAAAGAGGGACAGAGCCTCAGTGTTTGTGTTGTAGCCTTCGCTGTGTTAAAGCAATGAGAGGTTGTTATGCTGACTTATCTTCTCCCCACAGCAAACTGCATCCATAAACTGTATAACAAACAGAAACACGTAATCTGAGTATCACACTGATAAATATTAAAGAAAAGTAGATTGTTCCAAATGGCACAACCATGGAGGCGTAGCAGGGCGACTGGTGTCAGCATCCAGCTGTCAGTGAAGCCTCAGCAGCATCAAAATAAACCAGTTATTAAAAACATGTTTTAAATGCCGTAAAGTTGAGACTGACTCAGTGATGGAGAGAGGTGGCCACTGAAGCAGTTTGACATTGCTGCTCTGGAGGTTTCCCTTTGTTAGCTTTAAGTGTTTTATGTCACCTGACTTTCTTCTTCTTCTTCTGTTTTTTTCATATCCAGGAAACCATCGAGTCTGAAGGCGGACAGCTCTGTGAAGCTCACCGATTCAGCTGTGACCTCCAAACAGAACAAACTCAAGTGACAGTAACAAAACTCATCTCCTAAAAACTGTCGATTATGTTGCAGTTCAGTCTGACATCGACTGAGACTCCTGTGAGCTCAGCCTGTTACAGTAAAGGTGACGCCTCTGTAACAAACTCTAATAATGTTCCTGCTGTGATGAAAACAGCTTGTCTGTTATTGTGCAGTGAAACAGGAAACATGTTATAAATGTTGTTTATCACAGTCTTCATGATTCTGCTTGGCTGTTGTTACAGAATGCTGAAAATGCCTTTACTGAGTGAAGATCAGCACTTTGGGTTCTGGGAAGCTGCAGCACACACTCCTCAGCATTTCATAGATTTGCATATTGAGACAATAGATGAAAGTACCAGAACCAGAGACCTCTTGATCTGCAGTCAAATATATAAATAAAAAAAAAAAAAAAAAAAAAAAAAAAAAAAAAAAAATATATATATATATATATATATATATATATATATATATATATATATATATATATATATATATATATATATATATTCCTATTTAAGATTTTCTTTATTTAATCACTAGTGTGTACATATATTTATATATACATATATATATATATTAGTCAGTTAACTGAAAATCTCTTTTTTTTTCTTTTACTACATCTTATTAATATTTTGCTCTTTACTATTTTTCTATTTATTTTTTATTTTATTTTTTTCTACTGTACCGTTCTGCTGCTGACTGTCTTCTGCTCGTCAAACACATTTCATTGCGATGTTGGACCTGTGCTGGACCCGTCCTCGCTGTGCTCCGCCTCTCGCGCAGCGGGACAGACTGAAGTGTTTCAGTTGTTTTTACGTTAAATTTCAACTCTGAGCAGAACAAATCATCTGATTAGAAACACGTTTAAATGTAAAGCATTAAGAAGTTTCTGCATGAAGCGGCTGTGCTGACATCGATGGATCAACGCTGATCCGGTGACTCTAACACGTTAAAAGGATTATTTTGATCGATCCGGATCGATGGGTGAGTATCGGCTGATCACACTGTCAGCTGGTTTTTATCACAGAAACTGAGCAGGACGCAGTTTTCTGATGTTTCTTTTAATAAACTGACAGAAATGTAGAAACTTTCAGTTTTCAGGTAAAATCAGATTAACTCCAGCTGCTGAAGCGGAAACAGACGGAAGTGAACAGACTGACCGCACAAAGCTTTTTATTATCACTGATTTCAGAGCGATCCCAGTCTGACTCTGATGGTACACAGTTAGATAACGTTAGTGTTTGTTTATTTGTTCGTGTTAACCGTCACATTCGTAATCATTGCTCATCCGCCATGTTGGATTTGGGCGGCCTTCAGCAGAGAGCTACACAGGTGTGTTTATGCAGGAAGCTCCATGTTGAACGCTTCACAAGTGCTCGATGTCCTCGTGGATAAAACTACTTCCTTTTGTCCTTGTTCTAATCACTCATTTTATCTTTTTACGTTTTTCTCTGTTGTGGTTGAACTGAAACTGTTTTAAATGTGATGAGATTTGATCTTAATTATCCCGTTTGCTCTTTGAGTTTCAATCTTCATTTATTTATTTATTTATTGCTCTTTCACTGACAGCATTTCTGTGAGTGTTTTTGTTTTAAACCTGGGCAGGTTTGACATTTCCGGGATGTTGTTGCTGATCGTCTCTGATCTGATATCTTTGAGGCTTTTTGTTGCCATGTTTCAATATTCCAGTTCATGTTTTATCATTTTCAATTTTATTTTTATACCATTAAATCACAACAACAGTTAATGTGCTTTATATTGTAAAGTAAAGAGTTTATCATCAGCACTCATCACACTCTTATATTATTAGTTACATTTAACAGATCATAAGTTTCAGTGCAACAGACGCTTGGATAAAAACATTCTCTTCCTGTATATTTGCTGCAACATTATATGTTGGAAACTGGTTTTTCCCACTTTCTCCTTCACTGTCAACAAAGAAATTTCATCACTGTGGGAATTTGACACAGTTTAGGTTTTTGTGTAACTCTTTTTTTCTTTTATATTCACAGAGGTGCCTCAGCAGCGAACAAGCAGCTATGGTCATATTCCCCCCAACAGTAAGTTAATCGTGACTCAAATATAAACTGTTTGGCCAAAAAAGTCACACTGTAATATTTCTTTGGACTAACTTTGATATGGTACATATTCATTGTGATATTATTTCTATTTATATAACCTTATGCAGCATCACAGTATTATTTTCATCCACAGTTTAATAATAATAATAATGTATACTTTATTGATCCCCGTGGGAAAATTACTTTTTTTTTCTCTGTATTTGATCCATTCACTCAGTGAAGCAGTGGGCAGCCACTAAGCAGGCACCCAGGGAGCTGTGTGTAGGGACAGTACCTTGCTCAAGGGTGCCTCAGTGGATTTGAACCCCAGCCTTCCGATCACAGGGCGACCCCTCTACCTACTGAGCTATCCCTGCCCCAGTTGTGCATATCGCTGATGGGAAAGTCTAACAGCACCTCCCAAAGATTCTGTGTGGTTAATGTCTAGACTCTGGGGCCAATCCATGTGTGAAAATGTTTCATGATCCCTGATTTCACAATCTGAGTCAGAAAATATCCACTGATGGAAAAAAAACATGACAAACCAGTATATTCAGTCAGCTGTCATCTTTGTTTTGGATGACATAACACGACAGAATCTCAGGCACTGGTTTGGCTTTGAGTGGGTGACCATGTACCAAACGGCTGAGCGCAGCCGGCCTGGGTTCTTGTCCAACCCGTGGCCCTTTGCCGCATGTCTGCCCCTCTGTCTCTGTCCTTTCTTCATTGCATCTATCAAATAAAGCTGAAAAAGGCAAAAAAAAAAAAACTGTTTTAAAAAAAAAAAAACAACACTACAGAACCTGGACCTGACCAACTGGAGCAACTCCAGGTCACAACCTGATAACTAGACATGATGTATGCATCTCTTTTCCAGTTTTTCTGCTCCCAATCAAACTGAAACATTTTCTGCAGATTAATTTCACTGATCAGTGTTTTTCTTAGTTACACAGATGTTTAGTGCCAATTCCATGAGTTTCTTTCTATTGTGTGTTTGAATGTTAACTTATAAATTATTTTTTAATTTCCTCAAAGCACTGTTGATTTATATGGGTCTTAATGTTTCCATCTTTTATGTGAAGCACATGGAGTTTGCATGTAATGAATTATACTGTATACACATAGTTGGCATGACATTTTGCAGTGGAACCTGTTGGTTGAATCCAGGTGTGAGCTTGTTGTGGTCGGGCAGTGTCTGTTTCATTTGGAAATGACAAAACTGAAAAATGTTGTTGAACCTAAATTAAATCACATTTTTCATTCAAAACACAAATAATATTGCAGGGTTTCTTTCTCGAACTATCAAAACCGTTTTTTGGAAATAGCATGATGTATTTGTTGATGAATGACTGTTTTTTAACATTTGCAAATTAATGTATATTTTATGGGTATTAATGGTTTTCTGGAGAAGATTCCTCAAAATATTTATCATATGTTTCCTCTCTGATGATCAGCAAACATGATTTTAACACACTAAACATCTTAGAGTGACCCTGGCTCTGTTTTTGTTGACTCCCTGTTGTCGTTGTGTTTTGATGCCAGTGTCTGAGCTGAGGGTTGTCCTGCTGGGGAACAGCTGGTCTCAGAGGAGAGACGTGGGGAACTTCATACTGGGAGGGGCCGTGTTCAGCACTGAGGAACCAGACTGCTGTGTGAGGGTCAGCGGGCGGTGCAGGTGGAAAGAAATCGTTCTGATCAACACTCCAGATCTGCTGCATCCAAACATCTCTGAGGACAAATTGACAGAGTTGAGAGAAACCTGTGTGAGGCTCTCTGATCCTGGACCTCATGTGTTCCTGCTGGTTCTACAGCCTGAAGACTTCACTGAGGAGCAAAATCAGAAGCTACAAACAGTCCTGCGAGACTTTGGTGATCAGTCATTTCAACACTCGCTGGTCCTGATATCAACACCTGCAAAGGAACAATTAGCTTACACAGAAAATTACAAGCAGCATCCAGCACTGAAGGACCTGGTCACCATGTGCAGATACAGATATTTAAAACAGAAAGATCTTGAACTTCAGGAACTGTTGACACGCTTCAGTCAGATTGTGAGAGAGAACAAGGAAAAGCATGTGAGCTGTGATTTATCTGAAACTGGAGCAGATGGTTCTCATCAAACCCTGAAACATCAGCTGTCAGTGCCTGCAAACATGGATCCTGCTCGAGCTGCTGGTGAGTTCAGGAAAACATTTTATTACTTTTAAATGTTTGTTGGGTCTCTCTGTACTCTGAGCTCTTCTGCTGGCAGGAGGACAAAATATAAATAAGTTCAGTAAGTCCCATATTTAAAAACACTATAGAAATAAAAATAAATAAATTAATAACAACTAGGGACACAATGCCATGAAATCAGTACTTTTTAACGTGAAACTTTTAGTCACAGAAATGAAGAAAATGCCTCAACGTTCATGGTGGATTGAGCAAATGTGAGAAATTGTACCACACAGACAAATATCAGCATATTTTCCCATCCAATGGAACAAAATACTGGAGTTTCCAGATATTAGTCTAATAATTCAAACAGATTATGTTGTTTTTCTTGGGGAGGGGCGCTATGGTGGTGGACTGGTGGGCACAGCTGACTGGGTGAGGGACAAACTGAAAATGTCTGTAAACACCTGAGCGAGCTCTGAAGAGCAGCCCCTAAAAGCACGGCCAGGGATGTTGTCAGGGCCAGCTGCTCTCGGGGTTAGTCCTCAGAACCTTCCACACCTCAGTTGAAGCCACAGTGAGTGAAGAGCTCCGTGCTGCCTCTGCTGGTAGAATCCCTCTGAGTTGGTTGGTGTTGAGGTGTAGAACTTATTCAGCTCATCTGGTAGCGTGTTGGAGCTGACTGTGACCCTGCTGCTCCTCTGCTGGAAATCAGTAATTTGTTGAAGGCCCTGCGTCGGAAATCTGAGCTGTTGTAGTGTCCTTCCAGCTTCGGTCTGTATTGCCTCTTGGCTTCCCTGATGGATCTACGCAGGTCTTATTTGGCCTTTTTGTCCCCCACAGCGTCACCAGAGGCAAATGCAGTGGAGCGTGCATGTAGCATGGAAGGTACCTCAGAGTTCAACCATGGTTTCTGATTTGGATATGTTTGTAGTACTCGGTGGGGACAATATCAGTGCATGTGCTGATGTAGCTGGTAACCACTGATGCATATTCCTCTAAATCCACAGAACTCTCCTCTCTTACGCCAGCAGTCTTAAACACACCCCAGTTTGTAACATCAAAGCAGTCCTGAAGCACCAAATCAGATCTCTTCGCTCCAAACGTTAGTAATTTTAGCGTGTGAATGTGTGTGTGAATGTGTGTGTGAATGTGTGTGTGAATGGGTGGATGACTGAATGTAGTGACTAAGTAAAGCGCTATACAAATACAGGCCATTTACCATTTTGTTCGGGGCTCGTTTGAGGAGCTGCCTGTATGTTGGACAGAGGAACACAGAAATGTGGTCGGACTGTCCAGAGTGCGGGCGAGGCACTGCCTTGTTTGCGCCCCTTACATTGCTAGAGACGTGATATTCCCACATATTGATGGAACCTCATGAGCACAGTCCTGAGGTTGCAGTGATTAAAATCCCCGGCAACAACAAACACGGCATCTGTGTGAGCGGTCTCGTGTTTGCTGATGTGGGTCTGTAACTGTATTGCCTAGTCTAGCGAGCTTCCCGTAGTCCAGGTTTCCGTAAAAATCAGAGCACAGCACTCTCTGATCTCATGTTGAGATGTTATCCTGGTTCACAGCTCATCCATCTTGTTTTCGAGAGAGCAGACGTTGGCTAACAAAAGGCTAGAGGTGGTCGTGTGGCTCTAGCCTTTAGTCTAACATGTAGCCCACCTCTCTTGCCACGCTTCTGTCTTGCATGCGCTGGTCGACGGCCACTCTGAGTAGTTGAGAATAATCTTTAAAAGTTGAAGGTCAGACATGAAGGTCAGATTGATAGGCATCTGAAAACTATTTGATATATGAAGCTAAAATTACACATCAATCATTGGCTCAGCCATGATACCTTCAGATCAGCTCATTTCAATATCAGTCCACGTCATCTGATTTCTCAGCCAATATCTTCAAATATACAGTGGGGCAAAAAAGTATTTAGTCAGCCACCGATTGTGCAAGTTCCCCCACCTAAAATGATGACAGAGGTCAGTAATTTGCACCAGAGGTACACTTCAACTGTGAGAGACAGAATGTGAAAAAAAAATCCATGAATCCACATGGTAGGATTTGTAAAGAATTTATTCGTAAATCAGGGTGGAAAATAAGTATTTGGTCAATAACAAAAATACAACTCAATACTTTGTAACATAACCTTTGTTGGCAATAACAGAGGTCAAACGTTTACTATAGGTCTTTACCAGGTTTGCACACACAGTAGCTGGTATTTTGGCCCATTCCTCCATGCAGATCTTCTCGAAAGCAGTGATGTTTCGGGACTGTCGCCAAGCAACACGGACTTTCAACTCCCTCCACAGATTTTCTATGGGGTTGAGGTCTGGAGACTGGCTAGGCCACTCCAGGACTTTCAAATGCTTCTTACGGAGCCACTCCTTTGTTGCCCGGGCGGTGTGTTTTGGATCATTGTCATGTTGGAAGACCCAGCCGCGTTTCATCTTCAAAGTTCTCACTGATGGAAGGAGGTTTTGGCTCAAAATCTCACGATACATGGCCCCATTCATTCTGTCCTTAACACGGATCAGTCGTCCTGTCCCCTTGGCAGAAAAACAGCCCCATAGCATGATGTTTCCACCCCCATGCTTCACAGTAGGTATGGTGTTCTTGGGATGCAACTCAGTATTCTTCTTCCTCCAAACACGATGAGTTGAGTTTATACCAAAAAGTTCTACTTTGGTTTCATCTGACCACATGACATTCTCCCAATCCTCTGCTGTATCATCCATGTGCTCTCTGGCAAACTTCAGACGGGCCTGGACATGCACTGGCTTCAGCAGCGGAACACGTCTGGCACTGCGGGATTTGATTCCCTGCCGTTGTAGTGTGTTACTGATGGTGACCTTTGTTACTTTGGTCCCAGCTCTCTGCAGGTCATTCACCAGGTCCCCCCGTGTGGTTCTGGGATCTTTGCTCACCGTTCTCATGATCATTTTGACCCCACGGGATGAGATCTTGCGTGGAGCCCCAGATCGTGGGAGATTATCAGTGGTCTTGTATGTCTTCCATTTTCTGATGATTGCTCCCACAGTTGATTTTTTCACACCAAGCTGCTTGCCTATTGTAGATTCACTCTTCCCAGTCTGGTGCAGGTCTACAGTACTTTTCCTGGTGTCCTTCGAAAGCTCTTTGGTCTTGGCCATGGTGGAGTTTGGAGTCTGACTGTTTGAGGCTGTGGACAGGTGTCTTTTATACAGATGATGAGTTCAAACAGGTGCCATTCATACAGGTAACGAGTGGGGGACAGAAAAGCGTCTTACAGAAGACGTTACAGGTCTGTGAGAGCCAGAGATTTTCCATGTTTGAGGTGACCAAATACTTATTTTCCACCCTGATTTACGGATAAATTCTTTACAAATCCTACCATGTGGATTCATGGATTTTTTTTCACATTCTGTCTCTCACAGTTGAAGTGTACCTCTGGTGCAAATTACTGACCTCTGTCATCATTTTAAGTGGGGGAACTTGCACAATTGGTGGCTGACTAAATACTTTTTTGCCCCACTGTATACAAATAAAACCTTGATTCCAAAATAGTTGGAGCGCTGAGTGCAATGTAAATAAAAACTCAATACTAAACACTACAGATTACCACACAAAGATCACTACTCTCCTCAGTGACAACAATACCTACGAAGCCTTAAAGCGAGACCCCACAAGCAGCTACAAAAAGAAAGTTATAGCTTGCCTTCAAGACTTTGAAAAGGACAAAATTATTGACCTCCTCACATATCACCGCCTTTACCCAGGGGATGCCATACCCTGCATCTACGGACTTCCTAAAATCCACAAGGAAGCTGTCCCACTCAGACCCATAGTCAGTAGCATAAACTCAGCCACTTACAACATTGCTAAACACCTTGCTACCATCCCTGCTCCTCTCGTGGGAAACACCCCACACCACATCAAGAACTCCACCGACTTTACCGACAAGGTCCAGAAACTTACCCTGGATCCAGATGAAACCATGGTGTCCTTTGATGTAGTCTCTCTCTTCACTTGCATACCCACCACGGAGGCCGTGGAGACTGTCAGAAAACGACTACAAGAAGACAGCTCCTTGGAGGACCGGACCAACTTCACACCCGATCAGATCTGCACCCTGTTAGACCTCTGCCTCACCACTACATATTTCAAATACAACGAAGGCTTTTACAGACAAAAACATGGCTGTGCCATGGGCTCCCCCGTGTCACCTATTGTAGCCAACCTTTACATGGAGGAAGTGGAAAGGAAGGCTCTTGGCTCTTTCAAAGGAAGAGTACCCAGCCACTGGTACAGATATGTGGACGACACCTGGGTCAAAATCAAGACACAAGAAGTGGAATCCTTCACTGCGCACATTAACGCTGTGGATAAAAACATCAAGTTCACCAGGGAAGACACAAAGGACAACTGTTTGCCTTTCCTGGACTGCGCTGTGCACATTGAAGAGAACGGCAACCTCAACATCGAAGTTTACCGGAAGCCCACACACACGGACCAGTACCTCCTGTTCGACTCCCATCACCCTCTGGAACACAAACTTGGAGTAATTAGGACCCTACACCACCGGGCAGAACGTGTTCCCTCTAAGCCTGAAGGAAAAAAGAAGGAACACACACATGTAAAGGAAGCACTCAAAACGTGCGGCTATCCAAAATGGGCGTTCTTAAAGTCAGCAAAGAGGCACAGAAAAGAAGACCAGACACCAGCGAGGGAGGATAAGAAGGACAGACGCAACAACATTGTCATCCCCTATGTAGCCGGTGTATCAGAGAAACTCAGGAGAGTTTTCTCCAAGCATGACATCCCAGTGTATTTCAGACCCAGCAACACACTCAGACAGAAACTGGTTCACCCGAAAGATAAAACGCCCAAACACAGACTTAACAATGCGGTGTATGCTGTACAGTGCAGCGAGGAATGCCCAGACCTCTACATTGGAGAGACCAAACAGCCACTTCACAAGCGCATGGCACAACATAGAAGAGCCACCTCCACAGGACAAGACTCAGCAGTCCATCTGCATCTTAAGGATAAAGGTCACTCTTTCGAGGATGCCAATGTTCACACTTTGGACAGAGAGGACAGATGGTTTGAAAGAGGAGTGAAAGAAGCCATCTATGTCCACTGTGAGCGACCATCTTTGAACAGAGGCGGGGCTTACGACACCAACTGTCTGCCATCTATAATCCAGTTTTGAGTTCCCTTCCCAGACGCCTTAACGCCCACTCACATCCTGGGCCATCTGACCTCAGGAATTCGCATGATAAGGTGGGGCCAGGTTTCACAATGAACTCACCCGAAACTCTGGCTGATTGTGACCCACACCCAGTTTCACACCTTGGCTCAGGCGATTAGAGGATCATCAGGGGGTCCTTTTGTCCCTCTGTGGGGGGTCACTCCCACTAGGTTTATATCTGGGACTCTCCACCATTTGACCTTAGAACTGAAGAAGCTTCTCGGATGAGAGGTGAAACATCTTCAAGCAACTTAAAGAAGTCCAGACGCTTTTCTTTGCAAGCTCCTTTGACTACGATGACCTGGATGACTGAGAACCTTCACAGACAACTCAATACAGTGATTTACAGATTTCATAAACACATTTTATTTTCCATTATAAGGCATATATGTATATGCACCTCTGGCAGTTGTGCCAGAGGTGGACAAAAAATATATATATATATAATATATATATATATATAGGACTTGTATAGGATCAGCGACCCCCCCCCCCCCCCCCCCCCCCCCCCCACTGCCATCAGGTCCCCTTCCATCCTTTGTTCTTTCTTTTAATCTTCCACTTATAACACATAGGATCCTACACTAACTTCTTGCAAACCGCTCTTCCATCCATCACTAATTTGGGTCCCTTTGTCAGTTTTATGGCCAAAGTGAGTCAGAAAGTCTGCAAACCAGCAGTTAACACTTGATCAGTTCGACAGGTGTGGGTGTGCATGCCAGACGTGAGCTGCTATCTATGCTGAGTAAGGGTTTTTCTCACCTCACCTGTGTCTGCTCCGGGGTCCACCTCATTCTCTCCACCCCGTCTGTCCCGCGGACTGTAACAGTTACTTATTGATCCTAATCATTACATTTTCATACAGTATTGAGAAGCATGTGTTATACAAAAAGTGGTACAATATTTTTCATTAATATATAATGATAGATATATTTGACCTATATGCATCATGTGATTTAAACATGCAGGTTAAATGCTTAACACAGTGACTCCACTATATAAACACTCCACTGTAAGTGTGGACAGTATATATGAGTGTACAGTCAAGCCCATAATTATTTATACCCCTGACAAATTTTGACTTAAAGTTAATTTTCTTCAACCAGCAACTTTTTTTGTTCTGTTTTTTTTGTTTTGTTTTGTGTTGTTTTGACAGGAAATGAAACAGGAGTCTCCCAAAAGATAATATCACACAAACCACTTTGCAACCCACCTCCAGTAAAGTCACATGTGTTGTTATTAATACATCGTCCTTCTGTGCTGGGCTCTTGCTTCTGTTTCCCCCGAGTGTGAAATGATGGGGAGATCTGCAAACAGAAACAGACAGCGAAATTAAAATAAGTTCAGATGGAAAAATCAGTCTTGTGTGTCTTAAAAAGTGTTTTAATTACTGATTATTTATTTGATTATTGATATATTGAGATGTATCATGTTAAGACGCTGATGAGCGCATCACTAAACTCTTCTTATTCCTTGTTGTTTGGCAGCTCGTGGACTCAGGATTGTGCTGTTTGGGAAAAACGAGGAAGAAAAGACGACACTTGGAAACTTCATCACAAAGAAAAATTCTTTTCAGTTCAGAAATATTTCTCCAGCTAAACACTGTGAAGATGCTGGTGGAGCGTGGAAAGAAAAACCACTAACAGTGGTGAAAACCCCCGACATGTTCAGTCTGTCTGTGCAGGGAGTGAGAGAGGAGATGAAGAGCTGTGTGAGTCTCTGTCCTCCTGGACCAAACGTTCTGCTGCTGTTGGTCAAACCTTCTGATTTCACTGAGGAGAACAGAAAAACTCTGAAGTTCATCCTGAGTTTGTTTGGAGAAGATTCCTTTAAACACTCGATGCTCATCAGCACGTACAGACATCAGTGGAAAGAAACAAGCGCCTCTGTGAACAAGCTCCTTCAGGACTGTGATGGAAGACACTACAACATGTTTACCAATGAGCACAAAGTGTTAATGGAGAAGATTGAAGACATGCTGCAAGAAAACAAAGAAAGCTTCCTCATCCTCACTGCAGAGAAGACAAAGCAAGAAAAACAAGAGGACTGGGAGAGGAAAGAAAAAGAGTGGCAGGAAAATCAGTCCAGGGAAACTGAAAGAATACATCAGGAGGAGGAAGAAAAGCAGAAAAAGCTCCAAGAAGAGTTTAAGCAGGAAAGAGAAAAATATGAAATAACAAGAAAAGAAAATCAAATCAATTCAAAACTGGTGCAACAGCATGAAGAAGAAATGCAGCAGAAAGAGGAAGCACACAGAAAAGAGTTTAACCTGTTACAGAAAAGCTGGAACCAGAAAGAAAAGGAACTAAAAGAAGAACTGATGAGAACACAAACACAACTGCAACAAGAAATTAATAAAAATAAAAAACAGAAAGATGAAATAGAAAACGAAAAACCTGAAGAAGAAAGAAAAGAACTCAATAAAACCATCCGACTTGTGCCCGACCGAAGAACAGACAGTGAGTTTGTCTCCAGTCAAGGTTGTCCTCTCCCTGAGCTGACATAATCTGGTTTGAGGAAAATTAGTAAAAATGTTCAAAAACCTGTTTGGGGAGACGAGCAGAATCATTTCAATCAATCATCACCGTACACTGAGACAGAAATTATTTTTTTTACTACAAAAATTAGTGACTAACATAAACATCACATAAATGTTTTAACACATGCACTCATTTTATTTTTTCCCCCAGTGTCTGAGCTGAGGGTCGTTCTGCTGGGGAACAGCTGGTCTAAGAGGAGCTCAGTGGGCAACTTCATACTGGGAGTGACTGTGTTCAGCTCTGAGGATAAAGCAGACCTCTGTCTGAGAGTCAAAAGGGAGCTGAAGGGGAAAGAAATCGATCTCATCAACACTCCAGATCTGCTGTCGGCTAAAATCTCCCCAGAAGATCTGACGAAACAAGTTGAGGACTGTGTGAGACTCTCTACTCCTGGACCTCATGTGTTTCTGCTGGTCCTCCAGCCTGCAGACTTCACTGAGGATCACAGACAGAGGCTACAAATGGTCCTTGAACTCTTCGGTGATCCATCATTTGATCGTTCACTGGCTCTGATAATGCCCAAAGACAAGAGTTCACCTTCCATAGAAATGAATCTGCAGCATCCACAGTTAGGAGACATAATCAAGAAATGTAGAGAAAAATTGTTGTGGCAGAAGAACCTGGAACAAGAGCAGCTGTTAGCAGCCATAGATACAGTGGTGAAGAAGAGCACGAGGGAGGAAGTTTCCAGTGAGGAAACATCGGTTTCACTGCCAGTTCCTCGTGTCAAACGTTGTGGTAAGTACAGCTTTTTTTAGCTGGTACTTTTAAAACGTTTACATAAGTTTGACATTCTTGTTTGAAAGTCTTGAGTTTTAATTTCTTCTTCATACGAGTCACCTGAATCACACTTAGTCTGGCCCCTCAGCCTGAACCAGATTAAGGCTGTGACTGCCAGCTTCTCTCTAACCTAAACATGAGTAAATAAAAAGTCAGCTGATCTGAATAATCATTGAGACTGAACATGAGGAACATGCAGGTTTGTGGAATTCAAGGATTCAAAGCTCAAATGCAAAACTGAGGGGCCCGGTCATTAACAGTTCACACTGTGTAATGAATGTGGTAAAAAATGATGTATGTATGAAGGTTATTAACCAGTTTAAGTTTTTAATATATTGCAGCATGTGAACTCAGGATAATGCTGTTTGGAAAAAGTGAAAGAATGAAATCAGCCCTGGAAAAGCTCCTCGTTGGGAAAAAAGAGTCTGAAGGTTTTGAAGGAAAGCAATCTGGTGCTGCCTCTGGAGAGAGGAACAGGAAACCTCCCACAGTTGTAAAAGCTCCCAACATCTTCAGTCTGCCTGTGGAAGAGCTGTTTAAAGTGATGAAGAGCTGTGTGAGTCTCTGTCCTCCTGGACCAAACGTTCTGCTGCTGTTAGTCAAACCTTCTGATTTCACTGAGGAGAACAGAAAAACTCTGAATTTGGTCCTGAGCTTGTTTGGTCAAGATGCTTTTAATCACTCCATCGTCATCCGAACGCATAACGAGGAAGGGAATAACTCAGTGGACAAACTCATTGAAGAATCCAAACAAAGGCAGCACTTCGTTAACTTTGACAGAAAAGACTCCTTCTCAGATTCCTCAGAGTTGATGGCAGAAATGAATGAGATGGTGAGTAAAAACTGGGGAAAATATCTAACGTTAAAAGAAGAGGCTAAACCCAATCTGAAGTCCAGTCTGAACCTGGTTCTGTGTGGGAGGAGAGCAGCAGAGAAGACGTCAGCAGCCAAGGCCATTTTAGGTCAGACTGAGCTTCATTCAGCCTCCAACTCATCAGAGTGTGTTAAACATCAGGGAGAGGTGTGTGGACGTTGGGTTTCCCTGGTGGAGCTGCCTGCCTTGTATGGAAAACCTCAGGAGGCAGTGATGGAGGAATCATTCAAGTGTATCTCCCTCTGTGATCCTGAGGGTGTCCATGCCTTCATCCTGGTCCTGCCTGTGGCTCCCCTCACTGATGAAGACAAGGGAGAGTTAGAGACCATCCAGGACACATTCAGCTCTCGAGTCAATGACTTCACCATGATTCTGTTCACTGTGGACTCAGATCCTACACATCCAGCTGCTGAAAATATATTAAGTATAGACAAAGACATCCAGAAGCTTCTTCAGACGTTCGGACAAAGACATGTGGTTCTCAACATCAAAGACAAACAGCAGATTACAAAGATGTTTGAGGTTGTGGACAAAATTAGTGATGCCACAAACAAACCACACTGTTATACAAAGACAACATTTCTACATGCACAGATGGACAAAGTCTTACAACAAGATAAATCCATACAGATGCAACATGATGAACTTGAGAAGCTGAAGACGAACATGATGACTTGTAAGTAGTTTAGATTTTAATATTTTTCTGTGTTCAGTGACCCAAAGAGTTTTAATCCAGCAGTATACAAGTTTTAACTCTGATTGTTTTCATGTTTTAGGTGATGAAGTTGAAGGAAAAGACTCAGATTGTCTCAGGATTGTGCTGATTGGAAAGACCGGCTGTGGAAAGAGCTCTACAGGAAACACCATTTTAGGAAGAGACGAGTTTAAAGTTGAATACAGTCAAATATCAGTCACACAATATTGTAAGAAGGCAGAGGGTGAGGTGGACGGTCGTCCTGTTGTTGTGGTCGACACTCCTGGTCTGTTTGACACCGCTCTGTCAAATGAAGAAGTTCAAGAAGAGCTGGTGAAATGTATCAGCCAGCTGGCTCCAGGACCACATGTCTTCTTGGTGGTGATACAGGTCGGTAGATTCACAGCAGAGGAGAGAGAAACGATCAGGCTCACTAAAAGATTCTTTGGGAAGAACTCAAAAAAGTTCACCATCGTTCTTTTCACCAGAGGAGACGATCTGGAGCGTCAGGGAGAGTCTATTGATGATTATATCAAGAACAAATGTCACAGTTCCTTTAAGAAGCTGATCTCTGACTGTGGAGGAAGATACCATGTGTTCAATAACTCTGACAAGCAAAACCGCACACAAGTCAGTGAGCTGATAGCAAAGATTGACACCATGGTGAAGAACAATGGAGGAAGCTTCTACACCAATGAGATGCTGCAAGAGGCTGAAGCTGCGATAAGGAAGGAGATGCAGAAGAATTTAAAGGAGAAGGAAGAAGAGATGCAGAAGGAAAAGGAAGAGATTGAAAGAAAACATAAGCAAGAAATGAAAGCAATGAAAATAAGAATGGCAGAAGAGAAAGAAAAATCAGAAAAGGAGGGAAAACAGAAAGCTGAAGAACTCGAGGAAATGATGAACAAAATTAAGGAAGAACTAGAGAAGAAAAAAAAAGAAGAAATGAGAGAAAAGGAGGAAAAGGACACTAGAGAAGAAAGATATCGACAACAATTAACAATTCAAGAAGTACTTGAAAAGTTAGACAGACAAATTCAGTTGGAAAAAGAGGCAAAGGAAAGTGTCGACAGACATCTGGAAGAGACCAGAGAAGAGATGCAACGAAAACAAGAAGCCTGGGAGAAAGAACGAAGAGAAGAGCGAGAGAAACAAAGACAAGAAGATGAAAAGAGACGACAGGAGGAGGAAGAAAGAATAGACAAACTGCTGGAAAGTTACAAACAAGAAAAAATAAAATATGAAAACAAATTACAAGAGGAACAAATAAGAAGAGAAATGGAAATAATAGAGAACAATCATCAGAAAACACTGGAGGACCTAAAGAAGAGCTATGAAAGAAAAGCCAGACAGAAAGCAGAAGAGTTCAACGAATCCCAAAAGAAACACATGGATGAATTAAATGCTCAGCGGGAAGAACACGTGAAGGAAATGAACGACTTAGTCAAACGTGTGACCAAGAAGAGCGAAAACCTGAGAAAGCTCAAGAATCTAGTGGAAAAACATGAAAAACAAATGAGGAACGCAAAAACTGAGGAGGACAAGGACGAACTACAGGAAGAACATGAACAACAATTAAGTGAATTGATGCAAAAAATCTTAAGTAAGGAGGTCAGTGACGCGTCAGCTGCAGCATTTTATGACGAGAAATGAATGATTTCAGTTGTTTTTCTTTCATTTGTACTGGGAAAAAACGTTAAAGAAGCACCGATGTGTTCTGCACGTTTTACATGTTTGGGATTTCCTCGCAACAGCAAATAATTCTGATGCGTCTAACCTGCCTTAAATGTTTTATCATAAAGAAAGACGACACACATTTGGTGATCAGGTACCTTTATTCTTGTCTGTTTTTTGAAGTTATGGCTCAAAGAGTTTTGGGCTGAGCTCTTTAAGTACCAGGATGTTCATTTAAGTTGTGTTAGTTTTGCTCTGTACTGCACTGTAAGTTGAATCAGTCATTCTAGTCTTTTCTGATTTGTTGTTTTCTGTAATGATTGGTAAAAATCTGGATATGTGTGATTTGATTTCTTGTATTTTCTTGAGAGTAACTGTTTTCATGGTGTTTATAATTTTTGGTTGTGTTTTGTACATTTTATGTAACCAAGTTTTATTATAAAATCACTGATTTTTTTTTTTTAAATAGACAGATATATGACTATAAAGTTTAGATCAGGGGTCGGCAACCCTGGGCACACGTGCCAGCTGTGGCACACGTAGGGTTAACTGATGGCACGACCATAGCTGGACTGGCCATCGGTGGGCCGATTATTTTATTTTATTTTTTTCTTGTAACAGCATAAACAATGAGAGGTGGTGGATTGGCCAGATGAAGGGAGATGTGTAAAAATAACTCAGTTGTTTGGTGGTGGCTGTGGCGGAGCTTCCACAGAGGTCAGCAGGTGGATGAGGGAAGGTGAGGCAGGAGGAGAGCCCCGAGGCAGCCGCCAGTCCGAGTGTCAGGTGAACTGAACTTCAGGTAAGAAGTTATGACCTGCAGTCTATCTGGGTCAGATATAAACCAAGTTTAGGTGGAGTTTATTTTCGTTGTGCTGACTTTTTACAGTCAGTTACAATAACTCGTACTGCGTGCTAGCTAGCAGGACGGAGTTTCTATACAGCTGGGTGGTGCTATGTTACTGATGTTGAACTTTATTTAATTCATAAGGTTAGTAGTAGAGTTTCCAACCGTCCTGTAAAAAGATGGAATCGTCTCGTATTCAGAGAAAATATTACGCGTTTCGTGTTGAGGTGAAAAGGAACACAGTTTGTCCTGGACTTCAGCTACATTGAAAAAGACACAAAGCTGGAGTTATTCTGTGTTTACGCTGCACAGCTGCCTCTTCTTCTCTTATTCTCTCCCCTCTCTCTCCTGTTGCTACTTCAATCATTCTCTCTTGTTTATTTATCGCCCACTTTGCGCCAGAAAGAGGAAACCAGCAGATGTCGCGCTAAACAACAGCAGCACGTTTAAGCTTGATCAGCTGTTGTTAGAATTTATTTAATATTAATTTCTAGTATCAGCTGATGTTTGCTGGAGCCACAGCTGCAAAAAAGCTGCTCATGATGTCGGTTTGGATATGTGGTGAGAGGGAAACATGAAGATGAAACCAGGAGATGTCCTTACTGAATCATCAGAGCTGTGATGGAGAAACAGGTTTACCTTTTAGGTGACATGGATGAGTGGAAGTTATGAACTGTTTCTGAGAGACAAATAACACCAGGATCCTTTTCTAAGTAGCTGACAGCTGGTAACTGTGCAGGGGCGGGTCTAGCAAAGTGTTGCCAGGGGGGCAGGTAGGGCATTAACAGGGAGAGGGGGGCACAAAGAAATACTTTTCTTTCTGTCAATAGGAAAATTGTACTTAGTAGTCAGTATAATCTTTTAATGATATAAGTTTGCATATGGTAGAATACTGCATGTAATCATTTGTGTGTAGAAGTATATAGTTGGTGGCATATTGAAAGAATGTCTCATCCTAGGAGGTCTGTGACATTCCAGGGTGTTCTGGCTTCACCCCACATCCTAGGAGCATGGGAGAGGGCGTAGCTTGTCTTATTGTTTTACGGTAGGATTAACGTAGCTATATCTGTCTTAGTCTAAGTGCTTTTTGTTTAGATGAACTGCTGGACTTCGAGACCAGCAGGTTTCGGGAAGTCATTTATGGGGACACACACACACGCACACCTCCTGTATGGAACAAACGCTCACTGAAGCATTTAAATAAAGACCAGGGCAGTCCTCAGGGCGAGTCTCAGTTCTGGAGGCTGCCCTTGCTAGCAAGAAGTTCTGTGTGTTTCTCTTCTCTGAGTCTTTACTGAAGAAGTGTTTTAGAGTATATCTCTTAACATTTTCTTATTGTCATTTAAAATGTCTCACTTTTATTAAATAATTATCTGAATCTTACACCTAAAGTTTTAATCTGATGTAAAATGTATAGAAATCACACATATACCAACAAGACAGTACATCACTGTCACAGCAGCGTTTGTTTTCATTCAAAGGCTTTATGGCTTTAGTACCTGGGGGGCCGGTCTGTAGTGAAAATGCCCCGGCTGAATTCTTTTGTCCCAGTCCAGCTCTGGGCACGACACGCAGTGTATTAATCTGAGAAGGTGCATTAAAAACACATCGCAAATCAGCTCACATAGACACATTAGTTGTGCCGCTTCTTGATGATGGTATCTTAGCTAAC
The DNA here is from genome assembly GCF_041146795.1 of Maylandia zebra. NCBI lineage: Eukaryota > Metazoa > Chordata > Actinopteri > Cichliformes > Cichlidae > Maylandia > Maylandia zebra. The sequence continues at coordinate 37,803,694 of NC_135178.1, forward strand.
AACCCAACTACCAGATTCAACTTGTAATTGGCTAAAAATAACTTAGCCTACTGGTCAGAGGGACGTTGTTAGCTTTCCACATTCTGACACTTCAAATACTTCAGGAGCTGTCCGCTCAGCATCAGCGCCACGGAAACACACGGATACATCCGTAGAATCGAGACAGAATTCACAATGTGTTTTTGGGACTTTCAGGTGTTTGGACCAATCTTTTATTTTCTGATCAAACCAGAAATCTTTAATGAGCAGCTGGATTTGTCTCGCATGGTCGAGTTAATGCAACATCGAAGCAGCTGGAATCCACAGCTGTGCGTGTTCATGGAGCTGCATGTTCACCTGCTGGACATCACTACCTGACACGTTTAACTGTCTTCAGAACATTGCAGAGGCCTTATTGACAGTATTTGGCTCTAATGTCTGTGTGAGCAGGTTTTCTCTCACATGAGTCCTCAGGCAGCCTCTGAATGCTGGACACTGGGAGACCTGTGTCTCTGAGTGAGAGCCCAGAGATCACATGTGTGTCACTGTATTATCAAACATGCCATATTGGCCCAGTTTATTTCTCTTATCATTGTTGTGAGGAGACCATAAATAGCATTTGTATTTTCTGTTGTACAGTTCATTTGCTGTTATGGATAAAAAGTGTCTTTTGTTTCCAAATAGCTGATAACTATTCGCTGACAGCTGCCAACATCTGTGAACAAATGATTCTATAAAGTTGTTCTATATAGTGTGTAACTGTTCATATAGAGCGTTATTAAATTTATTGCTATGCAATCATATGGCACACTGACTTCAATTCAATTTTATTTATATAGTGCTAAATCACAACATAAGTCGCCTCAAGGCGCTTCATGCTTCTGAGGAAATTTTAGATGCACTCGTCATCAGAGAGGTTGCCAACCCCTGCTCTAGTTTTTAGGAAATGTCCATTTTCACATGTCTAACAAAGAAAAAGCTCCAGCACCATGAAGCAGCAGTAGGATCATTTTGGGCAGGGACAGTAGCACGCCTTATTGAATGTCCCTCCACCTGCTGCCAGGTTGCAGACGTTAGGATGTCATCAGTGGAAGCCTGGGGAGCATGACTACCACTGCATCTGTAATCACACCAGCAGAAAACAAGCTTATCAATCTCCACTGAAAACATTAGTTTACAGTATAAGTTGTGGCAAGTAGTCTTTTTTCCCTAAAGTCTTAGCATGACTTCTTTTGTTAATATAGTTGTTTTTGATCACAGCATTGCTTTCTGGCTTCAGTTAGTTTTAAATATGTGTTAAACAGGAGTAATGTCTTTGCTGCATCTGGCTGAGAGACTTCTTCTGTGTTCACCCTCTTTCAGTATTCTCATAAAAATGAGGACAAAGAGGGAATTTAACTTTTCATTAAGCTCCCCTCCAAGGTATGGAGGCCTATCACGGGCCGGGATGGTCCATTTGATAAAGTAAATCTGTTGGGCATCTTTCGTCGCCTTTAGACAATAATTCTGATGGCAAAACCCCCCCAAAAAAACCTTTTCATTAAGCTACCAAGCGCAACACGGAGGTCGCTGTAAGCTGCTCTTGCTCTGACAAAACGCAACTGCATGTTGTTTGTATTTGCGTGTCTTCTTCATCATCATCATCATCATCACCACCACCTTTATTTATAAAGCACTTTGGAACTGTAAAATAAAATTACATGAGATAAATAAAAACCAAATAAAAGAAGAGTGTCATTTAATCATTAATTGAACAACTACTTCAATTAAAAGAGAAACTAAGTCTCACTGAGGTTAAAAGCCAAGGAATAAAAGTGGGTTTTAAGACGTGATTTAAAAGTGGACAGTGAAGGCGCCTCTCTAACGTGCATGGGCAAATTATTCCATAATTTAGGAGCCACGATAGAGAAGGCCCCGCCCCCTCTGAGCAGGAGCAGCTGGTCAGCTGACCTGAGAGACCGACAGGGTGTGTGGGGATGAAGAAGCTCAGAGAGGTAGGACGGGGCAAGACTGAAGGCATTTAAAAACAAACATGAGAATTTTAATATGAACTTTAAAAGACACAGGCAGCCAGTGCAGAGAGGCCAGCACGGGGGTTATATGCTCTCTTTTTCAAGTTCCTGTTAGGAGTCGTGCAGCCGCATTTTGAACCAGCTGCAGACGTGACTGACTGACCCCCACATAAAGTGCGTTACAGTCGTCCAGGCGGGAAGAAATAAAAGCATGGATCACTGCTTCAAGGTGCTGCCTCGAAAGAAAAGATTTTACTCGTGCCAGTCGCCTTAAATGATAAAAACTGGACTTCACCACTGCTCTGATTTGGTTGTCCAATTTAAAATCACTGTCCAACTCAAAACCAAGGTCAGTAACAACAGGTTTAAAATAGACTTCCAGGGATCCTAAAACAACAGAGGACTCAGAGGGTGATCTTCATCACAGGTGATCAGGCTTGGGTCAAATATTTAGAGAGAAAAATGGATCTGAAGCATCTGAGATGTTGGTCCAGCCATGACAGTAATGTCGGTGCATGAACTCATCAAACCATCTTTAAACCTGGTTCTGTGTGGGAGGAGAGGAGCAGGGAAGACGTCAGCAGCCAAGGCCATTTTAGGTCAGACTGAGCTTCATTCAGTCTCCAACTCATCAGAGTGTGTTAAACATCAGGGAGAGGTGTGTGGACGTTGGGTTTCAGGTCATCAGGGCCTTGTTGCGCTGCATTGAACCAAACTGCAGATAACTGCAAACAGAAATGTATGAAGGTAAGTGACCTCTTAAATTAAAGTGCAAATGAATCCTAAGATGATGGTTACCACAGCAACAGTAACTGTTAACAGAAAGAGCAGTTCAACAGCAGACAGGTGAAAGCTAACTAACAGTGTGAAGCAGCAGCTGCAGGATCTGCTGCATGGTTTCATCATCTGTGATAAGAAATCAAATCTCTTATGAGTGTGAGCAGGTCGTTTCCTCACAGGTTCACAGAGCTTGTTGTCAGCAGGGCAGATAAAACAGCACCGAGCCTCTACAGGGGGCATCCGGATTTGAACCGGAGACCTCAAATGCTCTACCACTGAGCTATGCCCCCCTCTGCTTGTGCTTTCAGGCAGAATCAGGCCTCTGTCTGAACAGTGCAGTAAAAGCAGAGCTCAGGTCAAACCTGCTGGCCCTTGATCATATTAACCTGGGTCATGAAGTCTCTTCATTTATTGTGTTTATCTCCCAAAGCTGGAAAACTCCAGCAGGTCCGAGTTGTTGAACACATCAAACATGTAACCGTCAGCTTATGGTCAGAAACACCAGAACGGTTTAAACTCAGTAAAACAAAATGACCAAAATCTTAAAGTGAAAAGAACTTTTTGAAGCAGAATTTGCACGTGCTCACTTTGTTTCTTCTGCTCTGTGATTGGCTCGTTCTTGTTTTGATCCTGGTGGATAAACCTTAGTGAGTTGGCGGCGTGTCTTGAAAGCTGCTTTTCTAAATTAAAGCTGATATTTTTTGTACTGATTTGAATCGACCCCTGTGCACATGCTTTTTACGTAATGCTGTTTTTCTTTAAGATGAAATAATAAAATATGTTCAAATGAAACAGTTGTTGCCATTTTTGGGCAACAACCCAGAAATGTTTGAACAAAGAGCCTCCAGAAACCCCGGAATCAATGAAAATAGTTCAGGACATTTCTGAAATCAGAATACTTTATTAATCCCGAAGGAAATTAGGGATCGACTGATCGCCAAACTATAACTTTAAGGCTGCACTACACAAATATCCCACTGTGACATTGTCTCTGCATGAAGGAGCGCTGGACTCCTCAAACAGAAAAGCTTCTCGGTGCTGGACAGTGACAGCACCCACCAGAAGATGTCAGATCCTCAAGCCAGTCATGAAGTCCGTTGGTTCAGTCAGACACGTTCACACCAGCGTCCTGCTGGAGGTCATTTTGCTCTGGCAGTGCTCAGCATGTTCCTCTTTGCACCAAGGAGCACTTACTGGTCCCACTGATGGGTTATAGTCCTGTCCAGGTCTCCTGGAACGAGCTCCTTTTGTTTGCAGCAGTGGATTTGTTTTGGAGGAGCCAGACTTTAATTTTTAAAGTGGTCTTGAGCAACACTTCTGCAGCTTTCTGAAAGTCTTCAGGGTTTTTCTTTGGACTGTGTGATTTTTCCTCTCTAGTCCTGATACCTGAGGATCTTTTAAATAAAAAAACCCCCCACTGACGTATGAATCAATTAATCTCAGTATTTCCCCAGTTTTCTTGTAAAAGAGAAAAAAAAAGGTTGATCTGAGGACTTGTTTTTATGCCTTTTACTCCAACACTGACCTCCCTGCTGCTCATGAACCACGGTTTTGTTCACAGGTCAGTTTCTTCATTAACTGGTATGAAACCGTTCTGCAGAAACGTCGAGCGGTGAGAACAAACCCGACACGTCTGGATTCTTTAATTGGTGTTTATTGTTACATGGTAAAGTTTAAGGCACTTCAAATCTCACGTGAGCATGAAAGTCAGTACCTTGATGAAAACTAGAGAACTTATTTTACACAGAAGGAAACTGGAGTCAAACGACCACCGTATGTACAACGTAATACATCTCTGCATTAAAAACTATACTCTGATAAATATATAACCTCGTGGATTGTTAAGTAGTAAAAGGAAATATTCAAAATACTGTGATTCTTCTTTTTAAATAGATACAAATCATTTGTATAAAAGTAAAACTTCTCCAGTTTAGCTCACGCCGACGTGACACCGGGATGTCGAGGCCAGCGGTATGTACAGGATGGCCGGATCGCGCTCCATCGCTGACGCTCGCAAACATAATTAAAAATAAAATCAAATGACGAGGGTTTGGTGCTCTTTATGATCAACACTGAGCATCAAGTAAAAAAAAAAAAAAAAAAAAAAAAAAAAAGGCATATTTTAGTTTAAAGGTTGGTCTGAACTCCAGAGTTTGTGACTTTGGACACGTTTCAGCCAGTCTGTGAAGCACCAGCTGCTTACATTCATATTCAAAGGGCACTTTGGGCTCGTCGTGGAGGCAAATGTGCACATAGATCAAAGAAAATCCAGAAATCTCATTGGTTGGTTGGGGAAATCCAGCGATGGGTAAGGCGTCGTGCATGAGAACCAATAGCAGCGCAGGGTTTGTGGGCAGAGGAGAGGCTGGGTTTAATCAAACATGCCCCTCCGGGTCGGACTCGGGGACGTTTTTCTGCCGAGTCGAGGCGTTCCCTAAAACACGCACGCACACACACACACACACACGCACACACACGCACGCACACACGCACACACACGCACGCACACACACGCACACGCACACGCACACACACACCAGATTATTAGGAAGGAGGTTCTGAAATGTGTGACGAAGCTTCCATGATTTGGTGCAACATTAAAATAGCGACTCACTGGTGACTGGGCTTTGGAGAAGTTGACGTGAGCATAAAGCAGCACTGCGATGTCCTTGTGTCCCGCCTCCAGAGCTATGGACAGAGCGCTGCTCTCATCCTGGTGGAGCAAACAAAATAAGTCAGCATGACCAAAAGAACAGCATCTACACACCTGCAGTTCTTCTCTAATGTTAGAAACCAGTGGGTCCAACATTACAGCAACAAAGTTCTTCTACACAACTCACACTGTCGCTGAGCGTGGCGTCACAGCCCGGCCGGGCCAGCAGCAGCTTGACGATCTCGACGTGGCCGTGCTCGCTGGCGCACATGAGCGCCGTCGAGCCCTCGTCGTCCTGGATGTTGACGTCGGCGCCGTGAGCCAGCAGAGCTCGAACCATGTCCATCCTGCCGTGACTGACCGCCAGCATCAGCCCCGTCTGGCCGGCCTGCGGCGGGGACAAAAGCACGGTGAGCAAACCCGACGCTTCCGGCCTCCACGCCGACGCGTTCGTGCAAATATCAACTCTGAACTAAAACGGTTTCATTAAATGGAGAGCTCTGATCACACAGCTGCCGTTTTCAATGAAGCCACACAAACATCCACAGTATCACAGCACAGCCAGTACAACTGTACGGTGGGCGGAGCCTGGGTGAAGCAACGATGCATGGTTCAGGTAAAGAAGGAACAATCATCCAGATGATTGATGTTACTGTTTATTCATGATCACAGGATGCAAACAATCCTTTTCTATATTTCAACATGTTTGAAAACTCTCCTAGAGGCAGTTCGACGTTGGTTTGTGTTCATCACAAACACACCGAGTGGCACCAGGTCAAAATCTCTCCAGCAGCTCTGAGAAGCTTTGTCTGGAAGCAGTCCACGCTAACGGGTCGTGTTCCCGCTGCATCGTTCCCAAACACGACTCCAGATCAAATGTTCAGTATTTCACAAACTTAAATTTGTCTCACTTTTAAAAGTCCAGGCTTTACCCTTCTCCACCACACGGTGTCACTAAAGTGCAATTTTCCCACTTCAGCAGCTCCAGAGGTTTAAACTAAACTCTGTTTAAACTCCTGCAGGCAGTCGTTCATCGACTCATGTTTAGCTTCATTTGTGCATTTCTGATTTTTTCAGTAACGTTCCCGTTTCTGCTCCGTCCATCGTGCACGTTTCATTTCTGCTTTTGCTTCGTTTGCTTTTTAGAGCGACTCTGCTCTTGTCTGGCCATCGTGACCTTCGTATTACTGCTGCGACCTTTTGACCTCCTCTCACTGACCTGACTGGCGCGTGCGTTGACGTCACCCTTGCCGAAGAGCTCCTCCACAATACGCATGTCCCTGGGCGTCTCCACGGCTGCGAGCGCGGCGAGCATGATGGGGGTGTATCCCGCCTTGTTCTGCTGGTTCACATTACACACGTCTGAAACACACACCAACACAGACAGTTTAAAACTTCCAGAAGGTTGGACAAAGACATTTTTGTCAGTGGTGGGTTGGGGGGGTCAGCTTGGACACTGACTCGTCACCGTCAGTCAACGACGACACAGACGTGTCAGCATGTGACGCGTCTGTCAGTCGCTTCTCCTCGTGAATAAACAAAAAGGAAACACTCGAGTCGTACCGTCTGCTCCTCCTCACACTCTCTACAAGCTGAACACGCCAACATGGAGGGGGAAGAAACCCGTCAGAGGCCGGATGGGAGCGAAGCGAGCGGAGGCCTCAGCTAGAACTGGGACGGACAAAGGCTGCAATGGGAGGAGGGGGCGGAGACGGCGTCACGGACACAAGGACACAAAAGGCAGAGGAGACAAAAGGCCTTCAGAGCAGCGAGTGGCAGCGACCTCATCACAGTCTATTGAGCCTCCGCGGAGCTCGCTGTGTGGGAGCGTCAGCGAGGACGAGAAAACTTTCCTGTCTTGGAGCCCAAATGTGAGCGTCCGTGTCGTCTACATGTTCTTGGTGACATTTAACTCACACGTGCAGATTTCCTGCCCGAGCTTTAAAATATATTTTCTCACAGGAAGATATGGAAATGCAAACAGACCGTTTCTAGTCCTGCTGACTGGAAGTCATATTACTGCCACCACATTTAACCACTCTTTATTACAACTCTGAGTCCAAACAAGCCTCGAGCCTGAGAGGAAGGCGGAGGAGCCCCCTCCTGTGTGGAGACAGCACCAACCGAAGCCGTTTGTATCCTTGTATCCTCACTTTCAGTGTTTTCCTTCATCGTCTTCCAGCGTGAAGCCGTGTCCCGCCTGCATCTGCATCACGAGGTCACTCAGCTGCCTTTGTGTCAAACTATCAGATAATTATTTTGCTGTTAACAGCAGGAGCTGCGGGGACAGAGAGGGAGGATCCTCCTCGACTGTCAGGACGGAGGAAAAAGGAGGTGAAGCACGAGGAGAAACCAGGAAGACAAAAAGGTGAAATCTGACCATCGTGACATCTGAGACGTTTTATAGACAACAAATAAAGACTGCACGTCCCTCAACATGAACGTCTCACTGCTCTGTGCCCACATCAAGTTAAATAAAGTTTTTTTTAAGTTGAACTTCATCCTACCCGCAGCGCTCCACCAGTGAACGAGCCGAGGACTTACAGGATGGACAGACGGTCTGCTGTCTTCAGTTTTTACATTTAGAAAACAAACACAAACAAACAGTATAAATGGAGAAGAAGAAGCTGGAGGCGGGAGATGAAGCCCTCCCTCAGCAGCGCCTCTCCTGGGAGCCGATCGCTTCAAAGCCGCCTCGCACGAACGCAGCTCTCACCTGCATCCAGCAGCTTCTTCACCACCTGGAAGTTTGAGTGTGAAACGCTGTAGTGCAGCGCCGTGTTGCCGTTGCCGTCGGCCATGTTGACGATGTGGCGCAGCACGGCGGGAGAGAAGTCCGTGAAAGCTCCCAGGTAGTCCTCCACCATGGCCGCCACCGCCGCCTTCTGGCTGGACACGCGGAACCACTCGTGCTGCACCGTGTTGAGACAGCCTCTCTGCACAGACAGGAAGTGACCATCAGCACGCCGACAGGCAAATTTAGCCAAAGGCCCAGCTCTGGGAGCACAGTGGGCGTGTCACACTGAATCCACCGTGGTGACTGGTCAGCGCTGCGCTCCAAACCACGTTTCATGACATCGTTTAACAAACAGCTGATCAGATTCCTCACCAGGTCTTTGTTGGTCACAGCCTTGGAGTCACTGAGGTGCGACTTGAGAACGTCGCATGCAGCCAGCATCTTCTCGCTCAGCTCGTACCTTTGAGTCGAGGTCAAACAGACGTCATTCTTCTAATAGCTTCAGCCTCATCCTAACACAACTGATCAAATTTACAGACAGAAAAATATCATCATGATTTCATCTTCTTTACTCGCCTCTCTCTCGTCTCCTGCTTCTCTGAACTTTCCTCGTCATCCTTCTTGTCCACGTCCTCTGCTCCCTCGGGCTGGAACTCCTCCCTCAGGCTCTGCCCCTCCACTTTCTGGTGTTCCTCCTTTCCTCCGTACCCCTCCTCCTCCTCCTCCTCGTCCTCTTCGTCTGACCCAGAGGAGCTGCTGTCCTCTGAGCTGGAGTCGTCACTCGACGTAGTCTCGTATCTGCGCCACGAGGGGGCGACAGAGGTGCAGAAACAAAGATGTGAGTGCAGATCAGCAGCTCGGGTTTCATATTTGCGAACAACACTAACGAGCTCGTGAGGCTCGGCGTCGACGCAGCTGAGCAAACGTGAGCCCTGCCACCTTTGACCTCAGCCGGGACACAAACACTGAAAAACTCTCACGCTACAAACTTCTGATTAAAAACATTCTCACCCTCCGTTCACCCCGACGAACTGCAGGTTCTTCTTCGTGCCGTTGGAGTCGGCTCGGCCGTCTTTCTTCTTCATGATGGATTTCAGGGTGCTCTGCCCTGCAGGAGACGCAGAACATCGTAAACCAGAGCCGACAACATGACACATAATCCAGAATCAACTTAAACTCATCTGATAAATCGAACAGGCTGCTTTAAAACAGGGCTGTGTGTTTATCGTTAATAAAAAGCACCATGTAGGCGCGCTGTTATATCCAAACATGAATAGTTCATCGATACATAAAAAAGGAAACCCTTCATCATCACAATGTGACACAAAGTTCAACTTCAGGAAGCGACGACGAGGGCGCAGCGACGACGAGGGCGCAGCGACGACGAGGGCGCAGCGACGACGAGGGCGCAGCGACGACGAGGGCGCAGCGACGACGAGGGCGCAGCGACGACGAGGGCGCAGCGACGGCACCGCCTGCGTCGTTTCCTCCTGTTGTCACTTTGATTTGCAGAATGCTTTTGTTTCCTGAGCGACAGAATCACGTTTAACTGCCGTCATGTGATGATTGTGTGTTCACATATTTTTGAACACTGCAGATATTCAGACGTCACTTATGAACAAAGATACGTTCCTCGTCAGGACTTCATCTCAAACAGACCCTCGTCACTAAATGAATAAACAATAAGATTAAATCAGATCTCTGACATCTGTAAGCTCCAGCTTCTATATTTCACCTCTGTTCATGAGCGCAGCGCCCCCTGTTGGAATCATGTTAAACAGCTGGACTATTTAGGCTCCCTTTTGTTTACAGCCGTGTGTGGCTGAGACAGTATTACAGGGCTGTGACAGACACACTTATCTGGAGTTTATGCATCATTAAAATAAGACCATTTATGTTTCCGTTATTTATAGTGTGTAAGGTGAGACTTTTCGGAGTGCAAAGTGTTTTTCCTTCGTCGTTTCCGTCTCTTTCCCATGTTTCATCACGATCCTCCTCATAAAATCATCCCTCCAACTCTCCTCCTGCATAATTAACACACCATGTAACTAAATAGCCCATTGAGCTGGTTACAAAGAGCCGATAACGCCTGAATGCTCCACTAAAAGTTCTGACATGATCGAGAGCTTTGGCAGAGACGAAAGCAGCCATTAAGTGTCCGTCTCATCTGTCCGTGAGGCGCTGGAAGCCGACTCAAAGCCCGAAGTATCTCAGTCATTTTAAGTAGAGGCCTCGAAAACCGAAATACCAGCAGAGCGAGCCAGAAACACTCAGCACATCTGCCAGGACTTGCCTCCACCGAGGGGCCTCCTTAACGCCGCGGGGAGTTCATGCATCAGCATGCAGGAGCTGCATGTGTACACACAGGCGCGTGCGCTGCTCATTAGCAACAGAGTCGTTCAGCACGCTTCCCGTGTTTTGACAGCTGGGAGTGAGAGTGGCGCGAGCCGCTCGTCGGGCCGATGACGGCGCTCGTGGTGGCGTTTCACACGTCACCTGGCGTCTGCGCGAGGTAACCTCCTACAGTCAGCTCAGGTGAGGTAACGCGCACCTTACAGCAGCCGGGTTGTGAAAGAAGCGTTTGAATGTTCTGCTGAGGGGCCGTCTCTACAGCCAGCAGACCACAGCCTAAACATCTGGTCAGATAACTTAGGAAAACATCTGCTTCACGCTCCAGAGCCTCGCTCTTACTGTTCTGGCGCTCTGCTTCTGCACAGGAACAGGAACTGCAGCTGAAACAGTGACTTCAGCTCGCAGTGTTTATAACCCTGATAAATGGACTCGGGGGCCGAAGAAGGCAAATAAGATGTGTTTGACTCTCAAACTGAGCAACAGAGTCCAAAAAGCACGAGCTGACAATCTGATTCATGTTCCTGGGTCACAGAGCATCAGACATCAGCCCGTCTGCTGTGGAGGGAAAACCTTTGAATCATGTTAAGGTTCAGCACTTGACCATAAGACGTAGCAGTCAGGTGGGTGTGGCTGCAGCACCAAAATAAAACTGATTGAGCTAAAAGCAGAAGCAACACAGATCTGGGAGTCTATGATACTCGAAACCACCTTCAGCCTCCAGACCTCCATCTCAGAACCTGCAACCTCCACAGTCAGGACAGGGGTACATTTACACTGTCAGAGGCGTGGCCTGGAGCACTTTTGGCTGTCCAATTAGGATGAAGCTGTAGTATTTTATCAGGAAGTTCATTAGAAATAACGAGCAGGCGTCTGTGGGACGCCTCAGAGTCTCTGGACTAGCCAGACTTGTTAGCATTAGCTCAAAACTACCCACAAAACAAACAGAAACTTCAAGATGTTGATTCCAACTACAGACGACAGTGGCAGGTCCATCTTTTATATGCAGCTTGTAAACTGCAGCGCTCTTAAAATATTTAATATTGGAATAATAATAACAACAATGAGCTGTGTTGTTGCAGTCGCACCATGCAGCGCTGTAGACATCTGGAGGTCCATGCGGCTCTTCTGCTCGGCCGCACTGATCTGCTGCTGCGACGGCGTGTTCGCAGGCGTATCCGCTGCTGTGAGGTCAGGTGACTTCTCCACGTGCTTCGCCCCGACAGACGACAGCTGGAGCTGCTGACTGCTCTCTGACAAGGGGAACAAAAGAAAAGGTCAGGCAGGTTTAGACATTTTGAGCTCTGAACGTTCACTTTGTTACCGTCTGAAACGACAGAGCGCCACAGAGGCGAGGAGCGATTTGAGATCCAGTTTTCTAAATCAAGACAGTTTTTCACTCCTATGATTTGAAGACGGCAGCATTCAGTAGGAAAAAGGCTCTTGGTGCTCCAAGGAGCAGCATCAGCCGTGACTTTAATGTAACTGTGTGCTGAATGTTGATGGCAGGAGTAAAGTCACAAGAACGGGATAAAAACAAAAGAGGAAATGTGTGATGACATCGCAAAAGAGGCCAGAAAGGAGCACAGAGTCGCCGCGTGCTCATCTGCAACAACGTGTGTTATGTAAGGGAGAAGGAGCCATGAATCAGCATCAGCAGGGAGCTGTTAGTGAAGGCAGGGCGGCCCGCAAAAACAACAAGTGGAAGAATGGTGCGACATTACTGCCTCCTGAAAGAAATGAGCTCATTGTTGGTTCAAGTCCAAAGGCCCTGCCACATTTTTCAGGGTCACAGATCAGCACGGCCTGTCTGATCCTATCAGGATTCTCTCTACACGTGTGTGACAACCCCACCCCCTAAACTCCAAACCAGCACCCACCCTTCAGTCCTGAACTACACCTTGATTCAGCTCATTAGAACACTGACATGCATACAAATGTGTCTGAGACGAGCAGCACTCGTCCAGGGCTGAAAAACCTGCAGTTCCTCTAATGACCACTTGAGGCAGTCCCCATAGACTCCCATGTTAAAACTTTAACTGTAGCTACTGCAAACTTCACATCACTCAGCTGAATGTCGACAGGTTTGTGCCGTCACAGCTGTCTGTAACCCGTTTAGGCCCATCGGAGCTTAAACGTAACATTTTTAAATCCTGGTAGAATTGCAACCACATAAGCTGGCGCACTTTTTTTGTATATGAAACTGGAGGAGTTGAAATTGCATAACATGCATTCAATTTTCTTCCAAATGGCTTTGCAAAAAAAAAAAAAAAAACAAAAACAAAAAAACAAAACATAAAAATCACTGCAACAACAAAAACATAATAATCCTGAAACACGCTTTGCCAATCTGATCAGCTGTTTGCAGCACTTCCTACATCAGCGCAAACCATCGCATGTTCACCATCACCTGTCAAAACCGGACGTGACGTCATGTTTTGGGGAAACGTAGTTTTTCCTTGCAGCGCCTCTCAAAGGTTTACTGTGTTTATGAAAGTTCATGCCTTTCTGTACAGTTTCTGGGAGGCTTAATTGACCTGTTGGAAGTAGATTCTCTTGATGCTGTTTTTTTATAATAGTTATTTCGTTTTTCCTGCAGTTAATAAAAAAAACATTGTGTATCTCAAAAATGAAACTATGAAGACACTTGAAATTTCTTTAAGTAGAAACGTGTGTAAAAAAAAAATAAAAAAAATCCTTTTTTTGTAGTTTATTGCACTTCTTTTGCAATATGTGTAGTTATTATGGATTTAATGCACACACATTATTAAAATTTGGGATATAACGTTTGTATTGCTGCATAGCAAGTTGAAATACTCCCAGAAATGCCTACAGCATGTAAAAATATAAAGATAAGCACGAGGTCTGTGCTGTAGTTTTGAGTGAAGGAGGCATTTCAGTATTTTATGAATTTGTTACTTTGCTTTCATACAAACGAAATAATAACTTTAGGTTTGGAGGAAATGCTCGCTTTCAAAATGGAGAAGCAAACATGAAGAGGATGAAATGGAAATCACATCATCTCTGTGACAGCGGAGCAAACTCCATCAGCTGAGGACGATCAAATGACACGATCGTTAGCTACAGAAGAGCCATTATCATAATGGGAGGAAAGCTCGAGTCGGTCTACATGTCAGACTCTAGTCTGATATAATAAATAAACAGTACCCTCACCTTCTTTTGACTCCGCCTGCAGCTTCAGGATGTCCTCGGCGCTCCCGTACTTCATGACTGAGTTGATGGATGACAGTGTGCTGACCAGCTGACTGTTGATGACCCCAAACTGGGACTGGGGCTGGCCGAATGCCTCCGCCAGCTCGGTATAGTTCTCGGCCAGCAGCATTTGCTGCTCCTGCAGCAGCTTCTGCACGCGCTCGATGTAATGGTCCAAGCTGACGCCACCGTGCGCCTGCAGGGCGGCCGGATCAGCGTGCACAGCGGCCGGCGCAGGCTTCACCTCTGCCGTCTCCTGGCTGCCGATGCTCGCCACAGACTCAGCCGGCTGGGAGGGGCCACATGCTATGTTTCTGGTTTTTAAACCAACCAGGAAATTCTCATGGACGCTCACTGGCCCCACCCCGCATTCTTTGGTTTTAGTTGAGCTCAATTTGCCGGGCAAGAGCTCCACGTCCGAGGTGGTTCCAACGGCGATCGAACGCATCTTTGCCGTTGAGTGAACGTCTTTGACGAGTCCTTCTCCGGCAGCGACGGTCCGGGTTTCTGTGACCACCGTGTTGGTTTGCTTATCTGATGTAACCGACTCCATGTGAGTGAATGAGTCTGAGAGGACAGCCTGCTTCGTGTTCGTGGACTTGTGTGCAACTTCTGCCTCAGTGCTGGTCTCCTGAGTCAGGAACTCAGGAGCTGCCGTGACTCCAGAGTCCACTTGACTGACACGGTCAGTCTCAGTTCCTTGTGACACCAGCGTCTTGATGGGACTAACGATCACATCCACCGAACAGTCTCCACAGCCCATGGATCTCTGCTCTTTGCTGGCTTCCATCGCGGGTTCACCGAGGGTCAAGCTGTCCACCAGCTCCTCTGTGTTCACTCCCACCTCACAAACGCTGAGCTCTACGCCTACCTGCCGATGGCACGTCTCCACGTGCCGTCCTACACACTGGTCAGACACCTCCATCTGTTCGTGCACCACCCACCGGTCCATGGGGATATCCGGTCCTGTGGCGACGCTGTGCACAGAAGGCTGACAGGACACTCCTCTAGTCAGAGTCTGTGGACTTTTAGCAGTGCTAACATGGCTGAATTCCAGATGTTCGCCCACTCCCTGGCTGCGTGTCTGGACTTTCGCCTCCACACAGGCGCTGTACATCTCCGGCCTGACCATCAAACCTTTGTCTGCTTTTTTCTTGTTTGACCCACCGGCAGCTTGGAGCTCCAGTTTCAGCTTGCCCATCTCCATCTGATGAGTGGTTTCTTTGAGCTGCACCTCCAGGCGGTAGATCTTCTCCTTCAGGGAGTCGATGGTCTGCTGCTGGAGCTCGATCTCTTTCTCAGCTTCGCTGCTCATGCCCAGCATGGCCTCGGTGACGCCAACTGCAGTGCTCCGGATTTCCAGCCGCTCTGTAGACACCCCCGCGTCCCGAAAACAGCGTTCCTTCTCTGGCTTTCTTTGGGTGGCTGGAAGATTATTCATATTTTGATCAGTAACTATGCCAACAGACTTTTGGTGGGCCTGGTTCTGCGTGAGGTTTTGAGGCTGATTTTCATTTGCGTTGTCCTTGGAAGTCTTCTCCAGTGCTTGGACCTCAGCAGCCAGGCGTCTGAACTCCTCCAGCCTCTGAGCGCTCTGCTCCTGGGCTTCTGGCTCGATGATGTGCAGCTCTGTTTCCTTTTGGATGGGGCCCGGGTTTTCCATTTGGTCAGCGCAGCCTACACTGTAGGAACGTTTGCGGAAGCCGCCAAGACCTTGACCTTTTGATTGAGCAGCCAACTGTCTTTTCTCCTCCTGCAGAACGGCAATCTTCACCTGCAGGATGGGAATGGTTTTCACCTGCTCTTCCAGCTCTTTCAGCTTCTTGAGCGCCACGACCATCTGCTCCCGGATTTGCTGCAGGTGTAACGGGCTGACGTTCGTTACCGGGGTAGCCACGCCAGAGCTCATGGGGCTGTGGCGGATGGAGCTGCCCCTGGATGGTGGGTAATAGGGGTTATACTCTCCGTTAGGGAGATGACCGTTGATGGGCAGAGTCTGATAGGTGTTGGGAGAGATCTGGCTTGTGCCTATGGAGCCAGAGTAGGAGGACAGCGAGCTGCTGGAGCCCATACCACCGAAGCTGGCAAGACGCCGGCGGGGCATCGGAGGCTCGCTTAGCGGCTGCAGAAGCGCACGCTCCTGCTCCAGCCGACGGCGGGTCTCCATGAGGGTCTTCTCCACTTGAGGGTTGTGCCGAGGGGCAAACCTGGGCGACGGCGGGGGGAGGAGCTGTTTCTGCTCTGCAATGCTTGAACACGGCTGATGCAGAGGCACCTCACAGGCTGCCCTGGAGAGGGTGGGGGTCAGCGGGGCAGCGGCCCTGTTGGTGAAGAAGACCGGGGACTGTTTGCCGTCACTGTTGGAGGAGGACAGCGAGTCTGTGGAGGTCCATTCAGCCTGAGCGCCGACCCCGCCAGTGCTGCCCCGAGGCACCGCCGAGGGTTTGGCCACTTTGGGCTTCCTCTGGATACTCAGCTTCTTAATGGTGTTGCCCCTCTCGATGTCGTCAACATACTTGAGGAAGTCCAGGTCTAACTGATAACCATAAGGAGTTTCAACATAGTAGGGGGCCTCAGAGTCCTTCTCGTCTTCTGTGCTTGGGCATCTTTGTCCTCTTTCTGTAAGAGAGACCACAAAAATGTATTAGTGTCGCTTTAATGCTGGAAACAGACCGATTTATAGACTCGTACATACTGAGAGGATCTACTGAGCAAGTCTGTGACAGTGTGAGAGTCAGGAAAATCATTTATCCTGTTAATTTGAGACATAAAATCACAATAAACCCACTCTTACATATAAATAGATCTATGCACATTTCATTCAGCCACATGGTAAAAACAGGAGGAGGAAAATAAAGAGGACAAATCCACAAATCCCAACAGCTTCATCTGATCCGACTCTTAACGTGCAGGTATTTTCTTTGTTTACACAGAGTTAGTCTAATGCTCGCAGCACGCTGCCGGCACCTCTGGCCACAGACGGTCGTCATCATTTGACAGAGCGAGTACAAACATCTCAAATTTCTCACATCTCTGCGTCTCACATAGTTTGGGTCCAACTAAAACATTCTCTGCCAAAATAATTAGCACTCAGGCTTTTCCACAAAAGCGGCAGGAGATTTAAAACAAAATTAATCTGTCAAAGTCGGCTCACCGAGGTGTGACGAAACCAAAGGTTCAAAGCTGTGACACAAACAGACCGTCGCTTCCAAAGCTCACATAAGAAAGAAGGCAAAGGGCTCTGAGAGGCAACGTCAATATTCCCTCGTTCAAAATCCATCCAGTGTCCACGTTTTAGCTGTTACAGGCAGAAGTGACCACGAGCTATCACCCAGTTAAAAGAGCAGCTACGGGCCAATCAAAGCTGCTTAAATCAAAGTCCAAACTCCAACACTTCCAGCTGAAAATGCCCTCCGTCACAGCCAGGCCGCCGCATTCACACCGCGTTGGCTAAATACAGAGGCTTGTTCTTGGTATGCCTGGAACTCTCAGTGACTAAAGCAAACACAGGCTGGAAATAAACAGCCCTGCTCTTCCCTTCCAGTCCGCCCAGCTCCTTTCCATTCAGCAACAGGAGGAGGGAACTACAGGGATAAGCCTGCTGCTAAAACCTCTGCATGTGTTGCTCAAACTTCACTCACCGCACACCAGCAGCTCTTTAACTGGACGTTTCCTCCTCTGCTCCTCTCGGCTTCACATTCACGGCTCTGTGCTGGGATCGCAACTACGCCTTCTCCTCACTCTGTGCTCGCTTTCATAATCCTCTCTCCACACGGGACATAAAAAGCTCCACTATTGGTGTAAACTACACGCAGCGCTGCTCTGGTGCACCATTGGACAGCTGCTTCCTCCAATCGTGTGAGGCTAGAGCCGGGCGCTTCCCTTCCTAAATAAGAGTCCTGTTATGCATGGAGGGGAGGTGAACCCACAACAATAACAGTCTGTTCTTGACACCAGTCACACTTTTACACTGGTCTATGCTCCATGATACAAAGACTCATCCGTGACTTACAGTCAGTTTGTGTCCACGCCTTTATTTTCAGAAGTTACCTTCGTTTTTCTACCAGGTAAAGAAAACTGAGGGGAAACACCTGAGTGCACGTACACACACACACACACGGAGTGACCTGGTCCGTGCACGGCTAAATCTACCCCCTCAGTGTTCAGCCTGTGATGATAACACTGCATGGATTCCAGTTCAATTCCATTTCTATGGCACCAAATCACAGCAGCAGTCGCTTCAAGGCGCTTTATGCTGTAAGGTAAAGACTTTATTTAAATCATGCTGTGTCACAATTTTAAACTAGTCTGCACTCCTGACAGTTGTTTGGGGGGGAAAAAGCCAGTTTCCTCGTGTTTTCTGATTTTTTGTTTTTGTGAGTCGAGCGTCTGTCAGCTCCGTCTGCAGACAAAGCCCCGGCTGTTTTCTGCTGCCCTGAGAGTCACGTCCCGTTTTTCCCCCTGGTATAAATATTCTGAGCGCACAGTCACGGTCTTGTGCTGTCTGGTTTGGAGGAGTCCCCCTGTGGCACGAGCGCCAACCGGCCGTGTCGCATTTGACGGGCGGCTCTGTGGCACGGACACTCCGAACAGCTGAGCGATGACCTCATCAGCTGACAACTGATGGGGTCGGGCAGCAGGACAGCGAGAAGAGCCCGGGCGTCTGCTGCAGCTAGCAGCTGTGAGTTCGTCAGTCTGAGGGGTCACATGACAGTTAGCACAGCGAGGCTGCTGGACTTCATCTCCCTTCTTACAGACCACGTCTTCAGCCCTGCCTAAAGCCGTTTGCACAGCCATGAAAAGGAGGCATTATTCTGTTCCCCAAACTGAGCTGCACCAGTGTGACCAAGCCCTCGAAAACAGGACCTGCAAACTTCCCTCTTTACCTGCCTCAGCAGCCAATGAGAGGAGAGAGAAAAGCACATTTCTGGTTACAATTTGGTCATAAAATTATTTTCTCATTTTCCCCTGAACATCCTGGATGTTAAAACACCACATTACTGTCGTTTAGTGTATCCGGCCTGATGGTGGAATCGACCTTCTTGCTGTGAGGAAACAGTGCTGCTGTACGAGTTTTTAATTTAGCAAATTTAGGGACTCATCATACTTCCTCTCTTTTCCACCTCATTTTCTGCTCTTGCTCCAAAGCTCACAGCTCAGCCTGTTCGTGTGGGAATTTCAGCCTCGTTCTTTCAGCTGTGACCAGGTGGGTTTAACGCTCTGCTTCCAAGTGCAGAACAAACATACAAACAACTGAAATCATTATTTGAGGGTCCAAAAGTGCTTTAATCAGCTGATGAAGATAAGCCGTTTCCTCAGGTGATAATCATCTGACACTTTTTACAGAAAGTCTAATCGTCTCTGAACTCAAACCATTAATAAGCTGAGCTCCAGTATAAACAGCTGGTTTTTAATCGTTTAGTTTCAGGGGGATACATGTTTTTTTCTTACCCATCCAAGGACATTAAGACCAAATACAGCTATGAGCATGTGCACCGTGTATTAATAAAAGACAGAATAAACAAAAATGCCTCTTTTAGTCAAAGTCGTCCAGCGGAGCAGAGTTTTAGTTTTGACCACACAGTTCCCGGCTCTGTTCCACTTCCCTCAGATATTCAAATATTTCTGCCTAATTATCTAAGGTGAGCCATATGTACAAGCTCACAGGCCACAATGAGGACTCGCAGCTCAAACAGAAACTTGCTTCAGAGTCAAACACCAGTTCCTCACACGTCCCTCTGCAGCCAAACTCAGCAGCACGCACCGTCGGTAACACGTTTCAGTCGTTTCCATGTCCACAGACACGTGAGCCACGTAAAACACCCCGAACTGTGTCTGAGCTTTTCTCTGCTTCTCCAATCAGCTGCTGAAAATGTCCAGCCTTCATTCATTCACGCCGCTCAAGCTCTCCGTGTTTGCTCTTAAAATATGGGACTGCAGGCCGGCTCGGGCCCCGATGTTGACGCTCTGAAGAAAAATATACAAGCGGGGCCGTGCTTATTTTACAGCGGCTCTGTAAAAGTTTAAATTTAGAGCTGACGAAAGCCTTTTAATTCCACAGCGCCATCAGACGCTGAATAAATGAGGCTACTGGGCTAAATGTGTCTGCCAGCTGTTTGTTAACCAGAGAAATTCAAGCCAAACTACCTGCTTTTACACACACACACACACACACACACACTTTAATTACCAGTTACAGAAGGTTACATCTCACCTTAGAGCACAGTTCCTCATCAGTCTGTGGACAGTTAGGGTGTCAGTAATCTTTAACTACATGTTTTAAATGTGTACGACCGGCCTGGAGTTAAAGCTGTTATGATCTGATAACATGTGCACTTAGGTGTGGTCCAAGACAACAACATTACGACCCACGCGTGGGGCGATCCGGGGATATTAGGATAAATGAGTGAACTGCTCGTTAGTGATGGTAGACAAAATGAGTTTAGGCCCAACTACAAAGCACTGGGCCTTGTGAATATCTGAGAGACGCCGACATCCACAGAAGAAAACACTGGAGTGTTCAGATCTGAGCAAACTGCCCTTTTATTTAGATTTTAATCTTATCGGTTCTGCCCAACAGCTCACGTTCAATTTAAGTTCCTGCTCAAAAGGGATCGAGTCTCCAGTGTTCTAAGATCTTTAGTGACGCTCCAAAAAGTCCTGAAATAACAAAGAAAACAAACTTGTTTGGGAACACCCGTTTCACTGTTGGTACCTCACGTGTACATATTTACCAGTATCCAGTATGCACACGCTGCTTCTGGGTCTGAAAAGTGAAGTGTGCCTTTAACCTGTATTTTTTTGGCCTTTATCAGACAGGAAAGTGGAGACAGGGTGGCAGGAAGCCGTGCAGATAATGGTCTGGGATGGAGCCCAGCCGCACGATGAGGCTGGAGTCTTCAGGTTTGTAGCTCACCTGTGTGCACAGGTACTGACCTAATTAATTAATGGCCACCAGGAGGCGGAACCTGTGGTTGCAAAGAGACTAAACGCCCTGCAGCAGGGGTGGGAAACTCCAGGCATGTTGAGGAGGTAATTCAGCCATTTAATCAGCTGTGTTGGGTCAAAAACAGCTAAAGCCTGCAGGACACCGGCGCTCGAGGCCTGGAGCTGGAGGAAACGAGCAGGTAACGTCACAGCACACCCGTCACATGACCCGTTCCAGTCGTATCCAGTTTCTTTCCTCAGGCCGTCGCTCTGACCAACACTTAGACACTCACATAGTGTCTGTACTTAAACAGCCCCCATACCTGCTGCCAAATCAAAGCATGCTATATAGTCGAGTCCTTGTGCGCTTACTGTATACATGTGTAACATTATCAAACCCTTATAACTCCATAATTTATCCCAACATCTTTGCACCAGTGCACTTATGTGCTACACGTGCCATTATCGTCTGTGATGTTGAGTTTGTCAGCGTTGCCTGTCGTCTGTTTGTTTACCTACACTGTGAGCAAAGAAAAGACTGCAGCCCAATTCCAAGCATGTGTCCACACAGTCTGTCTATAACGTTGATTTTGCAATAATTAACCTTTAACACAACCATCACTACCAACAGCATCCAGGAGAAACACTGAAAGACTCGTGAAATGCTTGAAAGAAGTGAAAGTGAACTGTTCAGGCTGTTCAGGATGTGCAGAGAAAAACTTGCAAACTCATTGGAAGTGCAGGGCTGTGCTCCGGCATAGCTGTGAGAGCCAAACATGATGCAAGCGCCTGGGTGGAGCAGCCTCCACCCGCCCGACGGCACAGAAACAGCTCTGATTTTACCCCTTCAGAAGACGAAACACTCGAGTTTGCTCAAAATGAGCTTCATACCAAAGTTTTGCACTTTTCCTTATGAGGACTTGAATTCGGTCCCCACAACATGAGTAACACACAGACACACACGGAGCCTGGTATTTCCTGGCTCTGCCCGTGAGCCTAATTACTCCCAAGAAAAATAGAGCCAACGTTTGATCAACGCTGCAGCAGTTCAACACAACAAAGGCAAGACGCGTCCGTCCTCATCTGAACCCAGAACAAGACAAAAACACAAAGAGTCCATTAAAGCTGCACATTAGCTGCACGCAGGCCGGTCCGCTCGACTGTGGGCTTCTTCCAGGAACTCGCGGGGTCGCGCCAGACGCAGCTGCCAAATTCAACAATGATGATGCAGACCGAGGGAAATGTTTGGGCTTCCTCTGCAAACACTGAGGCACTTTGAAAAAATGTGCCCCTCTCTGGATTTTCTCATAGATGGTCAAGAAAAACATCAACGACAGTGTGCGGGCTGCTTCAAGTCAACCGACACGTAAATGTGATGATCCAGTTTCAGTTTGTATGGCTACGAGACGGTCGGAGTTAACGGGTTTGTGTTTTTGTTAAATACTTCTCCAGATATATTCAGTAACATGTTTTCACTGAGGCACAGATGTGTTTACTACACACATCTTTGGTTTAGTGAGTTAAACATACCAGCGTTTCATAATTAGCTGGTGGGACCATCGGTTTGGGTGTAAACTTATGAATGAATGTCACAGTTTAACGTCATGGTTACATTTTATTTTTAATTCAAGTTTAGGAAACTTTGTAATCTATGAGAGAAAATCCCAACAATCAAACGATCCTCTGAGCAGAACACGGGAAGAGCTGAAAGGAAGAACTCCCTTTTAACAGGAAGTGCCATCAAACGGAACGAGGCTCAGGAAGGCTCGGCACAGCCACCTCCTTGGACCTCCTCCTTTGAAAGAGGAGTGAAAGAAGCCATCTAGGTCTACTGTGAATGACCATCTTTGAACAGAGGGTGGGGCTTACGACACCAACTGTCTGCCATCTATGATCCAGTTTTGAGATCCTTTCCCTTAATGCCCACTCACATCCTGGGCCATCTGACCCCAGTAAATCAGACGATAGGGTGGGGTTGGGTTTCACAATGATCAATTTCACAAGGTTTCACCTGAAACCCTGGCTGATTGTGACCCACACCCGTATTCACACCTCGGCTCGTGTGATTAGGTAGAGGATCAATAGGGGGTCCATGACCCTCACAGGGACGCTCCACCATTTGACCTTAGAACTGAAGAAGCTTCTCGGATGAAACGTCTTCAGGGAAACTTAAAGTCCAGACGCTTTTCTTTCCAAGCTCCTTCGACTACGATGACCTGGATGACTGAGAACCTTCAGTCGCCTCCTTGGTGCTCGTGTACATTTCATAAAACTACTGAAACACCATTTTCAGCAGGAGACTCATTGAAGTGTACGTAATAATTTGGCTGATCTAGTGTGGCTGGTTTCTCACTTCTTGGTGCAAAAGAGTAACAAATGTATGCGACTGCCTTTGCTTCTGGAGCTGCAGTCACAGACAAACCTTTAAAGGAAACAAAAGGGTGACAGATGAACCTGCCATCATAACTTGGAAATGAGATAAATTCATATGAAACTCTGCACATTAAACAGGATTCTGCTCATTAAGATTTAGGACTGGATTTGTGTCTTTTAAAGATACGAGGGAAGCTTCCTGACTGCAAACGCATTAACTGATGCAACTTATGAGTGAGAGGAATCTGAATCACTGCACTGTGCTGCTTGACTGTGGAGGCGCATGCAGATGACAACAATGAAGTGATTAATGCTCAGAGAGACACGACCACACTTGGCACATCAGTGCTGTTGTGTAAAGACAGTACGGGTCTGGAGCAGCCAGCTCCAGAGAGAGAAACAAACAACATTTACAAAGACGCAGCGTCCCGCCCCCTCCGGCTCACATCATTATCAACTCGAAGCTCTTACACAAACAGGAAAGTGACTGAAAGCTACCATGGGAGAGGTTTAAAAGGGCAGCTGGGTCCATTACTGCTACTGAAACAAAACCACTTCTGTGGGTTTACAGGAGCTGCAGGGAGTGGCCTCACTGGCCTGATGGCCACCGCGGTGTCCCCGTGCCGACCGGTGCCACTGAAGACCAGTCAGACCCATAATGGTCTGCTCCGAGAGACAACCCGGGGCTGGACCAGGATCTGAGTTTCAGGAGTAACACTTCACACTGCCCGATGTCAGCTTTGTGCAGAATATAAAATGATCACATCCTGAGTGTTTTCACTCCCCACTGGTCTAAAATAAATCAGGCCAACATTTTTGAGGAGAAGTATTTTAAGACTGTGGGATCAGTCCTGCAAACAGTGCTGGAGTCGCATTAAAGTCTGCTGAGGTTTTGTTTGGAAGAAATGTGCTTAATGGTTTGTTGCTCAATGCGCTGAGGCGTCCCACATCTGGCATTTATTCCAATCTGAGAGAAGCTTCATTCTCGAGCTTCAGATATGTAAGATGCATGCAGCACTCCAGTTTAAATATTACGCTGTTCAATGACTTTGGTTACAATTCTTCAAACAGTTGAAAACATGCAGCTTTTCAACTGTTTGTTTTGTGTTTTGGTTTTGTAGATTTTTGTAAGTCTGCACTTTCACCTCCTCTGATAGCTCAGACTCCCCCCTTCACACTGTAGCTGCTTTAGTTCAGCTCGAGCCAAGATGATAAGACAGGCTGAAAACAGGAAGTCTGGTGAGGAACAACAAATCCTTCTCAAAATTCAACAAGTGCAACATTTTCCACGTATCAGTTGTAATTTTTTACCATGATTGAGCAGCCCTGGATCACAGATCGACATTCTTCCCAAAGCACATCACCCACCTCTACAATAAAAGGTTAAATATCACCATCTGCTCTGCATTCTTTCACCGCGTCTGCCTGCTGACCACCAACACGACAGAGAGGCTATTTGTACGACGAGGAGTTCAGCGGTCTGAGGGTTCCTCGGGACAAACTTATTGTCGATGTGGCCACTGAAGCTCAGACTTTATCATGTTGAGAAACACAAGCAGAGTGGAGTGGTGATGGCAGACTGACACTCAGGACGGCGCTCCTGAAGCACCCGACCTGCATGCTGCACATTCCAGCAGGGATTTGGAAGCAAGAAGCTTCACGCTCTCCCGTTAGTCTACACAGGAATGAGAGCGCACACGTGTGTGTGTGTGTGTGTTTTCATACTGAAGTGCCAAAATTCTCTCTCCGTCAGAACTCTTTGCCCTTTGTGCTTCAGATATCACTGAATCTGGTTCGAGCCAAGATTATGATTATTCATTAAAAATATACTGTGGAATAAGGTTGGGCGATTTATTTATTTGTCCACGAGTAAGTTTGCTAATAATGATGAGCTAATAGAAGCAGTCAACAGAAAAAAATAAAACAAATAATAGCGCTGTTTTAACAGCACCCTCTTTCAGAAGCTGGTGATAGCCTAGCATACTCAGCTGGATGGTGGACACGTGCACGCTCGCCTCATTGGGGGCGACCGTGGCTCAGGGGATTGGGAATTGCATCTGCAACCGGAAGGTCGCCGGTTCGATCCCCGGGCTCTCTGTCCTGGTCGCTGTGTCCTTGGGCAAGACACTTTACCCTACTTGCCTACTGGTGTTGGCCAGAGGGGCCGATGGCGCGATATGGCAACCTCGCTTCTGTCAGTCTGCCCCAGGGCAGCTGTGGCTACACCTGTAGCTGCCTCCACCAGTGTGTGAATGTGAGAGTGAATGAATAGTGGAATTGTAAAGCGCTTTGGGTGTCTAGAAAAGCGCTATATAAATCCACTCCATTATTATTATCATGTTCTTCCTGACGTCATACAGAGCCAAGAGTAAAGGAAAATAAAAACAAACTTTTGATCATAGGGACCCTCTGCTGATATGTTGAAACACCCACCACAGTGCATGTGAGCTCACACTTACTCACACAGCTGTTAGAGGCTGTTCAGTGTTTGAATGTTTGAATACAAGTTTGCACAAACAGCGTGTGAAGATGTTAAACTCTTGTCTCGAGGTCTGAAAAGTTACTGGATGACTTGACTAAAATTACTTCTTGCAACTCATGGTGTTTGTGTCTAAAGAGCCGGAGCCAAGACCTTAAATATACCAGCATGACTTAAGCTTGAAACTGGACCCCTAATCCCACTTCAGTCCCATTGTACCCCTGCCCACCAACGCCCAGAGAGCACATCTTAGTCACGGAGGCAGCCTGTAACCTTTAGACATGCAGGGACGCATTTACCCAGCGTCTCCCTCAAACTGCTCTGCAATGAAATAAGGTCAAAGACATCCCTGCAAGAATCTCACACTCACACTCACACACGTTACCTGGGCCATTGCCGTTCACGTGCACGGTTTGAGCCATGGGTGCAGCTGCGTGCTCTCAGTCCAACAACAAGACTCAGTGCCGTCATGCAACTGCCATGCAGCAAGTCCAGATTACCATGCAACCTGCAACCTGAGACAGAACACAAAGGAATACCGTTAGTGACGCACACAGGTGAGCAACAATTAGTGAGAAACAACACAAGGCAACCTTTCAAAGATTAAAAAGTGTCAGTAAAGGAGGTCACTTTGTCCCAGCGGTCAGACTGGTTCCTTTTTAAAGTTCACATGAGAACAGAGCGCTGGCTTTCTGACCTCCAGTGTAACTTGAAATATGTGAAGTGTGAGTGCACGTATTTTGACCTTTTGTTAAGCGTGTCTTTGTGGGAGCTGAAGCCCGGCCGGCCTCCGCTCCTTCACAGGTGTGTTTGCATCCTGACATTTCGAAGCACAGAGGTCCTGTGTGCAGTCGCCTGCTCATCATCATCAATGGACACATTATGAGCAACAAAACAAAAGAGCCGTTGTCATCTTATAAGAAGCTGCAAATATAAGACGAAAACTGGAGTCAGTAGGCCGGGGGGGGGGTCAGGTCTCGAGGAGCACAGATGTAGACGAGGTTCGATACAGCTGAAACCTTTGACCTTTACACTGAACACGTGACTCTGACAGCTAGAGATCAAGAGCTCAGCCCCGCAGTGGTAACAGAGTCGAGGACAATCTAAGACTTTTACAATATACTCTGTCTTACTCGATTATCAGGGTCGGTGAGGCCGCATACCTCAGGAATAGGGGTAGGAAGTCCAGGCCTCAAGGGCCGGTGTCCTGCAGGTTTTAGATCTCACCCTGGGTCAACACACCTGAATCAAATGAGTTCATTACCAGGCCTCTGGAGAACGTTTATACTGGAGCTAAAGGCGCTGAACATCAGCCAGGACCGAGCTGAGACCTCCAGCAAACACCAGAAACATTTCCCAGCAAAGTCAGAGTTTAACCAAGCATCCAAGAAGCGCAGAAAGGAAAGCATTTACTCCCGTTGGTGCATGAAAAATAACAAACATCATCAGAAAACATTCTTGGTTATGAATCCTAACCGTCACTTACAGTTTAACGTAACGATGCATATTTAAGTGTTACAAACAAAGTATTTAAACACATCTACCCAACAGCTGCACCTGCTGTGACGACATGCAGCCGACAGCCATAAAATGTGTGTGAGGAACATGTGAAAGGTCACTTTGTCAGTCAGCTGCATCATAAGTAAATCATTGTTTAGAGTGTGCAGCCAAATAAAGCAGCGCCGTAGTGTCATCAGGCCGGAGCCTCTAAGTCCCGACCGTCCGTCACCCTGGGGAGTTATTATAGTCGCGATACAGAGACGAAGGATTGAGAGCAGCCTTTGCAGAGCACACAGACCCTTCCAACACCCAAATAGACCGCAGGCATGTTTGTTCTCCTCCCTCACACTTAAAACTGGCTCCAGCATGTCACACAAAAAGAAATGTGTGGAAGAAATGGCCACTAACATTTAGAGATGCATCGATACGACGTCTGGATATTGCTCGGATGGTGTCTGGGTCTGATCTGCTCAGCTCTGTGCTCGGCTTTCGGGTCATTGGGTGAAATAAAATAAAAAATATTATACAATGAATCTGCTGTTTTAGGACACGAAAGCAATTCTTGGATAGAAAAGTCAGAAAGGATGGATCAAATAAATCAGAGGTGGGGAACTCCAGGAGAGACGAGCATAAAGCTGTCATTTTATTGGTCAGTTGATCCTCCGGCTCTCCACAGACAGGCTAACGAGCTCCTAGCAGAGCTGCTGCGCCTTCACACCATCAAAGGGATGCTAGGATTACTCGTCATGGCAGACCTGGGTGCTCCTCTGCTAGAGAGCAAGAAAAGGTGTTTGTGGAGGAGGTCAGACTATCGAGCTGTGGGCGGCTGGCCCATTTAAAACATTACGATTACAATGGATGAGCCTGAGCCTGCTAACACCTAATGGGACTCAAAGGACTGGACATCCAACACTGATGAACTGAAACTTGAGACAACAGGTAACGAACACAAAGCAAAGGTTTCATGCAGCTGCTCTCCAGCAGCATGAAGCTCAGTAAGCATTTCAACACATACACACAACTTCTGTTTGCCAAGACCATGCAAACGATTCTAACTGAAGGGAAAATGAATAATATACAGACTGACCAAAGATCTCCCACATGTCCTGTTCCATGAGCCGCCAGAACACAAACCTGCAGGAAGTAGCAGGAGAGAAGGAGGCGGAGTCTATTTACTGTTCAGCTTTGCACCACCACTGTGGGGGAAGCCATCGATCCTAGAGTCAGAGCATCAGCCTGCTTTTAATGCACTACAGGCCTTAAAACGGTCACAGGTCGCTTTTATGAAACTGTTTCCAGGAGAAAATATAAAATAAAGACGCACCAATTTAAAAATCAGCGAGTACTGATTGACATCAATATATCTGCAAATTTGATCCGTTAATGTTTTCCTGAGTAAAGACACTGTGATAAAAAGACTTACAGGAATAAATAATAAAAAGCGAAACAATAACTCTGCAGGAATGAACAGAATTATGACCTGATAATTCATAAAATAGCAATGAAACTGAAAATAAAAATTTATTTTAAAGGATTATTTCTGACATCATTCATAATAAATCAGAAGTTTAATCAATTAACAACATAACCTATAAAAATAAACAGTAATCCAAATAATCCAAACATGATATACTGAGGTAAATACTGAAGTTATGCAAACATTTAGTGTTGCTGAGAGAAAAAAGGAAAGTCTTTATAAACTGAGGCCCTGTTTGGGTCCAAGTGCCTTTAAGTCTGTATAAACAGATATTTAACCAAAGAATTTTTTTAAAGAGATTTTATTCCTCTTCCAATTTGAATTTTTCCGTGTTTGGCAAAAGCCTTTAATATAAAACCTGCTCATCCTTTTTTTAAATGAGTGACACGAAACCTCCTGTGAGGTTTTTAAGGTCTAGTCTGCACATTCCTGCAGTTAATGATCGACATAAACTCAGCCTCTGACATTTTCATGATTACGTGCTTACAGAGTTTCCACCCACTCTTCAGTGCAAGCTTTAAAAAAATAAACCAGAATCCATGTTTGTGCAGCTTCGCACAGGGTGAAGCTGCAGGTGGAGGCCTGAGAGCTGACCCAGAGTCACACCAACCACAAACAGGAGTTCTCACACACACAAACACTTCAGATATATTAACAATAACCCAAACCACAACAGTGACACCTCCCATCATAATAATGAAGCCGCTTACCTGCAACTTTCATTCTAACTTCCTGCACCTTGACGCAGGTACAAACAGAGCGAGCAGCCCTCAGACACGAGCCTGCACCGAGCAGCCCTCAGAGAGAGAGCTACGTTTCACGGCTAAGATTAGACGACTTCCTCAGATGACAGCCAAACGATCCGAGTCCTATAAGAGGAAACAGGACTTTAAGGCCGTTTGGGTGGAACGACCCCTCCGCTGGGCCTCCAGGTGAAGCGCGTAGTCGGCCGGCGTGGGTAAACACCCTCCGCCCTTCAGCTGAAGCGCAGCTAATGAGCCAGGCAGCTGAACACAATGGAAAACCTTTCAGATGGTTGCACATCAACCAGCACGGCCGCGTTTCTCAAGGCTCAGCTGCTGAAGGTGAAGACAGAAGGGCGAACAACAGAAAGCAGCGCCGTGGATCAGGGCTGATGTGGGACAGCAGAGGGTCAAAGGTCAAGCTAAGCAAGAACCCGTCACATTTCTGCCCACGGTCAACAGAAAACTGATTTAACGTATTTGGAAGTAATCAGTGAAGAAAGAAATAATTCAGCTGAACTCCTCTTAACCACACATTTCATTATAACATCAGACCACACAGGATAAAAACACTCCACAGAAGCACCCACTCAGGATCAGACCTCAGCGACTGAAAACATACCCACTTCAAATAAACGCGATTACCTGCTGGCCACATTCCCCCAGCCAATGCCCTCTGAGGTAACCCGTTTCCATGACTACTGCATGCAAAGGCAGGATATTCAGCAAGCTGATCATATATGACAAAAGGTAAAATAAATAAATATAAATAAAGTGATCAACACTGCATGTTCCAACCCCGCCCCCCGTTCAGGTAAAACTGCTCTGTCATTAGTAACAGACTGAAGGTCTCAGGGCTCCATGTGCATCGATCTACAAAAATAAAACCCAGAGTTAATCTACTAACAGCTTCAATGACAAACAACTACTTCTTTTAATCCACACACTGGTACCCTCACACACACACACACACACACACACACACACACAGGTACCCTCACATTTCTTCAGTCTCAGCCCTGCAGCTCTGACAGCACGCTGGCACGTCCCACAGTTCCCATTGCCACACAGTGTTACCAGTTATTATAGTTTTAAGTGATCATATAAAAAACTTCTCCCACTTACAGTAAAGGCAGCAGAGTAATAAGCAGCTGTGAAATCGTGACCTGTGCGCTCTAAGGCAGAGCGTCTGCGTGCGGTCAAACTAAATACGAAGCCCATGTTTGTCAATAAAATCTTGACTTCTGCTTCATAAACTCCACATTCTATTTTTAATCTCCGACATCCTTCAGCTTTAACAGGAGCCACTTTAAATGTACTCAGAGTCCGACTCTGAGCCTTTCCTGTGAATCAAAGCTTCCCATTTAAACAGAGCCTCACTCACCGCGCTGACCAGAGCAGATCCACGGCTGATCTCAGGAGCTTCAAACTCCTCGAGCAGGAAACTTTTGAGCGCCGACGCAAACCGGAACAACCCGTTCGGTTCCTTCTCAGCTGTTAAATAATTTTCAAGCGTGCACGCACAGCTCTGAGCAGCGGCAGGCGTGACTCCTCTCCACCTGGAGGTGCGTTTGACAGACACACAGCTACATTATTTACCGTGACAGACACCTGACGAGCTACACAAACAGACGCACGAGCATTCAAACAGCATCCCGTGGCGTGCTCGAGTCAGTACACAGGCTGAGCTCTTTAAGTACTCGAGTACAAACAGCCAAGAGAAAGGTGAACGAGCCCAAGAGCACTTCAGCAGAAGCAGGTACAGGTAGAAATGAGCTGTGTTTCAGTGCAACAAAACTAAAACGTCCACCAGCTTCCTCTTCTCTGCGCACAAAAGTAATCTGATTACATCAACACAAAGCTGTTTAAGAGCTGAACCAAAACAACGAGTTTCTAAATGGTCTGTAAATGAGTATGAAGTTTATCTTTAAATATTACTTGACTTCACCGAGTTCCCCTCTTAGTGAAGTGAAGCTACACCAAGCAACAAACAAAATGTAAGAAAACACTTTGTTTGGATTGTCAGTCAAACAGGAAGCAGCGTCTCCTATTTAAGATCCCAGGAAATCTAATGAAGCACGTTTGTTACTGAAGGAAATCCCAACGTGGAGGACGACTTTCATTTAAGTCATTTTTGTCCTTTATTCCTGGCGATGGCGTGGATGGGAACGACATGTTTTAGTCTTGTTTTTGTTTCCATTTATTTCAGGAACGACAGAAAAAGGTCAGTGAACAGTTTCTTCATCACACAGTTTTCAAACACGCGGCTTTTTCATGTGCAAAAATACAATCTGTGACATTATCAATAAAATGTTGAATACCTACATGTTTCATTAATTTCATAATAATGGGACTTTAAATGTTATTTCACTGAACAATGAGTTTTATCATAAACACGTTTTAAACGTCAGCCTCTCAAATGTGGCTTTAAAGCACAGACGTGCAAACAATGATTCTTCCTAACAGTGACGTCAGGCTCACGGTGATGCCCGCCGTTATTGTCAGAACATTCACGCGTGCATCACATCGACACACATATAAAGAAGTTCGAGCTGACAGGATGTGGTGCCACAGTTCACATTTTCCACTGCAGTAAAACAAAGACTCGAGGCTTTTTTGTGTGGACAGTAAACAGAAGGAGAAGTTACCAGAGGGCCGTTAGGCTGCAGACCCGCTGCGCTGAATATTCAGCAGAGCTGTTTTTCCCCTAATAAAAGCAGAGGCTGCAGCTTTAATGGAGGGAAAAAGCCTCGAGAGGAACCGGGATGTTTTCATTCAGATAATCAGGAAAAGCTCAGCAGCGTAACAGAGCGGCTGCATGTGGAGCATCGAGTTCACCTCGTTTTCTTTTTTCATGTCCGTAAGAATTAAAACGTAGAGGAAAGTTAAACTGAAGGAAACGGCGTGCTCCTGTGCTGCAGCGCTAACGTGTGCACGAGCGCAAATGTGACTAATTGCAGAACAAGCAGTAGCTGCTTGTCAGCTCAGCTCTGCATCTGGGCCTCATTAGGAAATGCCTCTGAAGCTTTGAGGGGAAGCTGCTGTGCCGACCGTGGAGAAGAGCCGGGCCAGGCGAGGAGGCCGGACGTGCCGACGAGCTCTACAGTTTGGAGGCTGCAGAGCTGGTTCTGTTCAACTGTTCACTTCACTTTGACGGAGCCTGCCGAGTTTGACTCTGGAGAGCCTGTGATAAAGCCTCTCAATTATTCCACCAGGGAGGGAGGACCCGGAAGAACCAGAGGATTGTGTCCCCTACTTAGCATTTTTAAAGAGAAGTCACATGGGCAGAGGTGAGAAGAGAAAAGCAAAGACGTCCATCTTCAGGGAAGCTCAGGAATCTTTTCCAGCAGCTGATTAAGATTAGAAGAAGTTGATGAAACAGAATCATTAGAAGCTAAGAGTGCCAGGCTGTGGCATCAATGCTGAGGCTCAATAAGTCAGGCTGGTGCACGTCAGCTCAACATATGATAAATTACTCATTGAAAGGATAAAGACGGGCTTGTGTTTTTGCTTTTCTATAGACGTCTCTTATGGTGACGATCTTTGGAGAACAAACTCTTTGGACCTCAGTGATAAACAGCAGCGAGGCTGATGTTGCTGCTCTTAAACATCCATGAGTGTAAACGTACTGACGCTCCCAGCTGACGAGCGCCAAAGACCACACGATAAACACGACGACGTTTATCAGACGCAAAGTTCAGCAGCTTCTTTAAAAGACGTGGAAATGCTCACGCGCACGCACACACTTCATTCAGGCGTCTGATGCAAATATGAGCAGAGATAAGGTCTCCGTCAAACAAAGAGTGCAACACAGCAAAAGAGTGAAAGCAGCCATGTTGCTTCATCAAACGCTGACCTATTTGCAGTGGGGCTGCTGCCTCGCTCCTTTAGGGGGCGCCACAGTGGCTCATCTCCCTCCATCTCGCCATGCTCCCTGCAGCATCCTGTCACACAAACCCTCTGTATGACCTTTAATCTTCTTTTCCTCCAGCCTGTCCAGTAGATCCACTCTCTCCTCCGCACGTGTTCAAACCAGCTCAGCCTCACCTCTCTACGATTGGTCCTTTCCCACTAATGTGCCTCTAACTTAGTATTGCTTTGAGGAAAAAGAGGCGTTCACAGAGCATCGCTTCATGCTGCTTTCTTTGTAAATACTGCAGCCTGTATTCTTTACAGAGAACCTCAGTGATCACCTGTCACTACTGTGTCTGGTTTGGGGCTGAGGTCAGACAAACCCAACACACTTTAACTTACCCTGCAAACACTGTGAGGTCAGCTGATGAGCCGACCTGCAGAGACTCCTGCTCCTGTATAATCACACATGGAGTTATTTTTGGTGCAGACGCTTTCAACTCCCTGCTATTGTTCCTCCGAGGCAGCCGCGAGCCTCGTGCTCGCAGATAAACACAGTGTTGGCGAACGACGAGCATTTCCTCCACTGAGACTGGAATTATAGAAATCAAAGACAATTATACATACTGGCCCTGTCATTACGCTCCCAGCCATCGCTCGCTTTATCTCGTTCATAAAAATCTGAGCAGCGTGCACGTGGAAGTCGGCCCGGTCATTTCAGAAGAATCAGTATCTGAGCACAAACTGGAACCAGGACTTCAGATCACAGCACATCTGTGTCACACCTGCAGATCTAAATCCAGCTCGTTTTGAAATCTGCACCATACCGCACGCGCTTCGAATTCCAGCATCAGCTGTTCGGATGCTTTGAAATTTGGGAAAGGTATCGGCAGGAGTGAAAATGTTGTGAGACGAGGCAGTCGCTGGTTCACTTCTTCCAGACGTTAACCTGCACTTATCAGACAGACAGCACTGCATTTTAAAACCACAGTGTGCCTGCTCGGTTTAAATTAGTGCCTCCAACCTTTCATTCATACTCGTTTTTGAAGTTTACTTGCATATCAAGAGTTCTGTGTACCTTTCACCACAAAAGGAGTGTAGCTGTGCTTATAACCGAAGCGTTTAAACAGAGCGTAATAGGCCATCCTAAAAATATGCAGATCTATTCTAGTAACAGTCTCAGTGCAGGCTGTTTGTGCTCCATGCTGCATCAATCCTTCCTTTAGTCTGTTCAGTTATATTGTGTTTAAACTCAGCGCTCAAGTGGCCAAGCACCGTGTAAACATTCAGCCTTTAACAGGCCACCCCCACCGCACCGACGCTCCGCGTTCACGTCTGAGGTTTTAGTTCAAATGTTAATGAAAACCAACATCTGTGCGGTGCATGTACAGGTCAGAGGAATGAGACCGAAAACTGACATTTAGCTTGTAACACATGATGCAAACATGGCGTTGGTGCCACACAGTAAATATGTACTGTAGTTTAGCCAGCGCCTAATAAGGGTAACATCGTGTGGCAGCTCCTAAATATCATGTTAAATGTCCTCTTCACAGCCATTAACAGAAAATGCAGCTTGTTGGGGTCTTGAGCTTTTTTCCTATCATTGCAACTGAGTGCACACAGATGCATTTAGCCCCCCAGCGTGGCTCCTCGTCATGACCTCCACCGTAGTAAAGCCAAGAGAGGACGACATGGTGCAGAAGTGTCTTTGATTGCTGTCCCTTTATTTTAGGAATCGACTTTATCTGCTTCAGCCATTTATCGCAACAGCTGCTCTCCAGAGGTTCAGAGTCCCTACAAAGGAATTCTGTGCAAGACCATTGAATGCACACAAACAGCAGACCCTGCAGGTCTGTCAGGGTCCCTCCTCCTCCTTACAGCTCTGAACAAATAAAGAAATTAAACCTTGAGGGCTACAAAATGAAGAATAAGCTCACAGCTGAGTGAATTTGGTGTTTATTACACTGGCATATGCTTTCTGTCTGCCAGGGCGGAGAAACTTCAGCTCTGCTCTGATTTATTCCTCCAAGTTTTACTTCTTCGCCTGCAGCCAAAGAGCCAATCAGCTGCTTTAAACATGCCAAAGTTGCCAGGCTCTAAACTGTCCGTCCTTCAGCTTATTTGAGTTAATAATTTGTTTGCAGTGAGAAAAACATTTAGCTGCACCAGTAACTGTTTTTGGATGAACTACTGAGTTAAAAAAAAAAAGGTCATTTTCAGCCTCAAGGAATCAGCGAAACAGCCGTTTACACCTCTCTGTCTCGCTCGCCGCTCCTCCAGCACCGAACAACAAAGAGGGAAAAGAAGACTCTACTGCAGACGCCGTGGTACGCCATTAATCAGCCTGTTCGCCTCACTGCCGTCCTGAGCACAGATTTAAGAGGTCACCCAGTCTTTGCACTCACACGAAGCCTTTCTGCTGACAACACTGCCCCCTGCAGGAACAAGACTCAGCTCCAGGTTACGGCTGAAAGATGTGAAACAAACACCAAAACGCCACAGATCAACACATCCGTCTCTCTCTGCGCTCTAAGAGTTAAAGAGCTGCTTTTACAGAAGACGCCGTCTCCCCGGATCACTGTGTCGACTCTGGTTCTCTCTTTATCCCCCCCCCCCCACAGGTCCTCCTCTGTCTGGCCTGCTCTTGACCAAGGACAGGCTGGAGCCGCTTATTTGTTCAGCTCTTGAGTGGAGTCACTAAGGCGGAGTGGAGCTATGGGCCGGTGAACACCGCCCATCACTCGCAGCCGGTGGAGGCACCAAGTTACTTTTAAATTACATGCTTTGCACAGACGTTGTTCTCCATCTAATGGAGTTCACATCTATGACTAGAACAACAAACATGACTGATTTTACTGAAGCTAAAGTTTCCTGCAGAGCAGTGAGTCGGAACAGTTTACTTTGAAACTCATCCTTCAGTTCAAACTGGTTTTATTCGGCCATCGTGATTCAGCACACAGATCACTGGGTTTGTTCTCGTGTTACCCAACAGTGAAACCACATGAATGAGCCTTAATTACAAGGCGTGTTATGCACTCGCCTTTACTTTGAAACTCGTCGATCACCTTTAATTCAATAAAACAAAGAGTCAACCAACCACAACGTAAACTCCAAACATGTGAGAGGTGCAACGAATCAGAACAAAGACAAACGTCAGCCTTCAGGTTTCTCTACAAACACTAAAGTTTTGGTACGAGCCGCGTGGACACCTTTACAGCTCACACGTCTGCGTTTGCTCTAAACACGCCACAGCGCTCAGATGCAACCTCCAGAGAGAGGCGGTCCCTCCCACAGCTTTCACTCGTGTTGTCAGCTCGCTCAAAGAAGCATTGTGGGAGAAATTCCGACTTAAGTGCTCCCGTGTTTGCTTTTGTGCCAAGCGAGCCCACTCTGACGACCTTTTGGAGACAGACCAATGAGATGCAGCGCTGCCTCCTGCGCTGCCCTTCTCCTCTGACAGCTGCCGGACAATGAACGACAAGCTAATTAAAGTGATCACAACATGTGGTGGAGCGAAGAAGCCAAGAGACGCCAAAACGAGAGGGTAAAATA
Source organism: Maylandia zebra (assembly GCF_041146795.1). Taxonomy (NCBI): domain Eukaryota; kingdom Metazoa; phylum Chordata; class Actinopteri; order Cichliformes; family Cichlidae; genus Maylandia; species Maylandia zebra. Next base: position 37,840,320 of record NC_135178.1, read on the forward strand.
AAACCATGAGCTTCTTTTAAAGAAACAAAGCCTCCACGTATTTTTCTGCAGTTTGTGTTACCTGAACAGAAACGATCTCAGGAATATTTTTGGAGGCTGTAATTATTAATAAACTACTTTCCCCTCCTTTTCAGCGAGCTCCAAACACTTGAGCCGGTGGGCCAATTATGGCGTTAATGAGTCCCACTGAGCTGGATCACAGCCAGGGGAAGGCGGAGGAGAGCTGCAGCTGTGGAGCATTGTAATGTACAGAGATGCAGGTCAGCGTCCTCCCTGACCCACAGTAATAAGAGATATCACTCTGTCACACATGCATGTAAGCTAATGAGCTGCAGCTACTGCTGAAAGCTGATTTTGCATGTTGCTGAGGCAGGCTGAGTTCACACCTCCTGTTTTTGGATGTTTGCCCCTTTAAAGCCCAGAACTACATGCTGTAGAGCGTTTCAAGTTGCTATATATTAATTATATCATAAATTTTAATATTATGGACTTAATGCATACATATTAACTACATAAACTGCAATAAAGTGCACTAAACTACAAAACAAAATTAAAAGAGTTTGTTTTTGTTACATATTTCTACTTACAGAAATTTAAGAGGCATCTCCCTCTAAACTGTAAATGCGAAACAGTTTCCAACCACACGCGGCCGCGCCGATGGGCCTAAAACAGGAACTGGACCATCTGCATTAAATACAAGTTGAGTTTTTTCCCAGAACTGGAAAAGAACAAAGCGAGCACAGACGAGAAGCGCTCGCAGGTCCTTTAGGTTCGATGATGCGGACGGTCATTTTTATTGACACAGTCTAAACTCGTTGGTTTTTCCCAAAATTAAACAGATAAAAACGTGATTTTCTCAGAACTGAGTAAAACCAGCAGGTGATGTGTGAGCTTCACTTACTGACACTTATAATAATCAAAATATATTAACATGCTTTATTCAGTATAACCTTAAAATAAGAACCTGAGTCCATAAACTCTCTTTTGTGCAATTCAAGGTGTTGCCCCCTGGTGGCCATTAGAGCAACGCAGTTTAAGTCATGTTCCTGGTTAAAATGGGGACAAGGACCCGCCCCTGGGGGCTGGAAAGGCTCAGAGGACTCATCCACTGGACTTTCCCACCTTCAGTTGTCTTATGGAGTCCGTTTGTTTGTGCAGGGTTTAGGGGGGCTAATACACTCTTTCACAGCGTAAAGTTCATGTTACAAAAATACACAAGCTTCATATCTCCACAGATACGAGGCCCACATGCTCCAGACGACTGCTGCATTATCAGAAAAGTGTAGGTTTAAGGATCATGCAGCATGGAAGAGAAAATAAACTCTTATCGGCACACTTGCTGATGGGCATGCACTGGTGTGTTTACAGGTGCAGCTTCTTATTGGTGGAAACCTTAAAATCTGCACAGCTAACACACATTTGTGGAAACTGCTCAGAGTTTCTAAAGCGACACTAAGAATGCAGCTGCTTGTTCTTCAGAAAACACATGAAAGAAAGTGCGCAGGCTGTGGAGATAAAAGCAAGACCGGGTTCAGGGTCACGAGCAACACACCCACAGCCTGGTATCTTTCACTTATTCTCCCCGTCAGTCTGTTTCACATTCCTTTTTTAAGCCGACCTACATCTCTGAATAAAACTTTGTCTCAAATAAAATGGACCTATTCAACTCTTCCTGTGTACATTTAGGTCATTTTGTGTTCAGGCACAGAAGCCCACCAACCTGCATTTCAATCCTGTTTACGAGGGGCAGCCAATCAGAAGAAACCCTGATGCCCTGCGTAACAGAAATAAGGTTTATTTGGAGTATTTTGAACTCTGAATCATGCAAAGCTACTCTGAGTTTAGCAATTCCAGTATGTAACTAGAAATGAGCATAACACACCTTAAATAATTACAGTACTTGAACAGCTGTAGAACCGTCCCACGCACTGCTTAGAAGCACAACAGCAGCCCTGCTGCACTTCACTGTATCGTCAAACCACCACAAAGCTGTTACAACGCAGGCTGTGTGTTTATGCGGGTTGCTTTCAGAATCAATCAGGACTCCCTGAAGAGGCAGTTTTATCTCTGGGGGCTGCAGTCCCAGCTGTGCCGCGGCCCAGGTCCCGGGAACAAAAGACACCTGCCAGATTCAGGCTTTCAAGCACAAGGGGAGCATGAAACCGCCTCCACACGATAAAGTGTTTTCCACTGAAAGCAGCTGGCCGTTCAGTTTGATAGAAATCTCATCATGACCGAGACGTAACAGAAAGCAGCGAATCACTGTGCAAACAACAAGCACGCAGGTTTTAACAAGCAGCCAAAGTTACAGCTGTAAACTCCTGAAAACAAGCGTCTGTTTTCATTTTCCCCTCACAACAAAACAGCCTTAATGTCAGGAAGTCTAAACGGCCTCACAAGCACCAGTTATGAAGCAGCATCAGACCTGCTGCTGCTCGTTTGTGGACTTTGCCTGTTGATAATTATCTATTGTAACTATGACTCCAGGAATCGGCCTTTGGGCAGAAGGTTAGCTGCCCACACATCCTGAGTTCTCTGCAGTCCCACCTCGGGCAGAACACATGGAATTCGTTAACGGTACATGGACCGGTTCTTGTATAGCGCTTTTCTACTCTGAGCACTCAAAGCTTTACACAACTTGTACATCCTCCCATTTGCAGAGGTCACACACCGGTGGATGCATCAGAGAGCTACATGGGGTTAGTATCCTTGAGCAGGATGGGGAACGAATCAGCAACCTTCCGGTTAGTAGGCGACCTGCTCCACCTCCACCAACAACTTAAAGATCATTTAATGGCCTAAAAACTGCCTTCACACTTCTTCTGATATTTCGACAGATTATTGGTCCAGTCTGGAGAAGCTGGAACGGATACTGGAGACAAAGTGCTGATTTAAGCAAGGTGGAGCGCCAGCAGCAAGGTGGAGCGCCAGCAGCAAGGTGGAGCGCCAGCAGCAAGGTGGAGCGCCAGCAGCAAGGTGGAGCGCCAGCAGCAAGGTGGAGCGCCAGCAGCATGTGTGAGGTGGACTGAGGAGGACTAGCTTGACTGTAAATAACAGTACACAGTAGAGTTGCACTGAGCCTAGAAGACCAGTACAAATAAATCAAATGAATACGTTTTAAGTCCTATTATCACATCTCACCATCATCATCATCATCATCGTATTAATAAACCCCAGGTTCTTAACTCTCAGTCGGTTAACCACTCTGCAGCTCATACCTGGTCAGAGAGCAGTGAGTCAGTTAATGTGAGTAAACTCTGTTCTTGAGTTATTACAGATCCTGTAGTTCAGCTTATAAATAAAAGCCTCAATTTAAATGTAATGTAGAATATATTAATGTCCATCTGCTGAGCGTGTCCGCCCCAGCTGGTCCCGACGCTGGCTGCCTTTGTGCGCTCTTAGCTGGCCTCATTGTTTGTCATGGAGAGGTTAATGTGGTGACATCAGTGCTAGCCCTGATTAACTGGCTTTAGCGTCATTTGTCATCGGGGATATCGAGCATGCCATCTCGGGGGCTGGCCGTTATCCCTACTCTGTTACTGGGACGACAAAGCAGCCTAAATACAGCGATTAAGAGTTTATTCTGGCTCCCAACTGAGGGGTCGTCTGGAGAAAAGACTCCTCATTTATATGATCACAGCAACGAGAACGTTTAGTAACAAGGAAGGTGATCGAGGCTCCCAAATCCTGCATTTAGTCCTCGTTAATTCAGTGTTCCCTCTAAAGCTTTTCACTGACACGAAGCACTCGTGTTTGCCAAGAAGAAAGAGGAACTCAAGGATGGACTTGAGAAAAGAAAGAAGACAAGAGAGGAAAGGAGGGAGGGGGGAGGCAGGGAGAGAGGATTAATCCCATTAGCTAAATGATTTGTTCCACTGAGGGAGGGGGAGGAAAGTACAGGGAGAGAAGGGGGGTGTTTGAGGGGAATGACAGTAATGACCAGGCACTAACCTCTCCCGTTTTCCCCGTTAGCATCAACAGCGCTTGAAGCCGTCCACACGTCACTTGACGCCCTAATCTGAAAGTCTAATTTGTTCCCAAGAGGGGAAGCAGAAAAGGAACCACCAAATAAAAGTGGGGGACACGCCAAATTCAAACAAAACCCATGACCCACAAAAGATAAAACCTCCCAAACAAGCCTTAAAAAGTCTCATTATCTGCTTCGAGAACAAGTTTACACAATTTAAATTTAACATATACGATTAACAAGAGTAAAGCAGAGCGTTAGCATCAGCGCCAGAAGAAGGAATCGGTGAGAGGTGCAACCTCCAACCCTGACAGCACGGCTCGTTACAGCAAACCTCAGCAGCTTCAGGAAGTCGTTAAACACCAAATGGGTGTCTGGCTCAGCGAGACGCCGCTCCAGGTGAAGACAGACGAGACGTGGACGGTGTCGACGTCTGCAGAGGACATCATCAACGACGTTTAACAAACGAAAACCGGTCCGAGTCGGAAAACTAACATTTATTTTGCAGCTAGTAAATCATGCACATCTCTAAACATTCATAACATGAATTCGGGGCTAAGACTAAGCTCTGGACATTTAATGCAGATGTAAATTCATCTGCACGGTCGGGCTCGCGTCAGATTACCAGCCATCGCTGGGTGGAGGAAGTGGGAATAACTGTGGGACTAACTAATGACTTCCGTGTTATCCTTTTCATTATCTTGGCCTCGCAGGGTCGCAGGCTATGAAAACAGTAGCATGCCTTCATAGGTATAATGCAACACATTGTATTGTGTTGGCAGTGGAGGGCTGAGGGGGCGAGGCGGGGCGGTCTTCCCAGCGGGAGTCATTCCGATCAACAATAGCAGCAGCATTCCTCTGGAAACACTGTGGCATTGTGGAGGGCGTCTGTTCGCTGGGAGGATCGCCACTTCCACCAAAACAAAGGGATGAACTCATTCTGGGAATGTTTTGTGTCACCTTTAGGAATGACAGAGTAACTTTTGCTGTCCGGCTTTTCCTACCTGTGAACAGTCATATTTACTAAACTGACTGCGTGTTTTGACAGCGATGAGTCAAATTCCCACACTCGTCAATCCGTCCGGCTCCAAGAATGACTGCCCGAATATTTCATCTCAGCTTCAAGCATCCGTTTTGTTTCTGGCTTGCTGAACTTTGCTGCACATTTACACTGCAAACATAAACTCAGTGGTAGATCTGTGTTTGTCTTATCAGAGATAGAAATGTTGCTGTAAATACACGATACTGTATGACAGATGTAGGGTTTACATCACTGCGCTGAATCCTCGCTGCAGTGCATTTATTGCATTTACACCTGTGCACCGGTGACTCTGCATTACTCTGCAGACTGATGAGACAACCTGAGCTCTTCCTGTTCCAGTTAAACACAGGAAGGAGAGAAGACTTCAGACCTGACAGCCTGTAGGTGCATCACAGATCAGCCTCACACTTAGAGATGGGGGATTTTCCCATCATGAGCCCTGAAAACAGGACTACAAACAAACATGCAGCAGCCATCTTTAACGTCTGAACTAACGTCTGGTCCTGAACTAAAATGCAAATCTGGTCTGGTTGCTGTTGAAGTAGCCAAAGTAACAGGAAGCCGTTTCCTCAGGAGATTATTGTCCTGCTGGGATGAATCTCCTCATAACTCCAGCTGGGTGTCCAACCTTATTCTGACTTTTAACAGAACAGAGTTCATTATGAATTATAACAAAAGCGTCTCTAAAACAGAGCCCAGAAGGTACAGCTCATGAGCAAATATTGACTCGAATGTTGGCCTGTGCTCTTCTATTATTTCAGCTTCACTGGAGGACAAGAACAATGTGGGAGCAGTCTGGTGGCAGATGTCACTGAATATGCAAAAGACAGGAAGGAAGAGCAGATGCATCGACCAGTAAAAGCAGATAAAACCGATACTGGTGGAAATCTGTGGCCAAAGCCTGACAGGAAACAAAACTCGGCCCGTTTCTGTTTAAAATGAGCTCAGTGGAAAAGTGACCGCCACGCTGCAACTCTAAAGTGGCTCTATCAAATAAACCCATTAAGCAGAGTTGTCATTATCAGACCATTAAGCTGAGACGCCACAAACACACTCTGCGCCTTCAAGAACCAAACTCGAAGCAAACAGACCTGCAAAAATAAAACTGGACAAACAAATTGATCAATTTTAAGGATTAACATTAACTACTGTAGCTAAAGTCTACTGCATTCATCTATCCGATTCATGTGGCAGCAGGCTGCATCTGAAGCATCCCATGACGTTCCCAAGCCAGATGACCCTCTGCACAACCCCGAGAACTCCAGTGGGTTCTGGGTGTCACCTCTGAGTATTCCCACAAAAACCTCCAAGAGAAGCATCCAAGAACCACCTCAGCTGACTCCTTGGGACATATTAGAGCAGCAGCTGCTTCGGTCATCTGCGCTCTTCACCCGAGCTCCAACGCTGGACCGAACCACCCAACACAAGATGGGGGGATGTGTTGGCATGGACAGAGGCTCCTGGCAGGGTCTCCCAGGACACAGACTAAAAGCATGTATTTACAAACTACAACGTGGGTCATGATATGGACTCTGGATAACTTGTATGGAAGTAAAAACCAGGGCCTGTAGAGCCAGTGCAGGGAGGGGAGCTTGCAGGCATGTGTCTGGTGCTCAGGCTTGAATTCACTGGGCTTGGCCATGCATAGCCAGAACAACGAGGATCCTCTAGCCCGAGGGCTGACCGCTCCCAGGGACAGCCATTATGGTCAGGAGTATTGTGGGTCGGGCAGCAGGCCTGTGTGTGACCCTCAGCACTGCACTGGGGTCTGGATGTGTTTAAAGAACAACAAAACCAAGGTAATCATACAGAACGTGGGAGAAAACAAAACAAAGTCAGATCTGCCCGATCTTCACGTGCTAACCTCGAGCTGCTGCTGCTAACACGCACCAGCTGTTTAAAAAGTGCAGTAAAGACACAAACTGTCCATAACAATTAAAAAGTACAATAAAAACAAACAAAGTGATTTCAGAGCAGCAACAGAAAACTGTTCTCCGCTTCCTTCATCACAACAGCAGCGCTGCCATCAGCCAGCGCGCTGAAACAACAACCTGCTCTCTGCTTTGAATAAGCAAAGCAGCTCCACTTGACTGTGGGCGTGGGTCACTGGCACGTGACATCTTACGAGCCCCCCCATCCACGACTAATGGTTACTGTGCATGACAACCAAAGTACAATATTTACAGTACGATAAGACAGATGTTCACAACTGCAGCTTTTGAATACGAGCTTACGGTTGCTTCTCCCAACAAAGACGATGTTAATCGAGCGAGACCATTTTCAACAACGACAAGATCAGAGATTTATGCACAACATAACCCAATTACTGCTTTGCTAAAACCTTAAACCAACAAAGCCGCGTCCTGATGGGTAATTTTCCTTTCCCACAGCGTTACCGTCTGAGCCGTGTGATTAGAACAAATAAAACTAATTACACAACGCGCAGCATCCAACGTCAGCGAGAATTACTTCTGTTTACTCAGACAACAAGCCCATCAATGGATTTCAAACATGTCCTTAATGAAGAACATTCACATCTGTGAGTTTGTTCCATCTAAACGATCTGTGGCACCACACACACACGAGCCTGAGGATGCAGGTGTGCAGCAGCAGGTGTGCAGCAGTCTGTAGATTGATGAGTAAAGCTTGTGTATGTCTGTTCCTGCCTAACAGACGATTAATTTTCTCTAAATGGTTTATAAAACCAAAGAATTAAAAGGAGCTGAAATTTTACATCATTCCTAATAAGAACTGAATCTGAGATGATCACGTAGGAGGTTTCTGATGGACCTGCATCCACTCCCATCTTCACACGTCATACATCCTTCTCAGCTGCTGCAGTGTGGATTTGAAGTATGTAGGACCTTTAATGCTCTCCACTACAGGGGAACGAGGACTGGTATCGCCATGGTGATGTGCCCGTCACTTTGTGGAGGCTGAAACCTGAGAGGACGCCAGGCCATTAGCAAGCCTACGTCACCGCACCACCGCGATGAGGACACACACAGCCAAACGCTGTAAACCGGTCGCTATAGTAACACCATTTCAAAGTTCATCACTATCAAATTTATCATCGATACTCGTCCCCACTTGAATGTTTAGGTGGGGAAGCGCAGCCTCGTATGAAAACGTGCCCATGTGTGCTGACAGGAACATTAACCAGCCCAGATAAGATCAACGGTGCCAGCAGGGAGTCCATCTCCACTGTAAGCCCAGCTGACCGTAACAGGAAATGGTTTACTGCTGAAGTTTAACAGTGAAACGCCCGACCTCCTTCAGGACGGTGTTTATACACCAAATCAGAGGCATGTAACCACAGACGGCTTTCATGAAAGCCGTCTGGCTGGAGAGGTGTTTCTATATTGACGGAGCTTCGTCACCTGCCTGTGGAAAGTTCCTGAAACTGATGCAACGACCTCTACGACAATTTGTTACCACAGCTTGAAAGACTTCACTGTACCGGACGTGCTCCTCGCACTTACGCGCTTCGCTGTCGATTTGCAGGTTTGCACAAATGGCTGCCATCTGTGTTACAAACTGCCACAATTTGTGACGCTGCAAAAAAAAAAAAAAAATTCCCAAATGTCCGGCTGATTACTTCCACAAGGATGCAAAGCATACAAAGAGTTTCCTGCCTTTCCTGCAGCTTGCAATTACAGTAGATCTGATAAAGTGACCTGATACAGGCCAAGAGGACAGCTGCTGTGCAGGGTCTGTGTGGGGGATCGTAACCCACATCTTTGCCTGCTCTTATACTGCATGAAGCTCCACAGACTGTCGGCCGTGCTCTACACATCACATTTAAATGAGACAAATGAATGCTACAGTTTCCCTCCATACACAGTTGCAGCAGGTACAGGCTGCGTCTTTCACTTTCTCACCTGAACCCCTTTTAATGCTTTTCTGCATTTGGTCCTCAGGTTGCCAAGTTTAGGCAAGACTGAGACGTGGCAGAGAGGCAACCAGCTCTCTCCTCATGAAGGATTTTTCCAGAGAAACCAGGAGGATTAAACGTTGAGGATTTTGGCCCACAGATAAACAGATGCACTGGTTAATCACCATCAGCTCAGTGCTGGTGTACAGCCGTTTTTAATTATTAAACTAAACATAATGGGGTAGTAGGGAAACCTTGCCGCTGCATGCTACAGCCATACAGCCCAGTGTGCAGCACATGTAGCTGACTACACCTCACAGCTGAGCAGTGCCTTCAGGTAAGCATGTGTGAAGTCGATTACCCTTCATTTACTGATGTAATCAGATTTATTACTTCTGTATTGACCCTAAAAACAACTCGAGCACTGTTCAGGCTTTAATGTGGACTCAGCTGTAACTCGTATCACACAATTTCAGTGACTCTGGTCCTCCTGAATCAACACGCGGTAGGAAATAAAGTCCTCGTGGCTCTTCTTTAACCGCCTTCATCCATTCATCTCATCTCTCGTCTACAACCACTTCTTGTGGTGAGGCCACAATGCAACTGTGTAGTGCATCTCTCAGTTCAAAAACATGCTAAAAACCACAAGGTCACATGACTGAACACAGCATCACTCTGCAAGCGATCAGGAGGTTGGTTTTGAAAGCACCCAAGAAAAACAAGTCACATCAGCCTGCGTCTCATTAAAGATGCCAAAACTTTTCAGACAGCTGCAGAGCCCCGAGAGTCGGAATGTGCAGAGTGGCAGCTGTAGACACAACAAACCACCGCCCCCCTCGCCCAGCAAACCCCGGCTGTACCCTTGAACCGGTTCACACTAACAAGCAGATAAAGTGAATGACTTGTACTAGCAGCATTTAACATTGCGTGCTCTCTGCAGTCAGAGCAACGACAGCAGCGTTTCACGCAGGTTTATCTCCCGAGCAGCTGCAGTAACACCGTCACACAGCGGCGGCATCTCCACACGCAGACTTCACTGCGTTCCTCCTGGATAATTTGTTCACACGCACATCAGCATCCACGTTCTGGTCAGATAATGGTAATGGCATGTGACATGAGAAATGTGTAAGAGCACGATCCAGGTTCATCTGAGCAGTTTATGTGCACCAACATCCGAGTGTAAATCTGAACTCAAACCCAGGTTACAAGCTCAGCTGGCTTTCCAAACCAGGGATCAGATGCTTACATGAACAACACACCCAACACCCGAACTGTGACTACGACCATGACTCAAGCTTCCTGTTCCCCACATCTCCTTCTGATAACATTCACTGGTCCCACCATGCAAACGTTAAAACCTGCACCAGCAAGTTTTAGAAACTAAACACAACTTAAAAAACCAAAACAATAATACTACAACAGCTGTATTGGTAACTGCTGCACCTTTTACTCACCTTCCTCAGTTAGAAACCTGTAAAAGCATTTCACAGAGCTGCAGCTGGCACAGAGCAGCCAGCGCTACCAGAGAGAAACGAGGGATTACAGCAGAGACGTCACCCGGCGCCGTCTCACACGGCACAGCCAATCGCAGCCCGGCCACGCAAACGCTGAACACACACACAGAGTAACCTGACAATAGCAGCCAGTGAGGGAGGCTGTAATATGAGCAGCACGGTGACCACTGGGCCGAGGCTCTCGGCCGTAAACAGCGGCATCCCTGACAGGGAACAAACTCAACAGCCCTTTCTGAGCTGCAGAGGATGATGGGAGATTCAGACCGAGAGCTGCCAGCAAAAAAAGCTGCACAAGGAAAAACTCAAATAATGAGCGCTAAGGTGTATTTTTAAAGTGCTTTACTGTATATACTCTGCTCACAAAAATGGGCATCATCCATTTCCCTCAAAAAACAAACAATGAACCAAGAATGAAGACATTTGTATTAAATTCATGCTAAGGTTTGTATGTAAACTAGGCTTGAATGTGTCCCGCGCACAGCTGGCTGCATCTCTAATCAGCAGGTCAGGTTCTGGCTAACGTGAAGCCCCGTCAGACCCCCGGACTGTGGAATGCTTCGACTTGACAAGCAGAGTCTGTGCATGCCTGCATAGCTGAGGGATTATCACAGTATCAACTGAGCCCTGAATCCCCTTTGCACCTGCCTTGTCCTGCTTAATGCACAAGAAACGTGTGGGATTTCTCGCTCCCTCCTCTCTGAGACTGCTCACCTTTCATTCATCAGCAGCTCTGAAAGGATAATGACAGGCTGCGGGTGAGACGTTTTTAAGAAGCGACACTTCCCCCTGACGTGCAGAGCAAAGGATGTTTGGTTCAGAGGAGTCGAATGTGCCGCTGCTCCCCGCCTGCAGCTCCAGAGTTTTGTGGTTGGAACAAGAAGACGGGCTAATAGCTCGTCTCGTGTGTTGGACGCCTTCGTTTCTGATCTACATGCACCACAAAAGGGAGTCAGCTGCCAGCGCCTGATGCACCATACAATAGTTCTTACTTTCAGTTTTAATGAAGTTTTCTCAAAGAATTATGAAATATGCTGTAGAAAACGGCTTCTGTGAATACGAGGAGAGAAGTTAGCAACAGTCCTTCATAGGGATGGGTATCGTTTAGGTTTTATCCGATACCGGTGCCAAATCGGTGCCGGTGCTCAAACGGTGCTCAAACCGGTGCTTAAAGAATGGAGAACACAAAATTGGTCCAAAAACCTCTCATGTTCAGCTGTTTTTTGTAAAAATATAACAATGTTAGCCTTTTCTGCAGCTATGGGGCATATATGGTATCACTCTTGGCTGGAAGCAGTGCTTAAACAATGGAAAAAACACAAACTTTGTCCTAAACCTCTCATGTTTAACTGTTTCCCACTTTTTCTTTGGTCATTTTAGCCTTTTTAGCCAGGGTGAAGGGAGCATCTGCCATCAAACAAGAAGACAGCCGCATGTAGCTATGATGATGTTTGCTAGTTCACCTTACATGCATTAATGTAATAACGTGGTTAGCCTACTCAACGTAAATTAGCTACTCACGCAGAGAAGAACGGCTGCTGCCACCATCATCCTCATCATCATTTCTGCTACACTGGCAGGGCTAGGGGCCAGGACTCTCCTCTTCGTGTTTTTGGGGGATGTTGCATAACAGGCAACCCACCCGCAGTAGATGTGCTCGGTGTGAGGTCTTGCAGCAAGCTATCAAATACGGCGCATTTCTGGGCTTTTAAAAAAAACGCTATGCGTCACCAGGTGTTTCATCGGATTCTTGGTGTTACCTCCTTTGACAGTATCACAGTATCAGCTTAAAGCACTTGTTGCTGCTGAGTTTGCATATTTTGCTGTGAAGTACAGCCAGACTTTGACCGCTTCGCCTTGGACATTTTTAATCTGTAGCTCTGCTCTAACAGAACGTACGTACCTGGACCCGCCTACTATCCTCGGAAACGTAAAATGATTGGCTAGAATCTAAAGTGTATCACAGGTCAGGAAAAAAAAAAGCACCGAAATGTGCGCTGCTTTTCGGTCTGGTTACTACCGTTTATGTCAGAACCGGTGCCATCATGGCACCGGACACCGGTACCCATCCCTAGTCCTTCACCAGCACATGAACCAGTGCTACACCTGCTGCAGGTGCTGGTGCTACACCTGTAAGCCACGACGGTGCAGGTCAGCGAGCAGTTTGCTGAGGTTAGGAACAGCTGAACTTTCAGAGCTTTTCTGGGAATTATCTGCTCGGAAAACTGACGGCATGGCTTCATGGACAGATGATGGTCACCATGTGAACAACTCTATATGAAAGTCTTAGTGATGTTAATGATTCTGTTGGTTTCATCGTTCAGATTTTGATTTTATGACCATTTACCGAGATTTTTATTTGCAAGTATTTGTTCTGCTCCAATAAATATAAACCATATCAATAATATCCAAATTTTCACCTTGATAAGAGAAAAACTGCACAAATTAATAAATGCCACCCAATTATTTATACTTATTTTAATATAAAATAAAGGTTTTTAGTCATTTTTCTTAAAACACACAAAAAACCCTCCAGTTATTTTATAATCCAAAGATTTCCTTATACATTTATTCAAATGTTTTAATACCAACAGGTCCAAATGAAATCAAAGTCACATTTATTTCTATCCTAAAAGGTTAACAGATTCTTACACGACACGAGCACTGATCTGAAACCTCCACAAACAGGTGCCTGGAGTAATAAACATTTATACATGCCCTGAAATATTTGTTGTGTGACTCGAGAACAAAAACTTGTTTACTAAAAACGAGCAAGCTGAAAACTGATTTCCCAGAATGCCACACTGGATGAGTGTGTGAGGCGTCAGCTCTACACTGGAAGAATAACTTCCTTCCCCTGTAAGGGTTGGTGTGCAACGGTGTTCCCGCTTTAGCCTCAAGTTCCACGCACCATCACTCCTCCCATCAAAGTGAAAATTAAAAACAATCATTTATTGCAAGTCTTGTCAGGCAGAGCGCGTTTCCACGAGGGCGTCGTCCCGGCACATTGATTCAAAAGGTCCCATCAGCACTGCAAAGATCGAGTTTTCCACAGCCGACACGAGCGAGGCCGACACCAACACAAATATTTACGTAGAAGACCCCGTCACAAATCTGCTGCTGTCCCAACAGCTCGGGTGGTTTAAAGAAACGAAGTCTGTGAGGAGCCGAAGCTGAGAAACAAAAACGTCTCATTTAAACTCTTAATTTCATAATGTCAGAGGTCAATGATCCCTTATTGATCGTCTGTGATACGACGAGCATGTGACGACTGTGAGGGAGCATGAAAGAAAGAACGGGATTAACATACCAGGAAACAAAACATCTTTGTGAAACGCACTCCGAGGTTTAGGCAGGGTTAATCCCAGCCACAGAGAGCAAAAAGCTTCACTCCTTCATGTTCGCCGCAGCAATCTTCTACCCAACGAGAATCTCGCAAGTTGAAGCATGCAGAAATGAATCATCAGCAGGCGGAACAACATAAAACACTATCCGGGGCTCTTTGGCGGGCCGCTGACATTCATCGTGATAGCTCATGTGTCCGCTTGTTCTTATGTAAGTTGTCAGTGAAATTCAAAGTCACAACAACTTCACCTGGTTTGTTTCATAATCTCTGCAGGTAGAAGCGACCGGGATCATGTTTACCGTCAGCCTCGTCGGGCTGCTGAATCACCCAAAATGTTGGCTGTGCAGAATAACTCCAGCTGCAAGTCATCCATGCAAAACTAGATACCCCAGACACCAAACATCTGTAGAAGAAACTAAATAATCTCACCTCTGCTTTAAGTATCAGTCCAACACACCTCACAGCCTCCTCTACAATCTGTGCCAACACACACAAATGTCTCCCAATCCATCTCAGGCCACTCTGACTCCATTAAGCTGCTAAATCCACAAGAACTGATTTGAAAAGAATTTCGTGCGGTCCTGCCAGAGCTTTGATCACCGCGGTAATAACTTCCTTGCAAATTTGCAAACAGCGTGGTGCCGACTTGGCAGCTGCTCCGAGCTGCTGGAAATCTGTTAGGACTCCCTGAAGATCGTCTTTACTTAGAATCAGCTATGCAAGCCTTTTCATTTCAGCCGGTCCACTGGTGTTTTTAAAAGGTTTTATTTACATCCAAAACTCATGCACTGTGAGTGGAGGTGCAGCACCAGTTTCATACCAGCTGATGCTTCAGAATAACTGCAACAACTGCCCAGAGAACAGCAGGACGGCAGCTTCACAGCAACCTGAAGCTCTTTTTCCTCATCTCCAGTGCTCCCCGACTCTGACTTATTCTTACTAAAGGCAATAATAACTCTTTGCCTTAACACTATGCAGACCAGCTGCTCTTCAGCGTCAGTCACCAACCAGAAACTCAATTTTGAGCCAGTAATGATCCCAGTTTATTGGTAAAGGTAGTTAGAAACCAGACAGTTTCACTGTTTAGAAATGAAAAAGCCAAGATCACAAATAACTCACTGCAGAATGGTTGAGATTCAGAGAAGCTCATTTACAGAGTAAGCAGTGTCACCTTCATCATGTCCTTAAATAAAGCTGTGAGTCATTATAGAGGCTTCATGGTGCCTGTATTTGTACAGCACTTTACACAACCAGTCATCCACCCATTCACACACTGGTGATGGCAAGCGACATTGTAGCTACAGCCACCCTGGGGCGCACTGACAGAGGCGAGGCTGCCGGACACTGGCGCCACCGGGCCCTCTGACCACCACCAGTAGGCAACGGGTGAAGTGTCTTGCCCAAGAACACAACGAATGAGACCGTCGGAGCCCGGGCTTGAAACGGCAACCTTCCAGTTACAAGAAGCACTACCAACTGTTGCCACAAACTGCCAACACATAAGTGCTACTTGTGTGTGAAATGGGGGCGATCGTGGCTCAAGAGTTGGCGGCTCGTCTTGTAATGGGAAGGTTGCCGGTTTGAGCCCCGGCTCAGACAGTCGTGGTCGTTGTGTCCTTTGTGAAACGTCTTATCGAAGATCTCCATGAACACATTTATATCCTCTCAAATGCATCTTGGGCTGTTCTTGTTTTTGCAGGAGGGGGCTCTTATGGTTTTAGTTTAAGTGGATCTTCCACTCAAACTAAAGTACATTTGATCTTGTAATAACAGGGCAGACCCCGAGGCTCATGTAGGTCCTCATCCCACACGTTAAAGCCGAGCAGCTGTGACGACTCCCTTCACCTCCAGTCCAGCCAGTAAGAGTGGTTTCTTCGGGGTTACCCAGCAGTGAAGCTTCACGTGCACGCACGCAAAAACTAACATTTTCAAGTGAACCCAGGCAGAGCAGCTTTATTTTTAGAACCAAAAACATGCAAGAGAAGCACAAACAAGACAAGTATGCACAGATGTTCAACCAAAACTAAAATTATAACTCAGCAACCCCCTCGAGATAAAATTACAGAGAAAACACCACGGCAAGGACTCCACAAAAAAACTGAACACCCACAAGAGAAGCGAGGCCAGTCGTGACGTGCAAGCTGCTCGCACAGAGCTGTGGAGTGGAAGTCATTTCCTCTAAACAAACAGGAGGGGTGGGAGTCGTAATCACAGGCGGGGGAGGCGGGGGAGGCCACACGTCTGAGCAGATGAGACCCGGCTTTGATCCTGCGGATGTGAGGGTCGTCTCAGTCAGGCGTCATTTCACAGACCTCCACCGTATGTCCACGATACCGAGGAGGAGAGCATTAGAAATCAATAAGCTTCCAGAAATATCATTTTTCTCTCATCTTCAGTTTATTCTTATGAAAATATGAAACAAGCTCCCTGCAGTGAAGTAAAGAACGCCTGAGCTGTTAGAGACACCGAGATGACCCTTTAACCACCTTAAGGTTAGTGAATGACTCGCTAACCCTCAAACCCCATTAAAGCTGTTAATCAGTGCTACAAACAGCAAAGCAGCAGCTTTGAGAAGCGACTTTGCAGAAAGTGCGATGCTTTCTGCAAAGCCACAAAATGCGAGGCATTCGGGCCCTGAAGGAATGCTTTGTGTGGCATCCTGGATGAAATCTGCACTTATTATCCAAGTGTAGACAAGTGGATCTTAAGATATGCAACAACCCCACAGTGGAAGCTTCACAAGGCCATTAGTCTTCCTCTTCACATATCAATTCCCCAGTGCTTCATCTGTACTGAAGAGTGGAAAGGCCTGTGAGCCAGGAGAGGATGAGGAGCCCTCTGTTTGACCCCAGCTCTTCACCAGCACAATGGGGACTACCATCCAGGTCTGAGCCCCCCCGCATGAAAACAGGTAGCAAAGAAGGAAACGTGTCCAACACTAGTTTCATTTGGCAGCATTTCGGGGTTGCTGAGTGACCTTTAGAGCTCCACGGAGACTCTTTTGTTAAGAGCTCATCACGCACTGCGCTACGAGGACGCGGCTGTGGAAACAGTGCCACGAAAGACATTTCTGCGTTCTCGCGCTTGAGCTAAAGGTGTCCGCGAGCCTGTGGTGACACCTGACTTACTCTGAATCCGAGCGAAGGCGGCTCACTGTGGATTTAATCGCGAGTTTAATGAAACTGGTCTCGAGGGGCGAATCCCCCTGAAAACCTCCGCCGTCCCTCGCCTCCGGTTCCCCGCTCTTGGAGCTCAAAGTTCAGCCTCATAACACCTGCGCAGCGCAGACGGAAGTGGAAAAAAACAGCGCCAGATTACCTGAAGGACTCCCAAACACCAGCTGACTTTAAATATAATCCAGCTTAACCAGCAGCGCTTCATGGGATTGTCTCGTCTGCTCGCTGCAGGACCACCTGGCCGACAACACGCACTGAAGACACGCTCAACTTACGTAATTAATTAAGCAGAGGGCTCGTGCACGCTTACACGCGCCCACAGAGACACCTGGGACAACTGAAGCACTTTAAAACACACTTTGTCTTAGCAAAAGCGACCTTAACTTACCCCACGCTAACGCTTCCCGGGCTCCTTTGGAGGTGCAGCTCCTTTCCTCGGACTCCTTTCTGTGCTCGGGGTCGGAGTCTCGGAGGGTAAAAGCTGGGTAATGCGTTAACTTTGCGCAAAAGTGTGCAAAGCTCCAGTCTGTGCCCGCCGCACACGGTACGTCCCCTCTGCGCCAGCAGCAGCAGCCTCTTTGTACTTGTCCGCTCGTGCCTGGGCTCCAAGTTAACCCGCGGTCATGCGCAGTCGGTGCCCTCCCAGGAGCCCAGTCTGAGCTGATGTGAAGGTCAGTTAGAGGCACAGGTGTTGCTTTACCTGCGCACAGGGCTCGGCCTACTTACACTAGCTGAGTCACGAAGAGCAAACAGCGCGCTCCGGACTCACCTTAAAACTCAGGTAAACGTGTAGGTTAATGCAGTTAGCACGTCGTTTGCTAACCAGTGTCTACACGTTGTGTCGTAAAACTGTGACCACACCGGGGAGAAAAAGACATGTACGTTACAAAGTTAAAGTTTTGTAGTTTTAACTTACTATAACTAACGAAGATGTTGCTCTTCCGCGATACAATATAGAGCTCGGGACGATAGATGGAAGCGGTTTCAGTTGGCGCATTAATATCAAGTGTTCTTAATTGTTCTGTGTCAGATAATCTTATCGGGGCTCATTTTTTACGGTCTTTAAAATACTTACACTTTTAAATGAACCTAAATATTTAACGCAGACACACGAATACCTACATGTACATAAAAATGATCATTATTTCAAAGATACATGATGACAACAAGTTTCAGAAACGCATCCTCACTGCTTTGGACAGAGTCAGCGTCCCGCCGGAGGCTGCGTTTGCCCGACAGCGCCATCTGGTGACCAGTGGCGTTAACAGCAAAGAGATCTCCAGCTGCCTCCCTCTTCCCGCTCTACGGAGTCGGGGTGGTCTGCCTCTCCCCACCGCAGGGAAAAGGGTAACACCACCTGGGTCTGGGTGCAGTCCCCCCCTCCAGGGGCAAGGGTACCTAGACCCGGTTTGTAGAGTACGCTTGGGGAGTGTGATTGTGTGTACAGCGTCTCTTTATGTCTGTCTCCACGTTGGTTGAGTGTGGAGTGAGTGCATATGAGAGCATGAGGGTGGGAATGGATGTTTGTATCTGTGTGTGCCTGTATGTCTGTGTCTATATGTCAGGTTGGGTATCAGACGCCACCTCTCTGGGGACATCTCAGGCCCTCCAAGGTTTGGAGGCCTATCTCCACCTACCACCACTTCCCCTGCCGGTGGCGGACTCCCTCAGGTGTTGGTGCGTTGGTGGTTCTTTGTGTCTGGGGGTGGGCGTCCAGGTACACACCGGCTCTCTCCTTGGCGGCCGCTTATCGGGGCCTGGAGCCTGGGGCTCGCTCGGGCCCCTTCGGGGGTGGGGTGCCCCCGGCCTCTCGGCCTGGGGCTCGGTCACTCAGGCACAGCTGGCGGCCAGCGGAGCTCACGGGCGCGTCACTGCAACTCCCCCTGGCTTCTGCTCCACGGCTGCTGAGTGAGCCCTCATCTGGGACTCTCCTCAGCTCTTTCTGGGACAGTGGCGCGGCTGCCCCTCTGTTGGTCTTCCTTGGTCTCTTGTGTTCTGGGGGCCTCTGGATGTCTGGAGTTTTGATCTCCTCCATACCTGCTTCACACCCTGGAGGACGGGGCTGTGGCCCCCCCACACTCCCTAGCAGATCGTTACATGGAGAAACCTTTGGAATACAAGCGCGCTGATCCACACAGGTATACACACGGGTGTTCACTGCTCGTAGACTTAAATTACACCTTTCTTGGCTGCTACTTCAAAGCACATCGGTCCTGCGTGCTGCACAACAACATTGAATATTTAGTATTTACTGCTGTTTACACTTAGCTAGATTAATGTGATGGTGTTGTGTTTAATATGTTGCTTTGTTGTTGTTTTTTTTGTCTTTTTTTGCTTGTTTTCTATTCTTTTCTCAACAGGTGATCCAGGAGATTTTTATTTTTTTTCTCCCCCCCTTTCTCACTGTCCCTCTCCCCTTCTGCTTTTCCTTTCCTTCCTCTTTCTTTCTCCCTTTCCTATCTCTCACTCATGTCTGTCCCGTCTGTAACATCTGGAAATAAAATATAATAAATAATAAAAACAAAGATCGACCAAATGGACCAATACGGCAATGCCACGATGATCCATTTGGCAAAGTAAATCCATTGGGTATCCTTGTTGGTCTTCAGACAACAATTCTGACGGCTAAAGAACCAAATGGGACAGGCGGGAAAAAAAAAAAAAAAAAACGGCAAAGAGAAGCCAAACTCCCTGAATCTAATGTGGTCTGTGGAATAAACACGCAGCACTGACAGCTGACTGTTTACCTTCATTGCACATTTAAAGCCAACGTCTTTATTTTGTTTTCATTAGAGAAAACAAATGTAATTAGACCTGATATAGATCTACTATTTGAACGGCTACTGTTGGCACATCTTTGTGCGCAAAACAGTTCCTACAATAGCACAAACCACAGTTTACAAATGAGTGAGTACACGGACGTGTGTCTACACACAGAGCAATTTGGTCTCACCTAAAACTATTTCTCAAATGGTAAGTATCAAAATTTGAATAAATGCTGATAATTACGCATCAAATGTTAATTTAATGTATATAAATCGGATCGTTTTCACCTTTAAACGCTTCCTGTGCTGCAGGACAAACGTCTAACACTATCACAGATTGTTTAAAAAAAAAAAAACCGCACATATGACGTCACATGTGCAAGTGTGTGCGTGTGTGTGCGTGTGTGTGTGTGTGGGGGGGGGCACTTTTCACACTACCCGACCCACAAATGTAAGCTGCGTTTAAGTGCTAGTGCAGAACTGGGACATCTGGCCTTCATGGGACTCTCCTTTTTTTTTTATTAGTAAAGCCATGTTTTGTTGTGTTTTTTTTCTCACTCTTCGACTACAAAACCTTTATCTGTCAATCACAGCCTTCATATGGAAGCCCAAGAAAGTTAACATATGGTTTAATGTGCTGCTGATGCTACCGGTTGGATGCTGGATGCAGCTGCAGGCAGGAGAACATCTCTGAAGTGAGTTCATGCTCACTTATCTATTGAATATGTGGGATATAGATATAATCCCGGTCATCTTTGATAACAGCCGACTGGCTCGGAGAGCTTAAGGACTATTAAACAGTCAGTCATAGTAGATTTTTATAAAAGTGTGTTTGCTGTTCCTGAACTGTCAGTGTTTTGTCTCATCACCAAGTAAACAGCTCAGTTAGATAAAGCCTGGAGATGGTGATGAGCTCCTAGTGTTTGTTTCCAGTTTTAAGCTTACAGAGATCATTTTTGCTTGAAGTACTTTGAGGTCACAGAGCTCGTCAGCAGTGAAGTTTACTGTATGTTACAGAGCCACGTGAGATTAAAGGCTGAAAGGTTATAAGACAGAGTGCTTCATCTGACTCTTTTCATTACACTTAAGTCAGGTAAAGCATACACAGTCTGCCCTGAGTGAAAATCAATTATTATGAGTTATATTTGTGTTGAGATTCGGTGAGTTTATTCCACTGCACTGAACTGAAAAGCAGATTTATGGGTCTGAAATGTCACCAGTGTTTCTCTGTGAAGCAACGATTCAACATACAGGTATGTTTGAGCTGTTCCCATATCTTTATCTTCTGACAGCGTGACCCCAGATACATGTTAGTACTCTGGGAAACTGTTTTGTGGAAGATCAGATTTCCTCCATGGTTTTGATTCGGTCTCTTCTAAACATCCTTGTGTTTCCGTGTGTGCGTGCAAACGGGCGCACATGTTGGATTTTATTGAATGTGCAGCTTCGTCACATTTTGCCTTTCTTCATCGGTTTTATTGAAACACATGATGGACAGCTTGCTTGTGTGTCTTCAGCGGTATGTGGTAAAAACGGTTTTCAGCTCCATTGCAGCATCTTCAAGTGTCACAATCGCACTGAAGTGTTCAAGAGGAAGGTGAGACTTTCTTACAATAAGGACATGACAGCACTTTTAGAAAAATCTTTCAACCTCAGCGTTAAAACACTGCAGACGTTAAAACTGTTCTAACTGGAAGCTCATCGTACCACATACTGGACATGAGCACTACTGTCTCTGCACTGGCTTGTTTTAGCCTCTTCGCCCTGACTCACAGCATGTTGTACAGTTTCATGTTTGCATGAAGCATTTTCATTTGACTCGGTGTTTTCTGCATGCTGGAGTTTCAGGAGTTCAGATCCTCACTCCCACGCTTCTGTTCGACCTGATGGTTTTATGACTCCAGCTGATTTGCACAAGTTATGAAATGAGGTATGAAATGAGCATGCGAGCGTCTCTGGAGCCACTAATCTTTCCAAAGAGAAAATCCAGGGCAACGCGCTGAAAAGTTCGTGTGCGCAAGAGGAATGTAAACGCTGACTATCGTGCGCAGAAACAATGCGTGTCCGCACTCCTCGTATCTGTGTCGGGCTGTCGCTCTCAGGGAACAAAAGTCTGGACTCGGGCTTGTGCAGCTCTCTTTGTTCTGCTCACATCCTTGTGTTTGTAACACTATCGTGTCATCGCTGCAGCGCTCAGTGTGCACAGCGGGGCCACACCTCTCCGCTACATACACTCCCCCCACGGCTGTCCACGCGCAGTTCCGCGTTGCTGCCGCATTTAAATCCTGCAGAGTTTCCTCAAACCCGCAGTTCCAGCGACTCACCGGCACTATGTCCGACAGCAGCACCTTCGACACCAACGTGGTCACCATGACCCGCTTCGTCATGGAGCAGGGCAGGAAGGCCAAAGGCACGGGGGAGCTGACCACGCTGCTCAACTCGCTGTGCACGGCGGTGAAGGCCATCTCCAGCGCTGTGCGCAAAGCTGGGATCGCCCACCTGTGAGTGAGCCACGTTACACACGCCGTTGGGTTTGGAAGTAGCCGTTACGGCCCTGCCAGCACTGTTCCGTACTTGAATGCAGCGCTGTGTAAAGCCCTCAGCGGCACGCAGGGCTCCAGGGTCTCTGCGCCAATCAGAAAGCGCATACCTGGAACAGACACGCCCATTTTATGAGACATGCTTCGGTCCACAGGTGGTTATTACTGCGGTACTTGTTTTTTTTTTAACCCCGAACCAGTCGGGGAACGGGCCAGCTCCTGCTCACTTCTGCATTTGTCTTTATTTCTCCATCTCCGCTGGTTTATGTGAAGTAAGAGAACATGTTGCATGTTGTTCCTGCAGAACTGCGTCTCAGAGGAGTAACGAGTGTTTCAGAAGTGCAGCGTCACGCTTCTGTTACTCTTATTTATCCAGTCTGATGGAAACAAGGAAGTCTCTGTCATTTAATTCCACACAAAGACGTCTTTGTTCAGTATCCAGAGCAGCCGCAAGTAGTCCCAGCAGTTTCACTCAGGCAGGCTTACTGCTTTGTTACTACCTGGAGCGTGTGTGTGTGTGTGTGTGTGTGTGTGTGCGCGCGTGTGTGTGTGTGTGTGTGTGTGTGTGTGTGTGTGTGTGAACTTTTCACGCTCACTTGTTTTTGCTTTTTTCAGTTACGGCATCGCCGGCAGCACCAATGTGACGGGCGATCAGGTGAAGAAGCTGGACATCCTGTCCAACGATCTGGTCATCAACATGCTCAAGTCATCGTTCAGCTCCTGCGTGCTGGTGTCTGAAGAGAATGACAAAGCCATCATAGTGGAGCCAGACAGGAGGGTAAGTGTGAGACCAGGTGAGATATTTGAGACTTTGAGCCTAACCGGGTTTAACGCTCCAGGTTCCTCTAAGAACCCACCGAGCCTGAAAAACCTGATCTTATTTGTGTGGGACGTTTTCTGAAAACTGAGACGGATCATTCAGATATTTCTAAGTTGACCTTTTTAAAAGTTCCTTTAACAGTGAATTCCACATCATCCGAGTGTAACGTCCAGGGGAAATCTGCTTTGTAAAACCTTTGGAGCAAACTCAGAAACCAACTATTTTCTATGACATCTGACAGTTGCATAGATACAGTCAGATTCGGTGATCATCAGGTGATCAGTGAAATTAGATAAGGCCTCAGATTCGCTGCCCGGAGGCGTTTCAAGGCAGCTGTTGAGACGCCTCTTTGTAGAAGTAACTCTCTTGTATATAACACATCACACAGTCACTGCATGTTTTTCTGCTTCTTCAGGGGAAATACATCGTGTGCTTTGATCCTTTGGACGGCTCCTCCAACATCGACTGTCTCGTCTCCATTGGCACCATCTTTGCCATTTACAAAAAGGTACTAGCACAGGGTTAAGAGCTTATGATGAAACTGGTTTGTTCTTGATTTAAAAACTTAAAGTGTTGGCAAACTGTTTGTATTGGATTTTACAGCTGCATCACTTGTAGATGTTTAAAGCAGGGACTAAACTGATTTTAATGCAAACGCTCCACTGATGTCGAATCAGGCAACAGAATCAATAATGACACGACTGATGCCGTTTCCCTCAGACCACAGATGATGAGCCCTGTGAGAAGGACGCTCTGCAGCCCGGCAGGAACCTCGTGGCAGCGGGCTACGCCCTCTACGGCAGCGCCGCCATGGTAGTGCTCTCCACCGGCCAGGGAGTCAACTGCTTCATGCTCGACCCGGTTAGCGCTCTTTTGAAGGTTTCGCGTGTTCCACATAGAAAAGCTGCAAACTGATTTTATCTACAAACATGTTTTTGTTGTTACTGCTTTTTGCTCTTTAGGCGATCGGGGAGTTCATACTGGTCGAGCGGGATGTGAAGATGAAGAAACGAGGGAAGATTTACAGCTTGAATGAAGGTTATGCAAAGTACTTTGACCCTGCTGTCACAGAGTACCTGCAGAACAAGAAGTTCCCTCAGGTAACGCAGGTGTCCAGACATGTTTGTCTCCAGGGGGAAATTTATACATTCCAGCAGTATCCACAAACATGCTGGATATACAATAAGCACTAAATACTAATAGTGCACACTGATGTATTTTTACCGTAGACCTCGTCACTAAGCAGATGTTGTTTTTGACGCCCCTGTAGGACGGCAGTGAGCCCTATGGCTCCCGCTACATTGGCTCTATGGTGGCAGATGTGCACAGAACGCTGATGTATGGAGGGATCTTTTTATACCCAGGAAATACGAAAAGCCCCAAGGGAAAGGTAAGGTCCTGCAGCTGTATGTAAAAGATGGATGCAGTGTAGGCGTCCGTGACATCAATGCTGTAGCACCTTAAAAAAAACTTGGAAAACGTGTCAAAACTTGAGTTCCTCGATTGGCCCCTCAAGGCTGGGATCAAAATCAGCTCAGTTCCCACAGATGATTACAAATGATTACAAGCAGAACTAATGTCTACAGTGTTTTTGTGCAGGTACATAGATGGTTTGGGCTCGATAGTTAGTCACTCAGCTGCAGGTAGAATATAGGTTTTTAAACTCACCCACTCTGGTAAAGTTTAAAGTCCAGTTAGCTGAGCGACGGGTTTGCTGTCCGCCTTCACAGATTTGAAGTGTTGGTGCTGTCGGTGCTTTTTGGAGCATTTCTATTTGAATTATCTGACAGAAACTTTGACCTGCTGTGAGTTACAGATCATTCCACAGCATGTCTTTATCCTGTCTTCCTTCTCTCAGCCCAACCAATCACAGCAGATGGCCCCGCCCCTCCCTGAGCCTGGTTCTGCTGGAGGTTTCTTCCTGTTAAAAGGGAGTTTTTCCTTCCCACTGTCGCCTAAGTGCTTGTTCATAGCACTTAACAATCATATGATTGTTGGGTTTTTCTCTGTATGTATTATTGTAGGGTCGACTTTACAATATAAAGCACCTTGAGGCAACTGTTGAATTTGGCGCTGTATAAATAAAACTGAATAGAATTGATTTCCAGTAGTTTGTGCTTCGGTTACGTTGGTTTAAATGAGCATTTCAGTCTGTTACTCTGCACTAACTGGCAGGTATTATTTATGGCTGATGAAATCAGCTTGCTCACTTTGACATTCTGGTTCCTGGTTCTGAAAAGTGAAGCCGGTACAGCCAGAGGTCTGCAGGAAAACGCCCCCCTGACCTGAGCTGGCCGATAGTTTGACTCATACTGGAGAAAAACCATTTTGTAAACTTTGGTCATTCAGGAGGATTCAGCAGCTCCTCTGTAACGGTGCCTAAAACCAAAAAACACATCTGACAGTTTAAATGTGATATATATATGAAATTACACCAAAAGGCCTGTTTATGAACTATTGTAGCAGACTGTCGATTACATTTAAAGCACAAAAAGAAGATCTTTACATGAACAGGAGGAATGATCTCTTCTAGAAAATCCTGGTCCAGTGTTCATTTGTGACTTCTCAATTTTTTTCCTTCAAGCACTAAAATGCTGAACGAGCCTGTGAGTTTTCCAGACTTTCTCATGAGCACTTACACCTTCCCTCCCCTCTCGCTCAAAGCTGCGCCTGCTGTACGAATGCAACCCCATGGCCTTCATCATGGAGCAGGCAGGCGGCATGGCCTCCACGGGCTTCGAGAACATCCTGGACATCCAGCCTGAGAGCATCCACCAAAGAGCTCCTGTGGCTATGGGCTCCAGCGAGGACGTGCTGGAGTACATCGCCATCTGCCAGAAACACGCCAAGAAGTGAGACCGCACGGGACTCACACAGCGGTCCTCCTGTTGGGATGCACGTTACCGCCTCTGTAATGATGGTTTTTATGTAAAAATGGGTTTTAAAGACCAAAAATGTGAAGAGATTTGGAGGCACGGTGTTTTCATGCCACGTTAGCGCTCCCATTTTTAAGCAGTGCTTCATAAGTTCACATACTGCTAAACAAAAGCTACCAAAGACCAAAAATGTGCCAAAACACACAAACGCACTTCAGTCTGAGACCTTTGCTCCTCAGTTTACCTCCAGTTGTGCCTTAAATCAAAGACACATTCCAGATGTGCAAAAGACCAAAAACAGCCTCTTTGCAACCAAACGCGATTCTTTTATTATGTGAAATAACAGCTGTTTGGAACAATGAAGTCTCTCAATAAATGATAAGAACGAGTGAGTGTTTGATCATTTCAGACGTGTGTCATCATCTCACAGTTATTCAGTTTGTGTCCCTCGATAATATCTTGAAATCTTCAAGTTAGAGGCTAAAGTTCAAAGATACTTATTTCAGTGGAGTCGACCTTTAAGCCGGGGTCAGCTGAAGCTCAGAGAGCCGACTGACATTTAAAGCTCACTTGAGCTGCTGTTGTGCTAAAACACGGCTGCAGAATCGAATCTGTGTCCCCGAGCCTGTAACACAAAGACACACAACATCAAACTGAAACAAATACTTCAGCTTCTTTTTGTAGCAGCTGAAGTGTCTTAAACCTTAACCTTGAAGTCAGCCGTGATTATTTTTGACTGTAAACCTGGATGCATGTTTAGAATCTGCTGCAGACCTGCTGTCAGGTTCATGTGAGGTTAAACGTCCCAAAGAGCTGCCACGTCACCCCAGCCTCGGGCGCCTGTTGTCAAACAGCCTGTAAACCTGTTGCCTAAATGAATTAAAGAGCTGATAAAAGTGTTGTGCAGGATTAAAGCGTGCCAGTCTGCAGCTGACACCCGACACCACCTACACACCCGCTCTTCCACTCGGCTGCGCTCACAAATAGATCAGCTCAGCTTCACAGTTCTGGGCACGTAAAGGACGAGGCTCATAATGAGGAGGCTCACTCGTAGCTTGCTGCCCAGCAGGAAGGACAGAAGAACCAGGATCCGGCATGTCGGACCAGTCGGCGTTTGAGACGGACGTATGGACCCTGACCCGGTTTGTCATCGAGACGGGGCGCCAGGCTAAAGGGGCGACGGGTGAGCTGACCCAGCTCATCAACGCCATGCTGACGGCCATCAAAGCAATTTCATCTGCTGTGCGTAAGGCAGGCTTGGCCCACCTGTGAGTATCACCTACGTACAGAGACAGTTCAGCATGCGGGGACAAAGCTGTGCGTGAACTTTGCTGTTGGAGGTCGGCCTCCGTCACAGAGCTGGTGGAGCGACTGGCTGTTTGTGTTCAGTGTAGGAGCCGTCACAGATAAATCTCCTCTGATTTCAACACTGCACAATAAGAATGAACGGAGGCTTTGTGCTGGATAAAGGTCGCACCGCTGCAGTCAAAGCAGCACACACAGCTTTGTGTGATTTCAACACTCTAATCGTGACTTTAATAAAAGATGGTGCAGTGAAAGGACAGAGCTGTGCGCATTGTTAAAATTCTTTAAGGGCAGGGGTGTCAAACACGCGGCTCCGGGGCCAAAACAAGCCCATCTGAGGGTCCGAGTTGGTCCGCTTCACGACTGAAGTGTGAACAGAGCAGCGATTTTAAGATCTGGACAAATGGCTCAAATCATAAAAGCATAAAATGATTTAGTGTGAAGTCACAGATCTGCTGGTCCGACCGACTGGAAACATTTACCACATTTAATTAAACAAAGCTCGTTTTTCTGAAGACATGTCATCATTTTTCATTGGATATCTTAATAAAAAGTGTCCATGTATGTCATATTGTGCAGGAGTGTCAGTGGTGCAGCCCGCCTCAGGTCAATGTGGGGTCGCAGGCGTGACCCTGACAGCCCGCTTTACAGTTTAGTGTGTCTGGTTTGTTTAAAGCTGCAGGCGGAGCTCGTGAGGATCCCAAAGCACCGCCTGCTGACATCGTGCCCGCCCGTGAAGAAAGCATCATCATCAGAGAGCTTACATAACCAATCACAGCTCAGCTTTGTTGGCAGTGAATGGAGTTCGCTTCACACGTGATCTCCAGTTGAAGAAACCACTGTGGGGGAAAATGCAATAATGAATTTTTCTGTGACTAACTGAATTTCTCTGCTCAGCCGGATGTGAGCAGGTTTGCTCTCAGTCAGGTGTCCTGTGTGTGGGCGTGGCTAACGTGTGGCTGCTGATTGGTCCGTGCAGGCAGGGTCTGGCGGGCGCTGTGAACGTGACGGGGGACGACGTGAAGAAGCTGGACGTGCTGTCGAACGACCTGGTCATCAACATGCTGCAGGCCTCCTACAGCACCTGCTGCATGGTGTCTGAGGAGAACAAGGAGCTCATCGTCACCCCCCAGGAGAAGAGGGTAAGCAGCCACCTCACAGCCAGGTGTCTCTGTTCCACCCTCACAGGTGAGTCCATCTTTATCCTCTGATGAATCACATCTGTGGTGATGGGCGTGACCTCGTCCAGTCAGTCAGGACTGGTGTGACACCTCACCACATCTAAGCCGGGGAGATCCAGCTCAGTATGAAGAGAAGATTTTGCACAACGAGGAGCCGAGCTGTGGAGCATCGAGCTACTTTACAAGCTTCAAGGTTTTCTTTTAATTTGTCACCATTTTAAACCAGACAGTCGGTCCGTGTCTCATAATCACAGCACTCAGATTAAATTCAGTCAGCACAATACAGCTTTGTGCTGTTAGCTTAAAACTCAGTCAGATTTCTCACACTTGAATTGATTTATTATGGCAGAAGAATTCAGTTAGAGTATGAAATTTAAGGTTGAGGAGTAGTTGTACCGGCGGACGTCCACAGTCCGGAGTTACAGAGAAAAAAGAAATGTTCCTTTGTGCACAGATTTATGGCTCTAACTGTATTAATCACCCACAACATCGCAGGTGGACGAGTGAAATCTGGGATCTGGATGTTTGAATGACGGCATGCATGTTCTGTCTAAGGAGCTCGGAGACAAGCCCTGTGGGAGTGTCCCCAAGAGGGTCATGGACCCCCTATTGATCCTCCACCTAACTGTACGAGCCACGGTGTGAAAACGGGTGTAGGTCACAATCAGCCAAGGTTGCAGGTGAAGCCCAGCCCCAGGCCCAGGATGTGAGTGGGTGTTCAGGCGTCTGGGAACGATCTCAAAACTGGATTATAGATGACAGACGGTTGGTGTCATAAGCCCCGCCCTCTGTTCACAGATGGCGTTCACAGTGGACATAGATGCTTCTTTCACTCCTCTTTCAAACCATCTGTCTTCTGTGTCCAACATGTGAACATTGGCATCCTCAAGAGTGACCTTTGACCTTTAGATGCAGGTGGATGGCCGTGTTCTGTACTAATCGCTCACCGGCTCCAGTGGTGAGCGAGTCATGTGATCAAATATGTGGGACGTGTTGGTTCTTTCAGTGGCTGTAGTGACGCATTAATACTGCACACTGAGTGATAAACACGTTATTCTGAAATAATATGATTCCAGTCTAACAACCGACACTTTGTTTATTTCCTGTTTACTTCCCGTCTCTGCCGCTCACCCCAGCACTGGTTTTAGATGACTGCATGACTCATTCACTTTTATTTGGAATTAATTTATTATTATCGTCATATTTCATTATTTAGTGTGTTTCTCCACAGGGGAAGTATGTGGTCTGCTTCGACCCTCTGGACGGCTCCAGTAACATCGACTGCTTGGCGTCCATCGGCACCATATTCGCCATCTACAAACGGGTGAGTCTGAGCTCAGAGTCTCGCCGAATCATCTGCATCACAAACATTTTGCTCCCGAGTCAAGGAAAACAGCCAAATCCTGGTACTGAATGAAGTCACAAGTATTTCAAACCATCAACAGTAAAATATCTGAGTACATTTACTGTGATTACTTTAAATATATTTTCATTATACAGCTTTTGTGCTATTAAGTTACTTATTAGTTACTTGGGTAAACAGTCGCGCATCAATGATGCTGTGCAGTAATAACAGGACACACAGTGTCCACACTGATTTTATTCCTATTTAAATATTAAGATTTCCTGCGTCTCCCACCACACGCCTTTTTATCGATCACTCCGCTACCACGTTTTTCAAAATCCAGGAAATGTTCTCATACTGTGAAGCTGCCGTCTGTAACAGAACCATCTATGTTGCTCAAACACACCTCGAGTCTTTAAAGGCTTCTGGGATTTTCAGAAACTTCAGATTTCTGCAGGGTCGAGGTGCAGTAACATCCTGCAGACACAAGAGGGCGCTGCTGCCCAGCTAAACCTGGCTTCTGAGCGCTTCTGATTATTTACAGCTGCAGCCTGCTGAGCTTTTTCAACATTGCACAACACCCAGACAGGCCTGCGTGAGGTTTATACCATGAACCCTGGTGTGATTCATCCACATGTTTTATTCTGAAATGAGAAAAACGTTAATCTGATGTCAGTTTGTGAGTTTTTGGTTGGATGCTACAGTCTTTGTCCACTGAGGCACTCAGTCTGTGAGCAGTTTGCAGATAATCTCTCAGGTCTGCTGTTGTTTTTCCCTGCTGTGATGTTCAGATCTCAGAGGGGGAGCCCACCGAGAAAGACGCCCTGCAGCAGGGCAACAACATCGTGTGCGCTGGCTACGCCCTCTATGGCAGCGCCACCCTGGTGGCCCTCAGCACAGGCGCCGGGGTCAACTTCTTCACGCTCGATCCTGTGAGTACTGCGGTCACAGGTTTCCACACCTCCACAGAGCGCCACGTGACGTTACCTGAAGGGCCCTTTTCTCTCATGGCTCCTTGTGTCAGTGATAATCTCATTAACTCGTGGTTAATCCCTCACAGTCGTGCTTTTCCCGTTTCTCTGGTTTATTGTTTCTGCCGAAGAAAGCAGACACGATGCTGTCAATCATCCCTCGTGAGGCACATTTGCACAGTGGAATCACAGGACTGTAGACACACGTCAATCCTTTTAGCTTTGCCACAATGTTTCTGGCACCTCATCTCTGATTAAATCAGTTTGTATCATCTCACTCGTGTCACATTCTGGGTTTCAAAGGTAAAAAGAGTCTAAACAAAGATCACGTACACATCTTCTCATCATTTTTCAGCATCTTGGGTCTTCTTGTCTCAAATATGCAAATTTCCTGATGCTTCCTGTTTTACTTCCTGTCTGTCTGAGTGTTTTTATTCCTCTCACCTGATGCTTCCTGTTTCTCGTTCTTCAGTGAGCGCACGAGTCCCGTCTCCCTCTCTCTGTTTTCCTTCTGTGAGTTTTCCTGTTTCAGCCTGCGTCCTTCATCACGTCCTGCTTTGTGTTTTTGTCTTTTGTTGTTTAGTGAAGAACTTTGATTAATCAGCTTTTCAATAAACTTCACTTTTTCTTTGATATTGAGTTTTTTTGGTCTTTAAAAACATTTTGATCAGCCTTTTTAAAAAGCAGGTTTAGTTATGATATCGTTGAAGAAATGAGTCTCGATGCAAACAGAAATGTAGGAAAAAGAATTTAGTCCAGAAACCTCCGGAGGTCTCGACAGCTGGAGAGAGTAATGTTGTATCATCAGTGTTTACAGTCGTGTGTAATGCGGCACCTTGACTTTGTAATTTAAACACCTGAACTCTTCGACCTGAGGATTTTGCTCTTAAAGGAAGGCACTGGCTAACATCTGGATTTGACCCTTTGGCGCTGGTTCACTTCTGCTGATGTTTTTCTATCCTGATCATTTCTATTGTTTCCACTGAACGTCTAACTGTTTTCTTATCAGGGCGTCGGCGAGTTCATCCTGACTGAAAGGAGCGTGAGGATCAAGCCCAAGGGGAAGATCTACAGTCTGAATGAGGGCTACGCCAAGTACTTCCACCCCTCCATCAATGAATACCTCAAACACAAGAAGTACCCCGAGGTAAGAGCGCGCACGGCGTCCCACTTACTTAGAGCGCGTTGATGGTTTTAAATGTGATACCTTTAACTGAAGCTGCAGTAGAAATGCGAGCTATCGACCCACAGCGCATCTGTTCAGGTCTGCGGGCTCAAAGCTGAATCTAACACTCCTGCAGCCACAGTTCACACACAAGCAGCTGCTCGCACTCGTCATGTGAGTCCTGACGAAGCATCCGCAGGGCTAGAACACATTTACAGACTCACAGGCACAGAGAACATGTTTGTTGGTCAGTCTAGTGTTATGGTACGTGTATACTTCACTGTTAGACTTGCTCAATAAAACCATTTCATTTGCTTGTTGGAGAAATTACTTCAACCCTATATGCACATGCAGTGCATTCTGGGTGATTTACAGTAAAAGACTCTCAATGCATTTGTGTAGTGAGAGCAGGTAGAGGTTACCTATGCCCTGAAACATGTGACGGGCAGTCAGCGGAGCGTGACCGGTCGGTCAGGCTGTAGGAAGGAGTGGCGGCTCGGTCAGCTGAGCTGCAGGATGGTGAAACAGCTAATGTGAGTGCACATCCTGTT
The DNA here is from genome assembly GCF_041146795.1 of Maylandia zebra. Taxonomy (NCBI): domain Eukaryota; kingdom Metazoa; phylum Chordata; class Actinopteri; order Cichliformes; family Cichlidae; genus Maylandia; species Maylandia zebra. The sequence continues at coordinate 37,872,755 of NC_135178.1, forward strand.
CCTCAGGAAACTGCAGCAGCTTCTCAACTGGAAACTCTGCCTGCACACGCACACTCAGCACTTTGTGAAGCCTGCGCTTGTCATGAGCGTCCTCTTCATCAGCCCGGGATTCGCTGATGCTCTCGTTTTCTCATTTCAGTTTCCTTTGCCTTTGATTTTTCCTAAAAAGCAAAACAAAACCCTCCTATGTGCTTTTAGAATAACTGAAAACTCAAATTAAAAGTGGTGCATTGTGTCACGTGTGAGACATGACTCTGTCGACGCTTCGTGGGTTTGGTTTCAAACACAAAGACCAAGAAACTCCACACAGCAGCTACAGGATGACGTCTCGTCACACGAATCTATAGGAAAACAACCTCTGTGGGATTATGTGTATTAAATGTAACGCTACCATAACAAACTAGCACTCTTACATGTTCACACAGCATAAAACACACACACACACACACACACACACACACACTAAGGTGGGTATATTCGAGGGTGGTTTTGTGTTTTTGCAAAAGTCCATTCTGCACACGCTGCAGTTCCCATCAGGCCGAGTTTGCGTCACAGCAGATTTTCTGCTAATATCTCTTCCGTGAACACTCATTCATTCACATTACACTTCACACAGCGCATCATGAGCCAGCACAATCCGTCAGTGACCACAGAGTTACTCACACTCTGTTTCTTTATGAAACAGCAGATCTTCAGTCACGAGGTTAAAGTGAAATCAACACTTTCTGAATGCCGCGCAGGGAAGTTTTCAGTCTCTGCTCCTTTTTTTAAACCCGTCAGTTTCTCACCTGCATGAAGGATCGTTTACAAATGTAACGTCTGCATTTGAAAAAGCTTTATTTGTTTACAGCGGAGCAGCCGTACAGAGTCAGGTGACCAGATTTCAACACTAAACAAAACTCGCCCTGATCACTGCTCCCAGATCAGCACCCCTGCTGCTCAGGACGTCTCTCTCAGCATTAATATGCTTCAGATCATAAATCATACGTTCACACGTCACACCCTCGATAACTTCCCCTCACTCTCTGCTCGCTGCTCTTTCTTGTGACTTCGTTATTTTATTTTAGGTAGTTTCGCTCGAGGTGGATTTTTTTCTTTTCTTTTCTTTTTGATCGTGTGTCATGTTTGGGAAGCCCTGCTTTACTTTGCACACACACACACACACACACACACACACACACACACACCCTTATGGGATGTGACTCAGCAGGCACATGACTCTACATCATGTCGTGCCGGTCAGAACACGAACCTCGCTTGGTGGGAACTCCACACACCTTCGACTGCTCGCGTCACATGACGTCGTCACATTTTAACCTGTTAAACAACAAATTCTGAGAATAAAGTTCACTGAGAAGAATATTTAATCACAAAGTCATTTCATTCAGACGTTACTTACAGGTCAGTTTTTAAAATGCACTCGTAGTGATAAAGCTGGAGTGTTGAACTCAGGTGTGCCACGCTGAGACGCTGGTCACATGACGCTGTTGCTCTACAGCTCTTTGTTTTTAAATGGTTGTAATATCTGTAATATACAGTTATTTGACAGTGACCACAGGAAGTAGATAAACTAACGCTTTACATCCAAGAATCAGCCAACATAAAATACCAGTCACAAACTGGGAAAACTGTAAAGGTCACAGAATCTCTGGGAATGCTAATGCTAATGCTAATGGAATCTGTGTGTTTAAATTTATTTCTTAAAATAAACCAAAATGTGATGTGGAGCATAGAAAATGTGAAAGTCACATTTAGTTTAGTGACATTTAAGATGAATTTCTCTCCTGCAGGACGGCAGTTCGCCCTACGGAGCGCGATACGTGGGCTCGATGGTCTCAGACATTCACCGCACCATCGCTTACGGAGGGATCTTCATGTATCCGGCCAATGAGAAGAGCCCAAAGGGAAAGGTAACCACTGAGAAGGCTGCAGCTGTTCAATGGGGACTCGTTGTGCTTTTGAGTGGCTTTGCATGATTTACCAATCAGAATAATGCTTATTTATCTTACACGGGGCCTTGGTGTAGCAGGTGTGCCTGACATGAAAGTGATATCGACTCTCACTGACATCACGCAGAGCCCAGAAGAGGAAAAAAAGTTTTCAGAGCAGTCTGAGGTCTGAGGTTTTGGCTCTCGGGGATTTCTTGCTTATACACTGAACTCATTATCTGACTCTTTGGCTGTGTTTAGTATCAGCACGCATCAGTAACAGTGTGAAGAGCAAAGCAGGTCCCCTTTAATGGGTTCACTCCACAAAAGAAGAAACAAACGTGTGTTTCAGTTTTAAATTTGTTTTAACTCCAAAAGTTTGATTGAAGTTTTTGCTCCAAAATGAAATGACTCTGACTGTGACGTGTGACCAGACACTGCCGTGGATGTGTCCGTGGACTAATCCAAGGTTGTCCTGAGATAAATGAAGCTCAGAGGCAGCAGAGACTGGTGGTAAAGAAAACCCACAAACCTCATGTGTCAGTGTGCATCCAGGCAGCTTCCCTCTGTGAGCGCTTCAAACACAACATCTCTCATATTTCCACCATTATTTCCTGGGCAAACACGAGCTACAGCTGCTGAGCGCCAGTTTCAAAAACAGCAGCAAATAATAACTCTTAACATATGATTAATATATTATAAGATGTAAACTGAATACAGGGGAAATCACAGGCAGCAGGCAGCTGTGAACAAACCTGTGCACTGCAGTGAAGACGGGAATATGAAACTCAGACTTTCTAGTTTCAGCACATAGTCACGACCTGCTCGTTCACTGCCGGTGTTATTATTGAAATACTGACGAAGAGCATTTAAAAGTAACCTGGAAACAAAAAACTTTCACATTTTGGCCAAATTTAGGGTATTTTTTTAATGCTTAACAAAAGCACCACGTAAACTCCCAAACATGCCCCCCATCAAAAAGTTAATGTCTTTCACAAGCAGGTGTCTGAATTCTGATCTGACTGATGTATATAGCTGAATGTAACAAATACAAATATATAAAACACTAAATGGTAAATGTATTTGAATAGTGCTTTACTAGTCCCTAAGGACCCCAAAGTGCTTTACACATCCACACACTGGTGATGGCAGCTACATTGTAGCCACAGCCACCCTGGGGCGCACTGACAGAGGCAAGGCTGCCGGACACTGGCGCCACCGGGCCCTCTGACCACCACCAGTAGGCAAACATGGGATTAGTATCTTGCCCAAGGACACAACGACCGGGACTGTCCGAGCCGGGGCTCGAACCCGCAACCTTGTAACCTTCCGATTACAAGGCGAACTGCCAACTCTTGAGCCACGATCGCCCCTTACACTAGATCAAATGCTCCAGCTGAGAGCTTGTAGTGGGGATAAAACACATGCTGTCAGCGTGCCATAGCGCTCCAATAAAGACACTCTACATGACCTTTGGAGGTGAAGTTCTGTGTGTTGGACAATCACCAGATGTGTGAATCTGCACAGCAGTTTTATTGCCCCACAAATCGAGCAAATGCACTGCGTTCTGGGTTTTCATAAGTCAGCGCTGTGGGACGGACGCCTTTCCAAAGCTCAGCTGTGAAGAAAGAGGAGAAGGCTTTCCTAAAGGTCAAGTGGCGGTTGAAAGGTCACGAATCAGAAACGGTTTATGTGGATTTGATGGACACAAGAAAAGGAAATGCAGCCACAATAAAAACTAAGAAACTACTCCACTTCCCAATTCTGAGAGAATTTTCTTCCTTTTTTCTTGTTGTCATTCTCTAATATTGCCAGGAATCAGCCCACTACATGTGAGAGTCAAAGAAACAAGCGTGTCTCAGAAACAGAATCCAGGCTTTAAGTCTGACGTCATTATTTCCGGGTCCAATCGCCACTTCAGGGCCCAAAGTCACACGAACACTGTGACATCACTGAGAGTTAAAAACTGTCTAAATTCTTTCATCTTTAATAAAATGATCAGTGTTGCTGCTTTACCAGGTGTAACAAAGTTTAACATCCAGGCATCCATGAAAACAGGATTTATTACATTTAACGGAGTTAGAAGTTAGCAGGAAGTTAGCTCACTAGCTTCCACCTAAACATGATATAGCATGTTGTGACTGAGAGATTTATGAAGGAACTCAAACGTACAGCTCTGCTACCACTTCCAACATAAATGAAGACAGAAACTAAACAGCAGTGATGTTTGTAGGGTTACTGAAGTGCTATATACTGCTATATAATGATGTGCTACGTGATCGCTAGCGACACAGCTACGTTAAATTCAAATCGTATTTGTCACATACACAGTACGATATGCAGTGAAATGCTTTGCTGTGACCTAAAGAAAAAAAAGACTATGAATAGGATAGGAAATAAATATGGAAATGAAAAAGGGTAAATTTAACTAGGAAACAATAGAATAAAATACATAAATTAAAGTTGAAATAACTGTACAACAACAAATTAGAATGAAGGGTAAATTTAACTGGAAAAGAATAAGATAAAATTTATAAATTAAAGTTGAAAATAAGATAACTGTACAACAAAATACACAATATAGAAATATAGAACAATAACAGCAGCTGAGGATAAACACAGTGAAGCTGGAGGATGAACGCTAACTTTTTCCCACCCGGTAAAAGTTAACAGGAGCTTGTTCAGGTTAAACAGATACGAAGCATTAAAACATGTTAAAAACACAACAGCCTTAATAAACATTTGGACCCGGATGCAGGGTTCATGCGTCATCACTTAGACGATAACAGATCGCGCTGGGACCTGTGCGTGTATTATGTGAGGTTATTGGTGCCTCTGATTGTTAGTCTGGGGTTCGTATCCCGTTTGTTGCGTGTCCAGAGTCCAGCACGCATTCAGCTTTTTATCCGTGATAATTAAAAACTAAACATGAACACGAGTCTGTCCTGATGATCGCCTGCGACATGTTGGTGGTCATCTGCAAACTGTAGCTACACAAAACTGGAAACGTGCTGTTGTGAGCCTCGGCTGCACTGTGAGGTGGTTATCAGTCTCAGAGTGAATATTTACCATCTTTAGAAATGATTCAGCGGTTCAGATTCCAGCTGTGACCTTTAGCTGTAAACAGCTGCGCTGATCTTTTCAATATTAACGCAAGTGTGTCCTTTTTTTCTTCTTCTCCTTGAAGCTGCGGCTGCTTTACGAGTGCAACCCTATCGCCTTCATCATCGAGCAGGCCGGTGGCCTCGCCACCACGGGCACTCAGAGGATACTGGACGTTCAGCCTGAATCGCTCCACCAGCGGGTGCCCTTTGTCGTCGGCTCACCTGATGACGTCAACGAGTACCTGTCCTTCGTCAAGAAGTTCTCATAAAGCTGCGGGAGCTTCGATTGGCTGAAGATTCTTAAAATGTGGTTTTCTCACAGTCGTGACCTGATGTTTTCTGCTTTAACGGTAACAGCTAAATATTCAGCTTAACCTTAAATAAATAATTAGATTTATTAACTGTGACATCATGATTTATGAAAGCGCCTGTGTTGGGTCATATATGCTGCATAAAAACAAAGAAATATGACACCAGAAAGAATCCGGGTATCATTGTTTTTGACTTTTTTTTAGCAAAAATCCTCTGACTGTTGCCACGTGCTCAGAGGGATGTGTGATTTTAGGGTTTCCTCTGCACGATCGCAGGGCCTTTAGCTTCCAGCATCCTCCAGCTGCAGAGGCCACTGTGGTTATTTAGTGCTAAATAAATAATAAATAAATTAAATAGAAAAGTGAGAATTCACATATCTTTAACAGTTGGCCTTAAAATACCACGAACCAGTACGACAGTAATCAGCTGGGTTTTTGTTTTGTAATCTAAAGCTATCACCATAATGTTGCTAGCATTAATGTTAACTGAGGTTTCATCCTTGTTAACATCTGGTAATCAACCAGTAGAAGTCAATAATGATCATCAGTCATGAAGTGTAGTTTTTAGGTGCTTTTTATACTTGAAATATTTGGTGGTTTGAAGTAAAGAGCCTCATCTATTGACCACAAGGCTGTTGGTTTGATTGCTGGCTCCCCCTGCTCGTATGTTAGAGGCGTCTTTGGATGAGATACTGTAAGTGCTCAGATTTATGAGAAAAGCATTATGGAAGCAGTATTTACTGGGTCATGTTTCCTTCTCACTTGGCACCTTTGTTGATCAGAAATCCACGAGATCCCACATACTGTGAGCTCGTTAGCCTCATTGCTTTACATTTTAAAACCAGCAGAAGCACAGAGCTTTGTTGCATCGCTAACATTAGCTAACTTCATTAGCTTTCTAGAGCAATACTGTGACTTCTGCAGGGACAGAGTTTAACGTTGACGTCAGTTTGATTATAATCAGATGAGGAAAGCGCTCGGGGTGAAACACGTCTTTCAAAACAGTCCTGAGTCCAGACTAGTGTTTTAAAACTTTAATTGATCACAGTAAAAGTAGAAAAGAAATCATTTACAATGACCATAGCAAGTGGTAACGATCACTTGCCTAGTACATATTTACAGAGAATAAAACAATGAGCTAATTTTTTCCTGACAACATGAAGTAGCAGAAAACAAAAACGGGGAATTTCCCTAAAATCAGTGTTATTGGTGGTGAGACCTCAGAATCGCCTGCGTGTCTCACGTCGACTGCAGCGTCGTCCCTCCTGTCCAGAGTATTAGAATAAAACCACTACGGTGCTACGAGGTGGAGCCGGCCTCACACCAGAGGGTAGCTGGCTGCGGTCGCAATACCACAGTGGTTCTGTCGGTCTTTGGCCATGTAGACGTAGCCTTTGTTTCCCCACTTCTCACTCCAGCTGCAGAGAGATAAGAAAACAAAAGTCAGGAGGTGACTGGTTTTGGTTCCTTTGTGATGCAGAGACGACGATACAAAGGGCCTGAAACAGTCCTATTTACATTAGAACGACTCTCATGTCAGCAGAGCGTTTTGCATCAGGCTGAGAAGTCTGTGACATTTAGGAGCTTTAACACCAACTGGAAGTGAAATTCATCAGCATTGAAAGGAAGAAGTGAAACTACTCTTGTTGAGTGGATTTTACACACTTGAAGGCCGAGCACGCTGCAGCTGTGAAAGCCTGACTGACCTGTTCTTGACGATCCAGTACTTCTTGCCGTCCACATCTTCTCCCTCAAAGCCGTAGCCCACCAACAGCACGCCGTGGTCCAGGTCCTCGCTGCTGCAATCTGGCTCATAGTAGATTCCTGAAATTTAAAGCCACGAGTCAAACCTGCAGCTCAGTTTGAGCATGAAACCTGACGCAGGAAGATCTCGTCAAGTCAACTACTCCTCTCCTGTCCGTGCATTTTATAAGCTTTAAGTTAAAATGTGTTTTATAACTGGCAAACACCGACCTGACTGGTAAAACTGGAAAGACGCGTGGCCAGCATCAATGGCGACTGAAATGGGTCCAACAGCAGCAACGGCCTTCATCAGAGCATGCTCACTGCCGCTCTTAATGTCTGTGAACCCGGTGTCATTGACAGAGTTGTACTGGGGGTCGTAATGGCACTTCTGGTCATCCTGTAAGAGGGAAGGTGGTGGTGAGTGAGGATAACACTGAGCGCTGAATCAGTGTTCTGTGGTTAGCTCTTTTCTTTAAAAAAACTAATAGATGAATTAAATCAGTGACTCAATTATGCCGACAACTGATAAGTAAACTGCTGACAGGTCAGTAAAAGACAAATTACTTCTTTTCATTTGTGCTGAGGACAAGTGAGAGATACGTACGGTTCCCAGGTAAGGGTAGGACTCCTCAGAGTCCAGGCCCTGGTTGTCCATGACGTACTTGAAGGCCTGGTCCATCAGACCTCCGTTGCAGCCCTCGTTACCCTCGAATTTGGAGCATTCCACCAAGTTCTGCTCGCTCAGCGACACCATCTTGCCGCTCTTCTTGAACTGCTGACCCTCCAGAGCTCCGGTGGCACTGAAAGCCCAGCAGGAGCCACACTGACCCTGAGGAGAGCAGACAGGACACGATGATGGTGAAGAAATGAAAGCACACAATGTGAGAGTTTTGTGGCTGTAAACTTCTGCATAAACTTAAGAGCAAAGGCAGAGGGGACTAATCGAACGACAGAAAAGAAACGTATACACCCGCCTGCTGCACCTTGGCCTGTTTACAGTGAGCTGGCTCCACCTGTTTGACAGCACCGAGTGAAAAATGTATGTCGAGGGGCGGAGAGAACAGGCTGTGCACTCATGGAAGGAGGGAGGAGGGGCATTGGTGTGAGTGCAGTAAATAGATAAGCTGACTGCTTGCAGGGTATTTATTATCTTCTTGCAAAACATTTACAGCAATGCCCTTCAACACATTTGGAACAATGCACATGACATCAGGCTTAATGCAAACAGCTGATGTAAAGAAGTGCGTCTGCATCTCCAGCAATGCAAATCCTGAAGATTTGCATTGTGGAATTTTACTGAAGGAAAACGGACCACACTGTGGTCATGAAACCTGCAGGTTGTGCAGGATGACTCAAAAAAAAAAAAAAAAAAAAAAAAAAAAAAAAATCACCTAAAGGCATTTATCAGACAGCCACAGCACACCTGATGTGCACCAGTCTGGTTTGTTACAACCACACGAGGTGTCACCTGAAAAAGCCTCCGTCTGCCTCCTACTTGCAGCCTGATCTAGTCTACAGTCTGTAAAAACCAAGGAAGCTCCACCTTAATTACGCATGTGCTGCCACAGGGCCTCGAGCAACCAGGGTGAAAAAAAACCAACAAAACAGCTGTTACCTGGTCCTTAACGGGAGTCACGTAGCCCTTATCCCTCCAGTCCAGAGAACGAGGGGCCTCCAGGAAGTTGGGCTCCAAGAACAGGGACCCCTTCACCTTTCTCTGTGCTTCATGCTTGTAGCCGTTCATGAGCTGCCTGAACTCCTCGTTGGTCTGTGGGAACAACGTCAGGAATGTAAATAAAGCGACATCATGCTGCACTTTACACCTTCAAACTTCTAGATCACCTTTATTTTTGCATGAGCCATGTTTTCCAGTGATATCTCCCTCATTCATCTTTCCAAAGGTTTAAAAGAGCCTTGATAAGTTTCACCATACAAGAGTGCGTGCCTGTGTGTGTGTGCACAAACCGCTGGCTCACCATGTCTCCAAAGTGGTTCATGCCCAGGCGGTAGGTGTGTTTGCCCATGGAGTGCTCCAGGTTGTGCAGCTCGACCGTCTTCAAGTTTTTCTCCCACACCATCCTCCTCCAGCCCTCCTCCTTCTGCAGAGACAAAACTCAGTCAGGCCTCCTCGGCTGGACAGAAGAGCACCAGGTTTTACAGAAAGAACAACAATGCATCACCTCGTGGTATTTTTTAGCGTGCCAGCTCTTCCACAGGTTCCAGTGCTCATCCAGCTGTGGGTCCAGATGGGGGGCTGAGAGGACCGAGCTCAGGCCAACGGCCAGTGCAGCCAGCAGCAGCTTCATCATGGCTCCTACTGCAAAACAAGAAAACAGCGTCAGGATCAGATTTCAGAGGCGCGATTCTGAAGAACTCAGTCCTGGAGGTCTTCGCAGAAACACGGTTACTCAACACAGTCCTTTTCTTATTTATCACAATGACTAAGTAGTAAAACACATTCCCGGCAGCGCAGTCATATCCTTCCTCCCCCCGGGCCAAATGTGGGGCAACAGTTAGGCCAAACACACAAAAGGAGCCCGCTGGATCCCGGGAATAAAAGAATAATAATCATCAAAGTGTATCCAAGAAAATCGATGCTGCCGATTTCCTCATCGCCATTTTCCTGCACATTCCCGAACGGAAACGAGGCCAGACCCCGACAATGAGCAGGGCCTGTTTGTGTTTGTGCAGAGTCACGGGATCGGCTGTCCCGGCGCAGAGCCAAGAAACCGGGCCGTCACCGAAACTACTACCAGGAAACCGAAAAGAAAACCAAAACTTGACCAGCATCCGGCCAGAAACACCACCTGATCGACGGGGTCCCGGCTTTTCTTAATCTATTTAACGCGAAGAGGCGAAAAAGCAACGATGGCTGCCACCGAAGCACAAACCGCAGATCACAGCACACACAGCCGAACGAAATACAAAGCGATGGGTATGATGGAAACAAGAGCAAAATGTTGATTATCATCGCTAAAAAACATTACATTAAAAACGTGCTAAATTACAGATTTTTAAAACGGACACTGGCTGGCACGATGTTTATGCTAGGTTTAAAAGGCGAAAGAAATATCCCACAAATAATTCTGATCAAACTTCCTGTTTCTAAAACGTAACCGTCAGACCTGAAAACGAGATTAAAAACTTCACTTACTCTAAAAATTCTCGACGCTGAAAGTGAAGAAAAATAACCTGCTGCAGTAACGCTGCGCTAAACTTTATAAAGGCTGGACGGACACCCAGCTGCTCCGAGGCTGCCCTGTGATTGGTCCGCTCTTGTTTGCTCCCAGGCTCCGCCCACACGGGGTCTGATGTCATCATGGCAGCACGTGATTGTCCCCTCACCAGCCTGCGGGTAGCTGTTGTTGTTGTCGATAGTTTTTTAGATAAGCGCGATTTTAAAAAGAATCGATTTAATCAGCGTGTTCTTGTTTGAACGTGTTTTCAGTCGCAGAGCCTCTGATTCATCCCAATGCTGCTCAATACCGCTGATTACAAGACAGAAGTATTCAGGAAAACACTCAAAAGTACACCCAGCAAACTATTGGTAACAATGATTAGTAATAACGATTTATTCTGTGTGTTACTGAAAACACGTCTGCTTTTGTACTTTTATATTTCTGTGGTGTGTGGGGGACTTTTTAAAAAAGTTAAACTGGTAAATAAATATACTGTTACTGAAAGTGTGGATAGACTGAAGTGAAACCCCCACAGAGAACCAGGCCTGCAGGTTTTCTGCTGCATTTGTTGTTTAACCAGAGGAGGAAATTAGAGAAAGGCTTCCAGATTCATCTGCAGACATGTCGTTTTCTTTGTGTGAAACTGCGACTGCAAAAATAGGTATGGACAACAAACACCCACAGAAGGCCTCTCAGTGAGTTTAAAAGTTGCACAACAACAGCAGCCTGAGCTGGAGGGTAAACACTAACAGCTGAATGTTTGTTACTGGGTCATAAAGGAGATTTGTAAGGGGGGAAGTGGTGAATCTTTAGTTGTAGACAGTGTTTGTGTATGTTTTAGTATTTTCCTTCAGTGCACCCCGCCAGCACCAAATTTAAGGTTCACTCCAATAATTTTGCTGAAGTAAAAACAGGTTAAATTAATCCCTTTTTAGGTTATTATTTAATAAAAATAAGAGCTGATGATGATAGATGGAGAAGCGTAGATGATATATGATCATATTTACTCTGTAAAATGAAGACGGTGCACTCTGCCATCGTTTCCAAAGTATACTTTGTGATCCTTCAGGTGTTAGACTGTAACAGCCTGACAACGACCGCATTAACATACAGAGCAGCAGAGACGGGCCACATGAACATACATGAACACTGACCCTGAGTCAATCAGTGTTCATGTGATTGATAAGACTGAAGGACTCTGAACAGGCAGAGCTGTGATAGTCTGACCTCAGGAATTACATCATGACATTTAGGTTTTTATTACTCTGCAGGTTCAGATTTAAAATGCACGTAAACTGTGATGTTACAACTTTAAAACACAATGTGTGGACGTTTACATATGTTTACATATGTTTACATATGTGCCCACTGTGGCAGGTCCGTGTGAATAAGGGAGCAACTAAAAGCAGCTTCTTCACGTGATAATGCAACAGCAACAGCAGTACAAAACTGCTGCACAAACATCAAGTTCGCTCTGGATTCTGGAGGTTTTGCTGGTGTGTCTGTGGTGTGATTTCTGCACGTGTGCTCATCTTAATACCTGGACTCTTACTGGCTGTAGCTCAGATGAGTTCAATTTATTTTCCCGTGTCCAGAATCCTTCCTCACTTGACGTGGCAAAAAACGCTGCCATGGACGAGCTGCTACAGAAACAACAACTTTATAATTTAGGACCTCCGAGATCTTTCGTGCAGCCCATCAACACGAAGATGGATGTTTGGGCCTGAAAAGTGACGCCAAAGCAGAAGTTGCATGTAGTTTGATAACAGTTGTTTCTCTTTCTTTACTTTGAACCCAGTAAACGGGTGAACGCTGGTTGGAGTGTTTTGCTGCCTTTGAGCAGAGCCAGGTTTCATTTCTCCTGCTGGTTTCATCCTTATGCTGCGATACGGCTTTAGTTTCATGTTACCTACATTACTGCAGCGGGATGCTTCTGAACTGCATTTCCCCAAACTGGTTTCAGCACACTGAGTCTAAACCACACAGTTAAATACCAGCAATGCACATCAAACACAGAGTATAGAGTGCCAGCAGCAGACACATCAGCAGTGATTCATCCACATCTGCCCCTCTGTCTGTCATGCATCTGTGTGGTCACATATAGGAAGCGGTTAAATTAGCGCAGCATCGTTCTTTACTGTACAGCAGTCTAAAAAAACACTGTGTCCTTCCTTGCATGTGTCTCTGCTGCTGAGCACAGCAGGCATATGACTGAATGTGTTGCTCAAGCTGTGGCACACATGACAGCGACTGGCCGAGCGTTTTCTGTGCGGTCATCTACCCAAAGCTTCTCTCAGAGGAATCTGTCAGACACGATAACTTTATCAGCATCTGTTTCCAACAAGTTTATCAAAGAAATGTGATTTAAATCAATCAAGCATGCTGCAGGGGAGCACACACAGTGCTGGCTTATGAATGGATTTTCCTTCATGGGTCACAAACAGCACAGTCTGAGCCATCATGTGGGCCGGACCAGCAAAGAAGCTAACTCCAAATGTTTCTGTGTCACAAGAATATTTCAGATTCATGCGTCACCCTCTTACAAAACCATGAACCATCAAAGATGTTTCCCAAATTTGGCCGGTTTGGATGAAGCAAATTTAGATTTCTACATATTTTCTCATAAACACAGATGAGCACAGTAGCAAAGTCAATGCATGGAAGTGAAACAGCTTTTACACTTTGAACTAACTGCAACGTGAGAAAGATTAAGGCAGCGAGGACCAATGAGAAATAAGATCAGAATTAAAAGACTGTGGAGTTTGGATGTGCCGCTCTGAGCACGAGAGCCTCTCAGTGTTTTTGTAATGTGCAAAAATGAAACTATGTTTAGTTCCTAAAACTAAAAAAACTCATTATGCAGAATCATTTTATTACTGGCTCATGATGGTTTTATCATTGTGTAATATTTTAATGCTGCGGATGAAGACGTACGGGTGAACTTTGTGAACTGTAAATGTTTCTGTCATCGAGGCGACACATTCCTCTGATTAGGATGTTTAATCAGCTCAAACACTCCGCCGGGTTATCAGCTGCTGCGCGCGTCTGCCGACCCTGAAACAAAGGTTAACACACGGCCAGTGATCAACACAACAGGCCCATCACTCAGTGACACTGATGATTGTCAGTGATTGTTTCTGTTCACAGTCATTCAAACGTCTGCAGTCGTCCAGGAATCGCTGGAGGTGCAAACAGCCTCATTACTCACAGAAACACTGAAGTACTCACAGAAATATTTCAGCACACAAGAGTGAAGTCAAAGCAGCAAAGAGCCGAATGTAGAAATGTGAAATAAAAATCATGCAAATTTAAATATTCCAAACTTTTAAACTATTAGAATGAGAGAAATTCATTTGCTCTCATTTATTAAAATAAAATAATGCAAAATAATAAAATAAAAATAAAATAACAAAACTGGTGATTAAATTTGATAAAGTAAAAAAAAAAAGAGCAACTCATTAACGTGAAAAAGCAGCAGTCAGATGAAAGTGTGTCCACGGCGTTACGTGAAGCGTGCACGTTACAATCAGCCACGAAGAGCAGAGGTCACATGAGTGTTTGCAAAGAGTCGTAAATGTTTGCTTTCATAACAAAAATGTATTTTTATTTATTTAATTATTCGTGTTTATGTTGCTTCACTTTTTCATTTCAGTCATAATTAATATTTCTTAAAAATATTTTCTTTTTTGTTTGGTTTTGTTCTTTGTGTTTACATTGTTTCATATTTGTGCCAATAAGAACGTGTTACAGAATTATGATGATTTTTAACGTAGTTTCTTCCACATCACAAAAACAGGTTTCTGTTAAACAGTTCACACAGACTTTATTTTCACTGCTCATCTTAAAATGTTTTATTTTGTTCACGTGAAGCAAAAATCTTGAAGAAGCTAACTGTTCCCAGATTTGTTCATTTGGGCTTTATTTACTCGGTCTGTGAAAGAATTAGCGATGCATCGGTGTGTCACACAGGCCCGTTTGGACCACCTTCATGTTTCTGGATTGGGATCATCAGAGTCACTGACGCTTTGCATTTTTGTAGTTTGTTTCCAGTGTTTTCTTTCAGATTTACTTCCTGATGATAATCTTGATTTGAGCTTTTTGTTCATGCAAACATGAAAGACGGTCAGAGGTTCTTAGTTAGCGATGCGTCGCTGTGTCGATTGAGCACGTCTGTAAGCAGAAGGCACAGATTAGGCCTCTACATCCATGTTATGTGGACATCATGTCTTTATCTTCTGTTTTGAAAACCCCTTAAAACGAGATTTATCGTCTGATTTTGACCAGAACAGTCGGTGAATATTTAGTGGATTAAGGAAGTGCACTGCATGTATGTAATGGAGCGTATGGAGTCAGCTGATGCTTCTCTTGTTTCCAACAAACTTCCCTTTGGCTTTGCTGACAGGAATGAAACCAGTTTGTCTATACATGAAGTCTTTACATCACATCCTCGGATGACCGACACGTTTCAGCACAGTCACATGTCACGCTGGTTTTCATCTGGTCCTGACTGCGTGGAGGTAAACAACAGTGACCATGTTTAGCTGACTTGTACAGTCAGACTCCACAGCACAGCAGCTCCTTTTCTCTTTTTATGAAGGACGTCAGACACAAAGCAACACATGAGAAAAGACGCTACAGGACAAAAAGACAAAAGACAAATCATGGAGACGGGCAAGACCGGAGGAAGTGGAAACACAGCAGATGCAGAGAGGCGCAGAGGTTTCTGGGCCTGAAGAAGTGATCAGAGTGCAGACTTTCAGTTGTGACTCAGTTTTACAAACACGTTTGGATGGTTTCTTTGTCATGTGACTGACTTGGCCATTGCACTGTCCCATCTGTTTACCTGGAGAAGCTGTTGGTTTGCTGTTTGCAGTGCGCTTTGGGTCATTATTGATTATAATCAATCATTATAATCAATACAGTGCTTCTTCACAGCAAATCAGTTTTGCAACACTTGGCTGAAGCTGAGCAGAGACGTAGCTCTGTACCCCTCTATCAACACGTCATCGATAAACACCGGTGACCTGTGACCTTCGGCAGCCACGCATGGCCATATCATAACATTCCTGCACCATGTTTGACAGATAAAGCTGTAATCAGGTCATGGATTCAATGAATCTGCTTTTTCCTCGTGACCCTCGCGGCCCTTATGGATGTTTGTGTTTGTGTTTTTGAGTGTAATCAGATGTTTGTCGTAAACGCTCCGTATTTTCACTCAGGAAGCGTCTTCTTACACCACCTGCCTCCTCAACAGTGATTTAGATGTTCTGAAGTTGTTTTCTGTTAACCACAGAAATAATTCTGTCGTCTTCTGTGCTCTGTCAGGTTTTTGCTGTTGATGATCCGACTCATGTATCATTTTAAAGACTCAGATTGTTGATTTGGTCGTTCCTAAAGGTTTCTCCGTCCCTCTCACAGGTTTAGTTTGGATTTTCAGTCTCACTCAGTTGCATCAACGTCTGTTTGGACCTCTTTTTGAAAAGAAACCAAATACGAGATTAAAACCTGGAATCAGCTGAAGATCTTTTATCTGCTCATTGTGTCAAAGAACTGTTCACCAGTCGTTCAACCACTTTTTAGGCCTTGAAAATGTGAGATTATGTTTTAAAATGACCCTAATTTCTCCTTTTTTTAATGCAACGTTTTGTAAAAAACCTTTGAATTAAAGTTAAAATATCTTTGTTTGATTTCAAACCCAGTGTGCTGTTGTACAAAGTAAAACTAGAGTCCAAAAACGTGTGGGCCTAACTGTACATGAAGTGCAGTTAGAGTAACAACAGGCAGTGTTGATGTTCACTGAATTAACTTTGTATATGTGTTAATGTATTCTTTGAGCATTTGCCTAATATGTTACCAGAAGCCAGATGAATAAGAATCAGAGTATTGATATTAAATGTGCCAAAGAAGCATTTTGCAGGTGCTGCCTGTACCAACCAGCACAGACCCTGTAAACAGAACCCTTGGCACACTTTCCCAAATCAAATCAAACAATCCTGCTGTTGCTCAGAATCAGGTGACAGGTTCAGAAACACGTTCAACAGCTCGACTTCTTCTCTACAACAAATATTTCTTAACAACACAGAAAGTTGGGACAGTTTCCAATCGTGAGAGTCTCTGTGGGTGAACTAATGTGACGTCCCTGCTGCTGAAGCTCCACAATGAATCCAGAGGAGTGGAAACAACTCGGTGTGGAATTTGGAGAAGAGCAGGCCTCTGTCTGCAGCCCTTATTTCACAGCAATATACAAATCTTTCTGATCCACATTAATCCCAGAAGGTTGATTCAGTTCGTCTGGACATGTTGTTTCAGTGCAGAAATATTTCATCATTCGATCAGATGACTGACTGCAGGTTTCCCTGTATGTTTGCTTAATGACCAAAACTATCACCAGTGACTAACAGCGCCCATATGGAAAAGAAATAGTACAAAATGATTTACTCATGAAAGTGGCCACTTTCTCATTACTTTCATATATTGTTTTAGTAAGTATCCAAAACATACAAGATTCATTTATATAATTTTTCAAGGGATCTTATATCTGTTTTCACTCTTGTGTGCTTTTCATACAAGTTTCACACAAGACAGATACAAACTTTATAAGATTTATAAATATCTTTTCCATATGGGCGAGCCGTGAGACTGAAAAAGTCTCTACTGAGTGACAAAACGTTTCTCCCACTCAGAGTGATACAGGATGAACTTTCTGGAGCTACATGATCACCACCACGATGTGATCTACATTAAGTTTGTCAAGTAATCCTGCTGCAGTCATCAACATTTTCTCGGTTTTTGCCCGTGTCTTTTTCTGTAAAGCAGAAGCACTCTGTAAAACGAGGACATCTTAGCGTTCACTGTAACCCTGATCAACGAAAACAGGAACAACCGCAGGTTTCTCTTCAGCCCTGCAGCCACAAAGAGTCAGAAGAATTCCTTCAACTTGCAATGACTTCACTCGTTTCTTTAGAAATAAAAACATTTTTAATTAGAGAAAAAAATTATTCACAACCATCCACATCCTACAGGAGCTTTAATAACTGCTGATATTTATAATCTTTCACTTTTCTAAAGCCCCATTCCTTAAAGACTGCTCAAAGTTGTTTCGCTATTAATTAATCCTAAAATTTACATATATCATTTTATCTTTATTATTAAAAGACTATGTAGCAGCCGTCTTACCTAATTATGGGACGATTTTTAACCTCAACAGTAGTTGAGCACATGTAGAAGCATGGTTTATTTGAAGATTTTCATTGAGGATTTAGAGTGCATCGCAGTGTAGCGCTAAGTTACAAACCATCTTCTTATGGCCTCTGGTGATGGACTCACCTTTGTGTTTATCCTGCTAGATAAACAGGGCACTGCAGTGGTTTGAATCGTATCTTACACATTACATTGTGTTCATGTAAACAGGGAGTCTTCTTCATATGTAAAAGGTTGTCATGGAGTTCCACAGGGTTCTGTGCTAGGACGAGTATTTTTTACAGTATACATGCTACATTTAGGCAATATTATTAGAACCAGAAGCAGATGACATAAGTAAAACAATTAAACTACAAAAATATATACAAAGACCCTTTTTGCATATAAGTATATGGCCAGCAGGCACCAGTATATGTATATGAAGACCGTGATGGATCTTGGAGACTTTTTACCAGGATATACAAACATATATTGTATTTTCCACACTATAAGGCGCACTTAAAATCCTTGAATTTTTCTCAAAAATTAACAGTGTGCCTTATAATCCGGTGTGCATTATGTATGAATTCTTGTTGTGCTTATTTACTTTGAACTGATTTTATGTGGTACATATATATAAATCAGTCAAAAAATGCTTTAGTATGACTTTGGTAAGCTCAGAAGCCGCGCCGCTTGATGGCTTGGAGCATTACGGCTGCTGTAGTCAGGAGCCTCGCGGAGTAATCTGGGTCTAAAATGCCGTTACTTCATATCGCAAAGTCAAACGAACACTGCGACATCACTGAGAGTTAAAAACTATCTAAATTCTTTCATCTTCAATAAAATGATCAGCGTTGCTGCTTTACCAGGTGTAACAATTAAGTTTAACATCCAGGCATCCATGAAAACAGGATTTATTACATTTAACGGAGTTAGAAGTTAGCAGGAAGTTAGCTCGCTAGCTTCCACCTAAACATGATATAGCATGTTCTGACTGAGAGACTTCTGAAAGAATTCAAACGTACAGCTCTGCTATAAACAGCAATGACGATTGTAGGGTTACTGAAGTTTGGCTAGCTGCTATATAATGATGTGCTACATGGTGGCTAGCTACACAGCTATGTTAGCATAAACAGTGAAGCTGGAGGATGAACGCTAACACTTTTCCACTCGATAAAAGTTAACGTGAGGGTTCCCGATGGTTAGAGACAAATACAGTCGCAAGGCAGGATGCTGTAAACGGACCAAACTTCAGTCAGGAGAACAACTGAGATAATCCATCCACAATACGAGGTTAGTGATTAATATACTGCAACAACATGGGAATAGAGCAGCTGCCAGAGAATTCAGCATTAATGAATCGATGGTACGGATGTGGAGGAAGCAAGAACGAGTTCAGTTCAGTTGACTTATGTGTTTTGTTTCGCTTAGCGCCTTATGGTCCAAAAAAAATACAGTATGTAGGTTTGCTTACTTAGAAAAAAACAGAATAATGTAAAATTGGATCTTACTAAAGCTTCTTACAGACTGCAGTGTGTAAACTTTCTTTGAACGTTGTGCCTGAAAAGTGTTCGGTCAGTGCAAACTGCAAAGATGTTTTTGGAGCTCATCTTTAAAGTAAAGTCAGGTGTGTCAGTCCTTTGATTGATACGTGTGCACACACAGACAGACAGGCTCCTGCTAATATGAGCAACCGAACTGCACATTAGAGTCACTGAACTAGCATTAATCAGCCCACCTGTGCTGGCACGGTGCACCTGTACAGTCTACTACGAACACTTAAATGATGCAACCACACTGGCATTAGGTAAAGAATTTATTATAAAATGTATTACACTATAAAGTGTCAGCAGTACTAAGAACATGGCATTCCAGGACATGCTAAGGATGTAACATAAATAGCAACAGAAAGATTTGTGCAATGCGGCGATTATTCTCCAAGGAGGAAAAGTCACCCGACAGTAAAACCGAGTCGGTCCCTCCTCGTCGACAGAAACATCTCAACCTCAGCAGAAGCTTCCAGGGAGAAGACAAACTCATCATAGTGATTCTCAGTTTTTACAAAACGATCCTCTGAAACACAGAAGAGTCTCTTCCCTTTCCAAACGCCACCTCTCAGCTCGTGTACTGTACAAGGCAGAAAGAGGAATGAACAAGTGTGTTTTAGGCACACAACATTGGCAATGATTATACACAACTCCGACAACAGCTTCAATAAAAAACAGAAAACTCAAATCGCGTTTCAGATCAGTTTGGGACATTTCCTTTCCTCGTGTTCCTGCGCACATGTTGGCGTCTTTGATTCATTTTTATTGTCACTATATGTTTAGGAAAGATGTGCAGTACATTCATTTTTGCCTCAGCAAAAAACAAACAGCTTAACAAAAAGCTTTGAGTATTTACATCACAGCTAACAGTTTGCTGTGTTGATTGGCGAGAAGAAAGTTTAAATCTGTGAACAGATGGTAACACTGGAGGAAGAGAAGCTGACAGCAAATACTGCACTCTGGCACGGAGCTCGTCTTTACACAGCGCGTCCTGAAAAAGTCCTTTACATCCGTCAAATGTAACTTCAGGAGTGAAACCGTCCGACGCACACGTGCGCTGAAAAACAAGCTGTTTTCTTCTTCTTCAGGTTCAGAGTGAGGGGCACAAACGTTACAAAACACCAGCTCGCACAAAGTGAAAATGCTTTTCTCTGACATTTCTGTCATCAGCAGCCTTTGGCCTTTTTCAGCTAACAATACTAACATCACGCCGCCGCTTCCCTGTGCTTGTGCTGACCGCGGCCAGGCTGCGGCTTCATGCTTCACAAAGACAAACTGAAAGAAGGCATGAAGCCACGCGCGGCCCGCCGACAACGAAGCTCAAATTTAGCTTGACAGAGGTGGCGTGGATGCCACTGTGCAAAACTCTGACCGCGGACGGCAGCTTGATTAATGACGCCCCTGCGATAACGCTTTAAAAACCTGATGAGGAGGCATCGAAGAGGCGCGGCGTCAGCGTCTACTGTAACCGGCTGCTCGTTTAAGAGAAGTACAAAAGTACAGAAACCAACCCAATTATAAAAAAAAATCACCTTTCTGATTAGAATTTAGCGTTTTAGTGAAACTTTCTATTCAAAGTACTCAGCGTGAGGGCGTCCTCAGCCCACCCTGTGATGGGTTAAACATTTGCTTTGCAGCTTGTTACACTTTAGAAAGGTCAACATCACCCAATACGACACAGTCCTTTAGAAAACCCTCCTTTTCCTGTAAAAATGGCTACGCTTCCCTTTGTGTGAATGAAAGATGATGTTTACAGAAACACTGATGTTTACAGGTCCCAAAGTTTCCCTGGAGTTTTCAGGAAAAGGAAGAAAAGGAATCGCAGATATTAAAATGCGAGTACAAAGCAGAACGTTTTGGCTCCGGGGTGTCTCCATGACACCACAGAGACGGGATATACCTAATATCTTAGGCACTGAAGCCCCGCCCACCTGCTATTCTGACCTACTTTTAGAGAGGGGCAGCCAATCCGAGGAAGGCTAGCTTAAAGAGAAAGGGGCAAAACCAGCTTGTTTCAGGCCGAGCGGCTGCACTAAGGCCCAGCAACAGATAAATGCGCATTAGTTTGCACTGTGGATCATGCAAAGCTGCTCTAATACACCAGACTGCTGTTACCAAGTAAGCTGCTCTGGATTGGCAAAAAAAAGTTCTCTTGAATATGCAAATGACATTTACATTGACATGGTTTGATATGATGTGCACTCAGAAATCTGTTTATCTGATACAAGTCGATGCTTAACTTGAGCACAATTCTGAAGCTCCGGGGAGATCACAGCTGCACACGTGCCAGAGGTCTGAACAGCGATCTGAAAACAGCAGCTGTGATGGTGAAGGTGAGGTTTGACTTAGACTGTCTGAGTCCAGCAGACTTTAAAGTCCAACTGGAGACCAAAACTGTAATAAGACAGAGTTTATTCAAAGACCTTCACGGGAAGTTCTGGGACCTGTAAAGGTTTCAGCTGTTGGATGGAAGAATACAGAAATCTGAACTGAGGATTAGCAGGAACATCAACAAACACACCAATCAAACATGAAGGAAACGGTTCCACCCACTGCTGACACGTGTCGTCTCCACACATCTGTGTGCGTTTGCTTTTGTGAAAAGTGAAACAGCACGAGACCAGGTCTCCTTTATTTTTATACAACATGGTCTTCTTCGTGTTAGTGACAGCCGCCAGATAAATAGACGTGTTAGAAACTCATTTTACTTTTATATCAACAAGGCACAGTTCTCCAAACATCTGGAAAAGACTTCTGCTTTGTACCAATGAGACTGGCTGTGCTCTTCAGGGAGGTAGAAGGCCACCAAGGCACTCTGAAAGAAATGCTGTAAATGTATTAAACGCTAAGCTGAACGACCAAATTTCACATCAGTAAACCAGACGCGAGGAGGGAGCTGATATTAGATGTAAGCGATGGATGGAGCGAGCAACACGACACACACTCAGCCCTCGGGTTCGAGCCACACGTGCAGCTGCCATGTTTCTGACCACACGTGGAGATTAGAAAATGGCGCTGTTCCTTGGAGTGAGACTGGAGTGTGCGTGACAGCAGGAGGGACGTTAGGAAGCAGCAAACAACAAGATAGAAAGAGAAGAAAAACACAGAATTCCTCTTTGGAGCTCGGAGCGTTCGGTTCTTTCACGACATTCGTAGCGGGAGGAAAGCTCGGCTGTACAGGTGTGGAGAGCACAAACACAACATCTGGTTTGCACGGCAACAAAACGGAGCGATTAAAGTGTGAGCAGCTGGACCGGAAAGATTGCACGAGTCCGTCGTGTCAGAGCGACCTCCTGACGTCTGGCGGGGACAGCGAGCCCTCAGCGGGAAATGACGGAGCTGATGGAGTTGTACGATGTGCCGCCGTTGCAGGTTGGCGGGTAGCCGTTGGCGGCTCCTCCCAGCGCCTCCGTGTTAACCTTAAACACGGGCGACGCTTTGAGCAGGAAGTCCGCGGCGTCGCGCCGGCCGAGCTCCCTCAGCTTCGCCATCAGTACGCCGACCCTGCTGCCCGCTCGCCCGCTCCACTCCTGCAGCAGAGCCGCCGTCGGGCTGGGCTGCAGCGCGGCCTGCTGGGAGTCCGAGTCCAAGTCCAGCTCAGAGGTGCCGTTTGGAGTCCCGTTGCTGTATTTGGCCACCAATTCAGTGAGGCCCAGGTTCATGGCCAGCAGGCACCAGTCTTTCCCCATGGCGTCTGGAGGGTCCAGCATGCGGCACAGCTTCCGGCGAGCCAGCAGCGGCACGTCCGATATGTGGACGTCCGTTCCCAGAATCCCCCACTGGTAAATTTCAGCGCAGCCGAACGCCAGGATGCTGCTGAAGCTCTCCCGATAGCCGCCCATGGTGTTGGTGAGCGAGGTCTCGCGCTGGACTTGAGCCCGGAAGAAGTCTTTGGGTTGGTAGACCATGATGGGGGCGTGGTGTTCCCGCAGCTGCTGAGGGCTCAGGTAGTATTTGGCGGTGAGCTGTCCGGGCAGCGTGGAGGCCAGCAGGTTCTCTGTTATACTGCAGAGGGTGTCCAGCAGGGTGTAGCACTTGGCCCGCTCAGAATCATGTCCACGGACCTGAATCTCCACACCCTGCCCGTGGTTGACCAGGAGGATCATGGCCTCCACTCCTGCCTGGCTCACTTTGGCGCCGTTGGTCCACAGGTGAATATCTCCATCGTTGTCGTCGGCGCCGTCCTCCTCGGGCTTCTGCTGGTGGCTCCAGCGACACAGGTTCACCTGCAGCTTGTGGAAGAGGCCGCAAGGGAAGGGAGTGAGGTGCTCGGCCGGGACGATTCGGACGCCTCCGTAGAGCAGCGACTCCTCCTCCTCCTCTTCGGTCCAGGACCGGTGGAGGCCGTTTGTCTTGATGAGTGCGGGAACATCCACCATGGTGGGGTTGGTGACGTCCCGGGCGCAGACGTCCATGGCATCCAGGATCTGCAGCAGCTCGTCCACGTCGCTCTCAGGCGCCAGGGCCTGCACCTCCTCCAGCCTGTAGCGCCCCCTGTAGTGGTGGATGGCTTTGGGCGTCTCCACGGAGAGCAGCTTGCCGAGGATGCTGCTGCAGAGCCATCGAGGCTCCAGCAGGACGACGTCCTGCACAGTCTCACTCTGCATGATGTTGATCTGTGGAGGAGACGAGGGAGAAATGTGAGCGCGTGGACGTTTATCAGAAAAATTTATGTCATGAGACAAAGACAGAATACAGAAAGAAGCTAATAAATATTTAAGGAACAACATTAAATGGAACTTTTGCTTTATCTGTGAAAAACATGCAAATAAATAAATAAATAAAGTTTTGGTTCCTCATTCCTGAGCAGAGGCACACAAACAGAACACAGTGTTCCTGCTGCTGTTCTCACAGATGAAAACCATCTGGTTTGGTTTATTCAGGAGCCTGCAGTGCCCCCTGCTGGCACTCAGGAGTAAAACACCGACTCCTTTTGCCTGCTCCTGGTCAAACACTCACCTCTCCCATGCTGTGGAGCTGCAGGGCCAGCGTGCGCAGGTGATCCTGGCTCACCAGCGGGTTGATGTGCTCCTGCACGTCACTGACAAACTGCTGCCACGACATCAGCTGGTTGGGTCCGCTGAGCTTCCTCCAGGTCGGCAGAACGGCCAGCAGACGCTCCGACAGCAGCGTCATCGGACTGCACCTCTGCAGAGACGGAGAAGGAAGCGGCGACAATAAACGACCACGCTACGTTTGTTCAGGTATGAGGACATTTAGAAACAAGAGGACACGGGGAGTGAGAGTCTGCAGAGCTCACGGAGACGACGCTGGCTCGAAGCTCCTGCAGGTGACTCCTCAGCAGCTTCATGTCTTTAGAGTTTGAGGCTCCAGCGTCCATCACAAACAGTTTGTCACTGATCTGCAGGTCGTTCCCAAACCTGGACCGAAAACCAAAAACACCAAACTTTGTAACAAATCACTGAAATCTGTGTGATTAATACGTGTAATTTATTCTCTGCAGGGATTCTTTGAGGTCGCATCGACTGTCTTGACAAAAAGCCGCTCGCTTTTTTACTCATCAACATAATCTCCACTGACTGACGGCACTTTAACTTTTTCAAACATAAACATCAAAGCAACATTAAAAGATTCTCAAGCTCTCCTCTCTCTAGATCTGGTTTTACAAAACATTAGCTCTGCTGTGTTAGCGGTGAAACTGCTGAATTTGCTATCTGCTGTCTGATCAGTAAGGCTGAGACGTACGCTCGCTGTGACCTGATCATGTGACTGACGTGATTTAAGCTGGCACCGCTCGGTGCAGTATGGAGAGGAGGTGCTCTTCACCTGTTCCTGACTTCCTTGAGCAGCGCCCTCTCTTTGTCGTAGCTGAACTCTCCGGAGAACGCTCTGGGAACGTCGGCGAGGTCGGCGTGCGTCGCCACCAGGACGACCGCGAGAGGCTGCTGGATCCGACCACCGAAAGCTGAAGAAAAGTTAAGATTGTGAACCGTCACAGTAGACAGCTTATCATGATCAGGTTGTGTTGAGGTTGTGTAACTGTCTGGCTGCTGCAACAGCAAATGTAGTTCCCACAGCCTCGCACGAAACTGTTTAAATGAAGCTTCAAAAAGGCCAAACTCGTGGCGAAGTATCAGTGAAAACTCATATTTTTCTCCAATTACTCAGGAAACAAAGACTTTCAAACCTGCCGACTCTCTATCGTTGCAGCTTCTACTTCCTGTCTGCAGATCTGCTCCTAACCTCAAACATATCGATGTTTTTAAGAAAAAGATTAAAGTCGACCATCCACCGACCGCACGAAGGCAGTAGATGGTTGGTCTGCTTACAGATGCTTTCCTGCGGCAGGGTGAGGGCCTTCAGCAGGTTCAGCCAGTAGGTGATGTGGCCCAGCTGGGTCTCGTACGGCTCCTCCAGGCTGAACAGGACCACGTGGATCGCTGTGACATCGTTGGCCGCAAAATAATCGTAGGTGCAGTAGTAGACCGGGTTTCCAGAAAACTCCCACACGCTGAAATCTCCCACGCCTACAGAGAGGGAGCCGAGTGAGCTTTGCTTGAATTTCACACACAGGTTTAACCGTGAACGTCCTCCGCGGGGATCCTCGCGGCTCTCACCGTGGATGTTGGCGTGCTGGATGTCGATGGCCTTGGTGGCCTGTTCGTCAGCCGCAGACAGAGCGCTGTGCACGGGGGAGAAGACCTCCAGCACGCCTTTGGTCAGGCTGGGCTCAAACATCATGCTGCGACTCCTCACGCTCACGTTCTCACAGCCGGGGTACAG
Organism: Maylandia zebra; assembly: GCF_041146795.1. NCBI lineage: Eukaryota > Metazoa > Chordata > Actinopteri > Cichliformes > Cichlidae > Maylandia > Maylandia zebra. The sequence continues at coordinate 37,898,493 of NC_135178.1, forward strand.
GTTGGAAATGCTCACCGACACTGAACACAGACATGGAGGAGAAACCATGACAACCACCGGGACTACTTTCAGTTAATGCAGAATTTTTACTGATTTTTATTTAGCAGGGACACACAGGAGAAGCAGAGAACCTGCAGCACTATATTGCTGTTAGATCAGGGAATAAATCCTGACTTTTGGCTCCACAGTTTGAGCGGTGATGGTGTTTAAAGACACAGCGGCTGGTTTCTGCTCTCAGAGGTTGTTGTTCTGCTCTCTGCTGTACTTCAGCGCGCGATCGACTGTGACTAACGCTCAAAGTATTTCAGATTAAGTGCAGATGTCCCTCTCTGCTGCAGCAAACACATCTGCATCATCTTTACCAAATAACCGCCGCTTGCAAACACAGGGGGGCGCCATTTCACTGCTAATGAATCCACTCTGCAGGGACAGTTTGGATTTTCGGGACCACACCTACAGCTTGTTTTTGAGGTCTTAATCACAGTAAAATGACATCCTGGTCTTTGGGTGATCACAGACATCAGTGTGACATCATCGCTGGTGTAAAGAGCTGGAGGAGAGAAGATGTTTGAGACGGACGAGTGAGCGTCTGCGCGGATAAATCGGGGAAAACGCCAGACGCACGATGGTTGTTCACAGCACAGCGAAGGACAAGTCAGAAACTCAGGCACATCTGGACACACATCCACAAAACAGATGTTTATTTCATCCGAATGTTTTCATTTCTGATGGGATTTTATACTTCAATAAAGAGATTGTAAAGTATTAGTGGCTGCAAATCTTTTAATTCCAGTCGTTGAGAGGCCAAAACCTTTGTTAGATGTGCATTTTGTGAAAAACCCGTGTGTGTGTGTGTGTGTGTGTGTGTGTGTGTGTCTCGTTTTCCTCTCTGCACTAACATAAAAGCTGCCTCCGCCGTTTCACAGTCGGCTGTCACGGCTTCAGTTTGAACATGCAAGCGTCTGCTCGGCACTGCAGACGACGATGATGAAGACTTTATCCTCCACCAACTGGCAACTGCAGAAAACAATGAACCCATCTCATCTTCTCTCATCCTAAACGTGAGGAAAATGTTCTCACGTCCTGGTTTTTGTGATCGGTGTAAAATGAGTGAAATCCTTAAAGCCAACAGGTTCCGCTCATTTTCTCGACGTGGAGAGAAAAAGCTGTTTTCATGCCGTTTAACGTCGGGCGGTTCAGAGTTCAGTGAAGCGAAGCTGCTCATATCTTCTCTCGCTAACAGGCCTAAAAAGAGCGCTCCTTTTACTGAGGAGCACCTTTCACGACGAGGCCTCTCGTTAATGGAGCTCCGTGACATTTCAAAGTTCGCTACAAATAAGGAAATAAAAGAATATATCAGCGCACGCCGAGGCTGAAAGCCACAAAATCAATATGCAGCGTTCAGCGGTCTCGGGAGGCGACGCTAAAATATCGACACTTGTGTTTCTTTGTCTTTGGCTGGATTCACGTCACGTATCGCTGCAGAAACAACTAACGGTCGATACGGACCAGCGCTGACTCTTTGAGACGCCGGCAGGCTCACAGACGGAGGAGTCGGCTAACGCACCTGACCGTTATCAGCCCGGGCGTCACGTAATGGCTGCAAGCGGCGCATAACAGAGCAGCTAAAGGGGAGAGGAGGGCAGGCAGGCAAGACACTGAACACGTCGTCACTGCACTTTCCTGAAAACCACGAACACCTCACAGACCTCAAGATACCCGAGCCTCAGAGCAGCACCTGAACGGTTTCCCTCAGCAGACAGTTGTTCCATTTGTGCTCATCTATCATTTACTCCAGAGGACATAACGAGGAGAACTGATCAGCTTTTATCAATTTCACCCTGTGAGATTCAAACTGCATCTCAGTACGAGACTGTGAGGGCTCATGTTCATGCTCACATCAGAGCAGCAACAACAGCTGCGTCTACAACGTGGATAAAACAAGACATTTAATAAAATGACTCACGCTGAAGTTTTCTGAGACAGATGTGCCAGGGAGACGCCTCCTCTGATTAACTGCACTCCTCACAAATAAACGAAGGAGTCTCTGTGTGTCTTTCTTTGCTTATCCCAACCAACATTCGCATGTGTAGCCAAAGGGTGATTGGAGGGGGTGGAGCCTTTCAGAGCTGTCACCAGGTGACACACACCTGTCTGTACCTGCACAAACTCAGGATCTTCTTGCTGTGAGGGGGCGGTGCTAACCGCTGCGGCAGTGAAAGCATTAATGCTGAGCTGGTGACGACGCGACTCCACCTGTCTGTCACCTACCGGGAGGTTTGGAGTTGACGGGCGAGTTGGGGTGCCGGGCCGCGTTGGTCATGCGCGTCCTCCTCCTCCTGAAGAAGCTGCGCAGGATGCCGCACTTCAGAGACTCCAGCAGCGTGCTCTTCCCGGCTCCCAAGTGTCCGAAGAGCTTGAGTTTGATCCGGGGCTGGACCGTCTGAGTGGGCCGCAGCTGCTGGATGTAGCTCAGCTTGTGGTTGTCCTGACCCAAAAACACACCACAGAAGAAGACATCGACAGCTCAGGTCACAGACACCTGTACACGACTCCCACAAGGCCCCAAAAATCACATGACACATTTCAACTAATCAGATTTTGTGCTGCTGCACATTATGTCAGCTTCAAACTGCAGAAAAGCTTATTTAAAAATACACATCAGCGTATTGTGTTGAAGAGATATCAGCTGATGTGGAACCAGAGCTGGGCTGTACTTTAGCTCAACGCCACAGGCAGCAGTGTCAGCTCCATCCAACAAATTCAGTTCATTCAGTGTTATTTACACAGCGCCAAATCACAACAAGAGTCGCCTCAAGGTGCTTTATATTGTAAGGTCGACCCTACAATAATACAGAGCAGCACTTTGGCGACAGTGGGAAGGAAAAACTCCCTTTGAACAGGAAGAAACCTCCGACAGAACCAGGCTCAGGGAGGGGCGGGGCCATCTGCTGTGATTGGTTGGGGAGAGAGAATCAAAATCACTAAATCGAGCTAAATGTCACCACTTAGCTCTGCGGTGACATCGCAGCTGCAGGTGAAACTCTGCCCCCTGGTGGTGACAGAGAAAAGTTTCATGCACAGGTTAGCTATCTCACAGCTGAGCAGGTGAACCATAAACTGAGGATGTGAGCTCCGCCTGCAGGCGTCTGTCTACCATTCATTGGACAGAGTGGTTAAAAACAACGCAGGAAGCTTAAATGCTTTTATTTTGGTGGATGAACAGGAGAGTTCCTGTGACTCAAACAAAACGTTCCATATCTTATGTGTCTATAAATACTTCAGTTATAAAACATTTAAATGTGACAGCATTGAAACGCCGTGGCTGTGAGCGGCGTTACAGGAGACGCTTTCTTCCAAACATCATCGATTCTTTGGGCTACGAGGACGATTTTTAAAACTGCTCTTAATGTTCTTGTAAAAATGAAACAGTGACTCAGCCGCAGGAAACATTTACAACAAAAGCCAGCTGCTTGCTCACGCCGCCGTAGATCTGACAGCTCGATGGAGCCGTTTAAGACGTTTCTCTAACCATCCAATGAGTCACGCATCAGAAGTGGCCCCAAACGCTGCGAGCAGATACGTGGGATGTGAACGCGCTCCTAATCCCACCTGGGTTATGCTAACGTGTCAAAAAATAATTCATTTCCAATTTCAAAACGTGTGATTCACAGAATCCGGCTTTAAAACGAACGAGTTCTCGTTTCAAGCCGCCGGGTTTCTCCCCCTCTTGGTTCTCGACAAGTCGGCCTTTTCAAACGTGCCAAAGTGTCTGAGATTAGCCCAGCATGTGCAGACGGCGGCTGTTTTCACAGCTGCTGCTTCATGTTTTCACCGATTCTCAGCAGGTTTAGACGAGGAGTCTGAGCGTGTCCTGGTAGCTGTGACCGGGAACACCGGACGCACACACGCCGCTGTGGAGGGTGAAGCTGATCGTCATGGAGATGAAAGGTTTGGCTTTCACCGAGTGTTCGTCCTTTCACCTGCACGTGTCGAGCAAACTGCGCCCCAAAGTCTAAAAACGGCGGATCGCTAAAATCTAACACCTCCCGTCTTCCCGAGACGTCTCTCTCCACACCTCTGCACCGAAATAGACCAAGTGTGACGACTGTGAAGCCCGACTGTGCCTCATCACCCCCACCATCATCATCATCTGCACTTCCTAAACCGCGTTCACAGCATCACATCATTTTTTTTATAGCCTCATTCTTCAAACAAGCTCAGCTGACACAACTTGGTTGAACACATCAGTCCAACTCGAGCCTTTTGAGCCTTCTTCTTCCTCTTTACCTTTTTAAGCTTTCCCAGCAGTGACACGACGTGCTCGTGATGTTCGGCCGAAGCCAAATCCTCCGCCGTCTTTCCATCCTGCAGGAGGAAAACAAAAAAAGTCAGGTCTTTAGTAAACATCACATCTCCTCTGGCTCCTCCTCAGCTCCACTGAGGACATTCGTTTTCTGGAGTTTTTATAATGAAAAAGGAGCTCGAGCACAAAAAGGAGCTTCCTGTTAAACCAGTTCAGCAGACGCTGCTTTTACTTTAACTGAGTGTTTCCCCCAAACTTACATCACGTGTTCAACCAGTTTAGATCAGAACCAGCAGATTAGATACACAAATCATTTATATTTGTATATTTATTTACTTGTTCATCATAACAGGAAATTCAGCAGATATTTTGTTTTGATCGACGCTGACGTCTGCTGTTAGTGATTTATTAGTCAGCTGTTTCCTACATTCACGTAAATCAGATCGATGCGCCTGAAGTGACCTTTGTTAGTTATGACAGTTATTCCTCATCACGCAGCGTCGTCTCTCAGCTGATGTCAGTGGATTAATTACAGCTGCACACACACGCACGCACGCACGCACACACACACGCACGCACACACACGCACGCACGCGCACGCACACACACAAACACACACGCACACGCGCACGCACACACACACGCACGCACACGCACGCAGGTTACTTTCCCTCTCCGCTCCAGCGCTCCGACACAAACGCCACATTCCTGACAGCGTTCATGTATCTGTCACTGTCCGGCTTGGCTGACGCTCCGCTGGGAAAACCTGCACGGACGCCTGAAACGCCCACAGAGCGCCGCCGCCTCCTCCCAAACAGCTCGTCATGACGATCGGACTTCGACATCGTCGACCTCCCGAGCCGACTGGATTGGGCAAATGAAGTCTGAGCATTTAGACGCGTGGACGCTCTCGCGGTGCTCGCCTCACACAGATGGCTGAGTGTCACGATTATTACTACTGATGCCTGGCAGTGACAGATGAACGGCTGGCGTTATGTGAGGAATATTAGATCATCCACAGTATTTCCAGCCCAGACTAAATATCTGCTGAAACGGAAGCTCGGGAACGACGAGTAACGGTGAAATCGCAGAGGCTGGAATGATTTGGAAGAAAAACCAGGCAGAGATCACAGAGGCACCGTGGAAGGTTGTCCTCCCTGACACTGAATTATACATCCCAGTGTGCGCTCCAGATGAAACATGCACAGCACATCAGCTGCCATACAATATTAACATCCCGGGAAGGCAGAGAGGGAAAAAGCTCAGCGCGGATCGTCTGCTGCTGGAACCAGATCAATTCAATGGAATGAAAGAAAGAACATAATGCATCAGGATCGAGCAGAATTAGATTTGAGGCTCTGAGACGAGTTTCAATGACGGACAAAAACACGTTACTTCTGATATCGGCGGAGAACGCTGGAAACATCTGGAAATCATATCTGAACAGGCTGAAAACATCTGCACAATAACAACTGAGGTCATGTTGTGAGCTCTGGCAGGAGAAGCAGGGAGGCGCCCGTGATGGAGGCTGACGCGCCGACCCTGACGTGCTGAAGGTCTCTTTCGGTCTTTGGCTGCTTCTTCGCTCACTGTGAGTCCAGTTCTTGTACCGAACATTTGACACGAGTGTTTTTGTTTGTTAGAGACTTCAAACGATCAACATTAACATTCACATAAATGAAATTTTAGCTCGTGACATAACTCTTTCAATTACGTTTGATTTATAAAATCACGATAACAGTTCTTCATAAAACCACTTGGATCCTGGACGCGGCTCGGATGAAGTCATCTCCTGGCCTTCGGCGTGGAGAAGCATCAGCTCAGAGCGCTGAGCTTTGAACGGGAAATAAAAATCCTTTCGGATCTAAAACGATTGGACATGAACTCCCACTTATCCGTAAAGTCAAACCCACTCAGGGCTGAATGTGGAACCGTTTGATCCCGAGCGCTTGGATAAAAGCTCTCAGCCCGCGGCTGCTGAAGCCTTTAACGCCTCACCTGCCGCAGACTCGGCACAAACGTCTCTGTGCAGTCACCAAATCCACGCTTGGATTCACTCGTCTTAAATATCTCATCTGCACAACAACGAAGCCGTTTCTCCTGCTCGCTTTCTTCTGTCTTGTGCAGCAAACACAGTGACAAACAGGAGTCTTGCTGCACAATCTCCTGAACAAAGCTAAGCGCTCGTAACGACCCCACAGACGTAAACTACAGGAAACGTCTTTGGAAATTTAACATTCTTGAAGTTGTACTCACAGTTTTTTACTTCTTGGACTTTCAAAGAGAAATTTTAAAGCCCCCAAACATGTTAATAACTAATGTTTAAAATCCTCAGCAGACTTTTCATTTGATTTAATGGTGCAGCTCTCAAACTGCCAGCTGGGATTTAAATATTCTAATAAGAGTTTAAGAGCTCAAAGCTGAGACAGACTGTGAGGGAAGTGGATGGGACACTGCAAGGAAGCTCATCAGGGTTCAAGAGGTCGAAAGAACTTCAGTAACATGAAGAAAGAAGAAACAAGGAGAAGGTTTCGCCTTGAAAACCTCTGAGAGGATGAGATTATTAAAAAACAAACAGGTGGTGCAGCTGAGCCGGGCGGAGACGAGGGCGGAGGTAAGGGAACGATGCCAGAAGAATTTCCCAGTTTTACTGAGGATTCATGAGCGGCGCCTTCGTCTGCAGCCCCAGCAGAAAAGGAACAATCGCCACGCAAACAATATCTGAACAAGCACGGGAGCGACGTTTCAATTTACATACTATATGAGGCGTGTCGGCGTGGACCACGCCCCCACCATACTCGAGTCACAGATCGCAGCAGCTTCACGTGTGAACACGTCCTACAGACCAAAGGGCTGCACTGGGTTTGTCAGAGTCTCATCACGATGATGACGAGGTGCTGCTGCACCCGCCCGAGCGGTAAAACAGAGAGGTGCCTTACGTTGGTGACAGCGTCGATGTTCGCTCCGGCCAGGCAGAGATGGCGGACGACCTCGAGGCTCCCGTTGTTCGCCGCCAGGTGGAGCGGAGTTCTGCCGGACTGTGACGCACAGAGGAGAGAGGAAGCAGCACACGTCAGCGCCGGACACGGTGAAAGTCACGCACACAATCATTCATGTTCGCTTTGACACTTACAGGTTATTCTTAATAACTGAGGCTGCTGAGCAGAAATGCTCGAATAAGGATTCCTGAAAACGCCAAAACCTTCTGAGCGTGCTCAGTTTAAATGTTGAGGCAGAAGCTTTTTAAGAAGCTCACATTCAGTTCTTTTCAATAAATCAATAAATAATCTTTGCGTGATGTCATACAGAGCAGATATCTGATGGTTTTCTCAGGTACACATCTCTCTATGAGAAGCCCCACCCACTTCCTGTTAATGAGGAGCAGCCAATCAGAAGAAAGCTGGCAAAAATAAAACGTTGCTCTCTTTAAGCTGCCGTCACTGTAACACAAATGTGGAGGAAAAAGAGTGACACAAACACTGAAATCAACATTTATCACATTTTCTAAACAAACACTGAACGGCGTCCCCCTCTTGCCTCGCGCTAACTCGGCCTAATTAAGCGCACGGTCGGCTGATCGGCTGCTCGCTGTTCCCGCTGCGGTCGCTCGGCCTGAAGAATAAAACTGCTGATTAGAGCAGGAACACAGTGCCCTGAAAACAACGCTAATTACTGTAAACACCATATAATTGCCATCAATTTCATACCACAATATCTCATAAATCCAGAGCAGTTCGATGTTGATGTTACAGTAAAAGCTTTGGGATTTAATCAGAGCTCAGTGACGGAGGCGTTTCAATCCATTCTCCTTTGCAGCAGTTTGGAAGAACATCCACCCTGTTTTTGTGATGCTGCAAACTGAGCTGGAGACGGTTTCAATCCCACCCTCTTATTTCTCTGCTCGGTGTCTGCAGCTGACAGCAAAGACCGACCCAGAGTCAGCAGCCTGTGATTCGCTGCTTCACACGAGCTTAAAAGAAACGAGCTCCAGCTGAGAATAATGCATGAACCACGACGTCTCTGGCAGCGCCGTCTGCTCCCGATGCACATCGCCTCCCTGTGCGACGCTGAAAACACGTTTCTGCAGAAAAAGCCGAGAAAAGCTTCCCCGTCGCAGAATCTATTTAAATGTATGGTGTCAAAATAGAAAGTAGAAGCAGAAACATGCGGGAGGCGAGAGGACGGGAGCTTCAGAGGTGTGTGAGGAGGGCAGGAGATATCAGAAGAAAGACGATTTTAAAATATGTCAGCAGAAAACAGCCCATACCTCTGTAAACATTACACTGCGTTATATTCTACTTCCTGTGTTTTTATCAATGCTCCACCTGCGATTAGGCCTCATTTAGCTCCGCTGCAAAACAACGATCTAAAACACTCATTTAAACTCGTCTTATTTTTCTTCAGCTACATTTGCTCTCAGGTCAAACTATTCTAACTCCTTTACCTATGAGAGAGTTTCCTCTCATTGGCCGTTCCTCACAAACCGAACAGCAGGTGGGCGGAGCTCTGTGCTCACACAAGTGAGGCGACCATATTAGTCTGTGAGAGCAGGGATTACTGGCACAGACACCTCATCATCTGAAACTGTGGTCAATGTGGAGCAGGTCTGACTCACAGCTGAGCTGATGGGGTTCGATTTAAAGGAGTCTTCTTCGTGAGGAAGATTACTTCATGGATCTCACTTCCTGCAGAGCGTCAAGCTGAGTGTGGTTCGGTTAGCTGTCGTTTACTTCTGCTCTTCTTGTGCTTCTAAGACTCCTGTGACAGTAATGCAAAACGCTCTGCAGCCCATCTGCAGCACGATCCGCAGGGTGAAGGCTGCAGCGCCGAGGCTGCTAGCTCAATCACTCAGGTGCTGTTGGTCACGCAGAGCGTGTTTTATAAGACAGAGACACGTTCGGCCTGACTCATCAAGGTGCTGTAACACATCACATAACACCGGCATCGCTGAGCTGGCGCTGAAGTAGATGTGCTTGAAGATTATGTAAGAGGAGAGTAAAAACAGAAAGCGTATTCATGTTAACGGCATCGGGACGAAAAATAAAAACCCCACACATTAACATCAGTGTCTGAATGTGAGGGAGGGGGCGGAGCGCAGAGTTAGGAGGAGGTCCTTCACCTCCACCTTCACTCTCAGCTGTGTCTGAAAACTATGTGATACCACCAGTCCTCTCAGCGCGGCCTGGGAACGCCTCAGGGAGCGTATCCGGGCCGTCTGGGGGGAAGTGCTTGCACTCACCTTGTTGGGGAGGTCGAGGATGGCCTTAGCATTGCAGATCGCCATGACGACGGGCAGGTTTCCATCCTTGCAGGCGATGTGGAGCGGCGTGTTTCCGTGGCGGTCCTGCTGATCCACTTGGCAGCGGTGTCTGAGGAGGCAGCGGACCACCTCCACCTGACAGCGACGCACAGCCAGGTGGAGAGCTGTGTGGCCTTCCTGGAGACACAAACACAGACGGGTCAGTGTCTGTGACCTGCACAGGTGGTGAGACCTGTGTGCTGTGAGACCTGTTAGTCAACCCTCGCACAAAAACACGTAAAAGTAAAATGTGCCAAAATAAATCAGGCTGAGCTCTGGTCACCTTGTCGGTGGTTTCCAGCTCGGCTCCGTGCTCCACCAGGCACTCCACGATGTCCACGAAGCCGCGGGCAGAGGCCGTCAGCAGCGGGCTCTCCCCCTCGCGGTTCTTGGCGTCCACGTGGCAGCCCGCCTGGCACAGAGCTCGGGCTACCGGAGAGTAGCCGTGCCAGGCAGCGCAGTGCAGCGGCGTCTCCTGCTCCTGCAGACAGAAACGTGGAACGCAAAGATAAAACCCCGCGGCCCTCGAACAACCCCTCGGTTCTTATTCCGATGCCGTCGCTGCACTCGCTCACCCTGTCCGTCAGGTCCGGGTTGGCTCGGATGCTGCACAGGTAGCTCACCACATCCACGTTGCCATAGCGAGCAGCCACGTGTAGCGCGGTCTCGCCGGACTGGAGGTGACCAACGGCCAATATGTTAATAACAAAGCAGCAGATTAAACTAGCAGTAAGCTAGAAACGATCAAATTGTGTCATAAAAGTCAAACAAAAGAACAAAAGAAGCGACTGTGTGTCTGTCGCTCACACCCACCTGACTGACACACGTGACGTCTAACACGTCTGTGACACGTCGGACGGTTCAGATAAAAACGGTTCCTATGAAATCTCAGAGTAAAAGTATAAACGCAGTGACAGAGACGAAGCTTTGCTGGTGTCCGGAGGATTCCCTGCAGAACCTTCCTTTCAGCTTCGGGAAGTGAAATGTTTATTATTCCAGGCGCTGGTTGATTGCACGAGCTGCTAGACGGTGATGAGAGATGATTGACACGCCTGCAAATTTTCTCTTGCATGACAAAAACAATGTGTGAAAGACTGGAGGAGACGACACGCGGCACAGCCTCTGTTTCCATCTTCACCCGAGAGCAGCGAGCGAAAGAACAGGGCCGAGGATACAAGCAGCGGGAAAGAGCTTCCTCAGAGGGCGGTCCTCCATCACCCATCAGAGGAGCAGGTGGAGGTAGCAGGGGGCCTCTGTGATCCTGACACCATAAGTGGGAATGCTGTCTCCAGTTTAGATTCTGTAGTTTGGTCAAACATCCCAGATTTTCCGTATAGTAGCCAAAACCTCCAGTAGATGTTAACAGGGAGCAGCGGACTCACCTCCCTGCTTCTTGAAACACAACACAGAGCCAAATGTTTGCACTGCATGCACAGACCGTGCACAGACCGTGCACAGACCATGCATACCAAGCGTGGACGCTGTGGATGTTGACTCTGACTAGAACTCTGACTCCGCTTCTGTTTTCGTTAAAAACTGACCCACGAGTTTCAGACTTGGGGCTGGCAGTCAGCGTAAACGCTCGTTAGCGAGACGACGTGTTTACTTGTTTCTTAGAGACTGAGTCACTCTGGAAAAAAGGAAAAACCCTCAAAGAGCGGTTTAATTTGGCGAATTACATAAAAAGCCGCCGCAGATTCACCTTGTTATGATAAACCTGAAAGGTCCTTTGGCTTCTCTGTTCTCACAAAGCAATTATCTAATTCTACGCCTCGGCTTGTGATTTGGGGTTTATTGTGTAACAAAGAAAGATGAAACTTTAACGACGCCTGTACGGGAGCTGGAGAGTAATCAGCAGAGCGCGTGCAGCGCAGATTAGGCTCCGCCTCAGCGTTCGCAGACAGGAAAGGACACCTCGTGAAGATCGGAGAGACGGGAAAACGCTTCTGGGATTTTGGACGCCCAGGCAAGGCACGCTGAGGCTGCACTAGCATCGAAAGCACACAAACACACACACACACACACAGACGCACCAATCCCATCTCTCCCTGCAAGGCCTGTTTCCATAGCAACAGCAAATAAGCTGATAAAATGCCAGAGTAACTGGTTTTCTCCACAGGTGTGGAAATGTGAGAGTGTGAATGTGTAAAGCTGTGTGTGTGTGTGTGTGTGTGTGTGTGTGTGTGTGTGTGTGTGTGTGTGTGTGTGTGTGTTTCTGGGCATTTCAAAGTAATGCTTCTCGAGGGGTTTGTGGGTAGGAGGCAGTGAGTAATTGCTGACAGATAACAGAGCATGATGAGTCGTAGTAAGTGTGTGTTTTTCCATGTGAGTGTGAGACGTGCAGAGAGGAAGGACCTGGTTTTCTACCTTATCTTGCACATCCAGCGGGCACTTCTTGTCATGGAGGAATCTCAGGGTCGCCACGTGGCCGTGTCTCGCCGCGTAGTAGATGGCGTTGGCTCCGCTCTGAGGGTTGGAGAGAGAACAGCGTTGCAGGATTTATCCCTGACCTTTAGTAAAGAGTCTGCAGCCACACGATAGGAACGCATCCTTGGACAATACTGTGCCGTGCTCTCTAACACGGGATCGTTCTGAGGATGTGCTTGGATGTTGGGCTCAGACACAACGTTGAAGCTGTGGTTTCTAAACGGAGGAACGAGATCAAAACACGTTCTTTCATTGTTTCTGTATAAAGTCATAACGTCTCTATATAAATCTCCTGAACTCGCTGCACCGATGATGACAGAATGAAACTTTATTTAATGGCAGTCAGTGTGTGCAGCATTAACCTGATTTCATGTGTGGCACTGAAATCAAATCAAAGGCAACGAGATCGCTGCGTCAGAGTTCGGAGACGTCGACCCTGGTGTGGGTCAGCAGCTCCAGACGTCTCTTATTTTCTAACATCTTGGAAAACAAGGAAGGACCTGCAGCTCGGTGCAAGCACAGAGTGACTGCACGGCACGATGAAGGACGTTTGTCAGGGAGAAGCTGCTGCGGATGTTCAGCTGCTCACAGAACTTCCAGGAACTGTCGGCTATCGGAAGGGAAACGATTTCAGGCTCTGCTAAAGTCTTCCTCCCGTCTCTGACGCGTCACTGATGAAGATGCAGCTGTGACAAAGAGTTTTAGCAGCGGCACAAGTTTTGTGTTTGATGCACTTTGTTGGTTCTGAACAATCTTAAGCAACTTCATAAGTTTCAAAGAAACAAGTCGACGTCAGCTGTCACACGTGGGCTCTGACCGTGCTGCAGGCAGAGCCCGCAGGGCTAAACTCAACCCTCACGTCTACATTAGCTTCTGATTTTTCTAAAGAAGAAGATATCTCACACTTTTTCTTATTTCAAATTAAAATGTGTTTATAAGATATGATAGAAAACCTCTGAGGCACCACAACAGCATCAGTGCACGCAGAGCAAGGACGAACCGACGATCAGAGTCCATCCCAGCATTACTGCGTATGAAACAGCCAATCAGCAAAGAGGAGCGGCTCTGATCACTCGACTGTGTTTGATGTGTGTTTCATTTCTGTCATTACACAGGCCCAAATATTCACAATCATGAGAACCTTCATTATGCAACGTCGAAGCAGGTTTGTTCCCTGAAATATTGATTTTTTTATAATATTTGATTTTCAAAAAAAGTTTGCTGTTAGCATCTGAAGCTGTCCTGGTTCACAGCAGGGTCAAAGGTCAGCTGTTATGCGCCTTACAGCTCCTCCATGCAGTCTTCGTCACAGCAGGTCCGGCTCTTACCTTGTCGTGGGCCCGGATCTCCGCTCCTTTCCTCATCAGGACCTCGATGATCTGAATGTTTCCACAGCCGGCTGCGATCAGCAGGGGAGGGGTCCCGTGCTGCAAAACACACACACGCGTGTTACGCTTCCTGTTTATGTGTGAACGCTGCGTCTTTAATCTGTGCGGTAAAGCTCAATCTGACAGCCTGTAGTTACACAGAAAACGTGGCGAGGAAGTAAACGAGACTGAGGTAGGAATAATGAATGAAAATGGCGAGATGACCTTTTCTGAACGAGTCCCTGAGCAGAGACAGACTGAGCCGACGAGTCTGTCAGGTACCGACTCTGCCTCTGGTTGTTCATCCTTCCCCTCCTCATTTCTTTCCTCTTCCTATTTTCTTACACTTCACTGAGTTTAATGGCTTCTCGTCCTCACATCGCCTGCCAAGTCCTGACATGTACCCGACCATCAGGCTGCGCGGTGTAAAAACTAAGCGTGTTTTAGTTTCTGTGTAATCATGCCCAGGCTGTGCTTTGATTTATGAAAACCCATAAAACGCTCCCTCGGTGCCACAAACCGGACGTGAACACGCCTCCCTAACACGCTGCACCACGAGCACATCCTCCGCCCACATTCACTGATGTTCTTTAATGAAGACGTGATGATGCTTCACAATAACACTTCAAATCTGCAGATTTCACCTGTTTACACACTGCAAAAGTCTGCAGGTGGCAGATGAGCCTGGAAGCGACTGTGGGCCCGACTGTGGAAACATGCTCTGTGGAAACACGCTCTGTGGAAACACGCTCTGTGGAAACACGCTCTGTGGACCGTCAGTGTTTAAAACGTCAGGCTGTTTTTCTTCTGCTGTGTTTTGGCTGGAGGACGGGACGACCTAGTTTCTGGGATGCTGGCAGCTTTAAATAAATATGGAAAAGACACAAAGATTTTTATGGAGATCTTTGAGACGATTCAAGCTTTCAATTTATTCTTTAATCAACTTTTAATCTGTCATGATTTTGTTGGCGTTGGGATTTGTTGGATAAGCGGTTAATAAAGTCGAGGGATGGTTGTGTCAGACTTTATATTCCTGGGTGGATAGTCCACTTTGCTACGTTTTGCCTTGGATGTGAAAGCAGGATTGCCGTCCACACAGTGTGGAGCACAGCTCAGACATGTAACTCTGACAGCCAATCAGCTCTCTGCGTCGATCAGAGCTGGAACAAGCCGGATCAAACATTATTACAAACATCATTATGCAACACGAGGCTGCACAACAACTGAATAATTTCTCAAATTATTTGCATGATTCATCTGAATCTGGAGCACAGCGGTGCAATCCAGCCCACTGGATACTGTGAGACGTGCCTGCAGTGGAATAACTGAGATCTTCAGTTTAATAAATCGCTGCTCCCGCTGAGCCAGCGTTCCTACACCGGTGTGAAAAATGCCCGAAAAGGGAAAATTATTCCCTGATTTTCACAATTTCTTGGGATCATGAAGAATAAACAAGTTATTTAGTTATAAAAATTGCAAATGTGACGGTTTTATCTGTTTGAATGGTGACTTTGTTAAATGTGAAACGCCGCTCGCGCTCGTGTGAGTCTGACCCGTTTCCCAACCTCAGCACAAAGCCAACTCGTTACCGAGTCTTAACCTGGTCCCAGCGTCTAAAACTCAAAGCGTGACTTCTCAGAGAAAGATGGAGGCAGCGCATCCACAGCTCCACACACACGTCTCTGTGTGGATGACTCAGGGTGGCGCCTGCTTCACTTTGATGTATTCAGTTTTGAATAGAGACACTGGCAGACGTGCTTCTGCGCCACTACTTCAGATTCGTTGGGTTCAGCAGGAACGAGCTGAGCGTGTCTGTGCGTCACCTTGTTGGGCTGGTTCACATCGTAGTTGTTCAGCGAGCCGAGGAGATGCTGCAGACCCGGCACGTTGTCGTCATTTATGGCGTGGATGATGGCCTTCATCACAAAGGAGTCTTCCTCGTCCTAAACAGGTGAGAAACACGGTTAAAGACATTTAATCCTCTGCTGCTCACTTGATCTAAACCGAGAATCCAGTGATTACGACTCTGTCAGCGACACGTGACCCGGTCACCTTCAGCCAGAGTCAGCCGTGCAGCGCAGCAACCGGCCGTGCCGCCTCGCTGCACAAAGAGACGACGATGAGCGAGGCGAGGAGGCAGCGAGAGAGCGAGGCTGATGTGGTGTTTGCTCAGCCAAGCTCGACTCTTTGGCCGCATTCCTCAACATAACCTCGCTGCTGGGCGAGCCGTGACTAAAGCACCTCGGAGAGCTGCAAACAGCACAAACATGCACGAGCAGCGAGGCCCTGCTGGGAGCTCCATGCCCACCTCGATCGCACACACGTGAAAAAGACCTCCGGGTCTCGTTGTGACCTCCAAAATACACAGAAATGATTTAATAACTGCAGTCAAAAAAGCGGCCTTCCGACTGCGACGGTAACCACACTCATCCATTTATTCATCGAGCGGTGATGCAAGCAGACGCTCAGCAAGAACGAGCTCTAATCACATGAAGTCTTTCTGCTTCACATCGCTGCCAAGTTCAAATGTTTTTATCCAAACTGCAGAACAAATACCTGAATGTGTGATAAAAAAAACAAGACAGACAACAATCAAAAGGTTCATTTGAGGAAGAAACCACAACAGTCCTGCAGGAGCATGCAGGAATAATGAGCTGTCTGAACTAGCGGAGCTGACCTCGGTAACATGAGCTGAACACATGTAAACACTGCAGCTTCTGTGAGAAACTTAATTATTCACAAAGCCGTCCCAGCAGGCCGGGCTGTTCTCAGAGCACGAACACCCACCTGTACCTGCTTTTCAGGTAAGTCACTAAACCGTGGAACTGCCTGGAAGTCTCCATTAGAGAGCTTGTGTTTGTTACCCTGAACCACAGGGGGCGCTGTGACCTCACCGTGCCCAGTCCTACCTGTCAGGTCACCTGTGACGGCAGGAAGCTGCTGTGTAATCCTTTGATGACATAACAGGGCCGGCCTCGGCTGCTTTGTGAATGATTAAGCTCCTCACAGAAGCTGCAGTGTTTACATCTGTCCAGCTTATCGTGTCGACTGGAAACGGACACGCTAACAACATAAAAGCCTCCGTGTGTCCGAACAAGCTGACTCATCATTTACCGCAGACGGACGCACGCCGGGAGCCTGGAAACCACACACACGTTGGGTATTCATGACCTGTGGGGACATCTCACTGACATAATGCTTTCCCTGGACCCTAACCATGGAAAATGAATTCGTAAACCTCAGCCTGACCCATAACCAAACTGTAACTAACACTCAAACCCACTTTGAATCTCAAAAATGGCTTCAAACTTGTGGGGACCAGGTCTCCATAAGGGCTGACGGTCCCACAAGTACAGTAAACCTCCCAACAAAGACAAAGACACACACACACACACACACACACACACACACACACACACACACACACACACACACACACACACACACACACACACACACACACACACACACACACACACACACACCAGGAATGAGGAAAAGATGGTTTTCTGCCGTCTGTCAGGCCACAAATACCTGAGCTGTAACTGAACATTCAGTCAAACTGAAAGCGCTCGCGCTGCACGTCTCAGTTACTCTAACTCTTGGCTGGAGATAAGGACTGACTTCAGAGCTGGAGCAGGTGCATGAAGCTGAACGTATTTATGTGCTGCTCTGCTGGTGTGAGGCCCCGTCTTACCAGCGTGTCGTCGCTGCGGGCCACGCTGATGTTGCTCCTGGACAGGAAGGAGCGGGACAGGCGGTTACATAAGGAGATGAGTCGGACCGATTGCTGCAAGAGACAAACAGAGAAGACACGGGGTCGGTGAATGTGCAGAAGCAGAACAAGCTCACGTCACGTCACGTTAAGGATCCCCGCCGACAGGCAGGAGAGCGATTTTCTGCTCTGGTTCAGTTCTTTGCTCCGATTCATCGCTCGTAACCCGCTGACCTGCACGTGGATCGACCTCACACGTCTGCAAATGTTCCAGCTTCACGTCGATGTTACAGATTATATATCAACCATCATCACCAGACAGCGAACTGATGACCTCAAATGATCAATAAACACATAAATGATTTTGTCCAATTAATAAGAATTCATTTATTAAAAGCAGGTTTTCTTTGTGTCGCTGCAGTTTTTTATTCTTCCCTCTGAATTTCGAGATGAGCCTGAGCTGCGTTTAACGTTTGTGTGTTTTGGAGGTTTTTGTGTATCAAACATAAATAAATCCTCAAAGATGAAGGTTGCTGCAAAGCCAGGAGCTGCTGTGAGTCACCAAACAGAAGACACAAACATGGCGACAGCAGCGCCGCAGCTTCAAACGCCGCTGCGTTGTGTTGGCTGGGAGCGTCGCCGGGTCAGCTGTGACGAACCGAAGCAGACACGCAGTAAAGAAGCCGGCGGTGAATCTGATGGCTGCGGCGACCCCGTGGCGATCAACAGTGACAGCGAAGCACCAATGAGGAGACTTTGTAGCAAGAAGCTTTCAGAGTGCATCATGGGAAATGTATTTTATTGCTCCTGAAGCTTCAGCGTGAGCGTAGAAACCAGTAAGATGGAAAACTCTCACCTTCCACTTTCTCCTGGCTGCAAACTTTTTGAACTTCTCCATGTTGACGGCCGACTCCTTCCTGCTCAGAGCCTGCTGAGTGTCCTTTGGCTGATTATAGGAAACAAAACGAGATAAATGTTAAAGTTAGAAAAGCTCGGACAACAAAATCCAAACGCTGACATCAGTCCCACCTTGATCCAGGGGTGCTGCAGGCTGTCCTGGATGGTCATTCGCTTTCTGTGGACAGAAAAGGAAACTCGATGATTCACCATCAGATGTTCCAGCTGCTGCGGTTCAGCTTCGGTCTTTTTCTTTGTGCATTAATGCTGATTATTTTCTGTTTTACAAAGGAAACACACAGTTGGGATGGAGACACGAAGCCTGACAGCAGCAGGACTTTCATTTATCTCCTAATTGTTTTCATTTGAGTTGCTTTAATCTGAGGCAGTTACAGGTTATAGATGTATTTTTGGTTTTATTTGTAAAATGTTTTGTGTGCTTTGAACCTGCTGCCCTCTGTTTGAACCTGCCAGGCTTCCTGTGTGGGTTTACTTCCTCCCACAGTCCACAGACACCCACACCGGGTGAGTGTAAGCTGGCTGTAGGTGTGCGAGCTGTGCGTCCGTGTCAGGCTGCAGCCTCGGCCACGTCTCTGTGCGTCTTTTAATAATTGCTTGCTGATATTACACAGCTGACCTTTGTCGCTCTGCACCTAATGAGCAATAAAGATATAACTGCTGCTCTTTGTTAACCTGGAATATTCAGTTTCCTCTTTCGATGCTTCTCTACGCGGCGTCTCATGAAAGGCGGTACCGAGAAACTCGGCGTGGTCGTCGGAGTAAAGGGAACAAATCTACGTGATGCACTTCGGTGCTACTTCCTGAGACAGACAACAGTTTGACAGATTTTAAAACGCTCACATTTCATCCAAACAAAGCAGAAGTTAACCTGACAGAGTGCTGCACCAACATTAATGATTAATATTTAGTAAAGCTCGATGTGCTTCAGGGACGGCCTCAGTCCAACAACAGCCCGTTGTTCAGGAAAGGTTTCCGTACGTCCTACATAGATTTTGGGGAACCTGGCGAAGGCGCCGCTTCCTCTCGGCTCGGCCCGATCGCCACCACATCCCCGTTTGCAGCCGAGGCGACTGCATTCACACCAACCACACAGGTTCCCAGATTTCCAGGCCTGTGCTGGTGCAGCTTTAACCCGGCAGACTTCATAACAGCATCTCTTCATTATCTTCCTGAATGCAAACCTCGACGCAGATCAATTAAAAGCCGTTCCATTACGAAGCGCTCGGCCCGTCATCTCTGAAAGCCCCATTAGGTGAAGCTGGTAAAGTCTCTCTGTTTACAGCAGCGCATGCCCACCCCTCATCGTCTCCTCTCTGACTTATCCAAATGAAATCATCCTCACACCTACAATTAATCACCTCTGTTAGCCCCCTCGTTCTCACGCCGTTGTTTTGAAAGGAGCTGGCGTAATTACGAGCAGAAAAGAGCTTGATGGCGGTAACTGTCCTCGAGCACAGCTGCAGCCATTCAGCTGTTGCTACAGCAACTCTGTAACGAGGGAACAGTCCAAACAATTTTAGGAGCCAGCGCCAAAAGGCACGGCGCCGAGCGAGGAGGCAGGCGTAGCTGGAATATCTGCAGAAAGCACCTATTCAATTTTCCTGTCAGCATTTTAAAAGCGATTAAACGAGACCAATCAGAGAGCGATCATTTAGAAGTCAACGCGTCGTTTAAACGCTGCTGTTACAGCCAAGACTCAGAGCTGAAGACGAAATGTGTTCGTTTGTTGTTCAGCTGACTGGAGGAAATCACACCGTCAACCAAACCACCTCGAGTCAGGATACGCAGGAAGGCCTCAAAGCAGACTTGTGTCTGAAGGAGTCACCCTGCAGTCTGGCAGCTCTGCATGGAAACGTTTGTCGTGATTAAAGCAGCTCCTGCTCTGATGTGACTCTAAGGCCGCTTTGATCTCAAATACAATGGAAACAGAACATACTTTGGATCTTTGACGAGCAGCCTCGCTATGAAGTCTTTGGCCAGCACGCTGGTGTTGCTGAAGAACTCCTCATCGAAGGTGTAGTCCACCGCCGACACGTTGGCCAGAGTCTCCTGCTTGTTGTCGCCCAGGAAAGGAGAGGCTCCGCTCAGGCTGCAGGACGAGAAAGGTTAACGGAGAGGTCAGAAACGTGCAGGCTGGCGGGTTTTTATCTTTGTGTGAGGACTTTAACAAACCAGCTCTGCATCACATCAGGTGGAACCTTCTCTGACTACAGCTCAGCTGTCTTGTAATCACAAAGGAAGAGGAATTCTGATTTTAGTCCAAACGCTGATGAGCTTCAGCCTCTGAAATCCAAACTACAACCTTACAACGCTTTGCTGAGTGAATGTGATTAAAGAGCTGCAAATAACTGTGACTCGTTAGTGAAGCGTCGCTATCAAACACTCTCAGGGAAACCAGCTGGACCGCTCTCGGTGTGAGTGCAGGAATTTTAATGCACCTCTCCACTGAACGCACACACAAAGCAGATGCACTGAGGGGAGCACGTTTTAATGGACAGACCACGGCGCAGCACACGCAGGGCTGAGCAGTCGTGCACGTTAACGAGGGCTCGGCCTCCCGGACTTTAGCCCGTTAAACCGAACAGCAGCTCCCGACAAACCCGGCCTCCCCTTCTGCTCCGACTCCTGCATCCCGTCACCAGCTGCTAATTAACATGTGATCTGGGGGAGGCGTGGAGCTGGTGCAGGTCGAGCTCAGGCTGAGTGGAAATGTATGAATTTATCGACTGTATAAAGCTGCTCACAACAAACGAGTCATTGCGGCGGCTCGTTACGAGGCCAGGCGATACAATCGGCAGGGAAGTGTGACGTCAGAACTCCTGGTGACATTTTACCTCCTGGTTCTCCAAAACACTCGTGCACTGAGCACCAGGCCGAAATCAAGCCCTGTGACCAGCCTGAAAGCCAGACTGGGGGTCAGCAGAGCAGAGAGGCGCCACGTTCAGTCATATGATTCCAGGCTGTGTGGCGCACGGCACGCCAGGCCTGATGAAAGAGGAAATAAGAGCGCGTTTCATTACCCAGAGCACTGTTTATGATTCTGTGGTCATCGTGTCACGCTCATCGAACGCTCCCACACACACACACACACACACACACACACACACACACACACACACACTATACATTACATTTGCCAGTGAGAGATGAAGAGTCAGCGCACCTCTCTGTTGCTCTGCTGTGATAAGAAGCTGAGAACAATCTATTTTCTACCTTGCCAGGCTGAGCTGTGACAGCTGTGTGGGCGGACGCCACGAACTGGGATGCATGTGTGAGTGTGCGTTTGTATTCATGTCTTTGTGGGGACTGGGTAGATGTCCCCACAAGATATCAATACCCCACGTGTGTGTGTGAGCACAGACACATTTGTTTGAGATTGTGTATCATGCAAACTGAAAAGCTTGTATTGTTTGCAGCTGCTTATTATTGAATATTCTGATGACACCTTTAGGTTGGCGTTGGGCATTTACCCCCTCCCGCTCTCTCTCTCCCTCTCTCTCTTGCCTTGTTTTGTTTGGCACGCTCGCATGTTTGTGTAGGCAAACGCAACTAATGTGCGATTTGTTTTTTGGAAAAATTGGTGTAGGTGTCACTTTGAAGGATAAAGGTGCGCAGGAGCTCAGGAAGCCTTCAGCTGAGTACACAGAGAGGCGACGGGATCATCGAGAGCCGGCAGCAGTCGACCGGCGGGTCGTCGAGGACGTGAACTTCACTTTTGCTGCTGAATTAAACTGTGCTGACACGTCTGCAGGCGACTGCTTCACAAACACAGAGCACACAAACAGCTGTCTGCAGAACGGCTGCTTTAAAGACCAAACTAAGTGAATTCAGGAGAATTTGTTGGATCTAATCAGACTACTGCGATCCTCCGAGCTCCTTTATCAACCCAACGACATGCTGATAAGATCAAAGCATCGGCAGAGCAGGATAACGTCCAGAGTCAATTAGCTTAAGCAGACTAGCCTCAAACAACAGTGCACGTTAGCGCTAATATTTAAGAATCAGAACAAATAAAAGAAAAGTTTTCAAATATTAAAAACAGCTTAACGTGCGAGTTACATGCAGAGATTATCAGGACTGGGAAAATCCCATCTGTGGCTCAGAGGCAAATATCTGATCTGTTTAAAGTGTTTTAAATATTGTGACGAGTTTCGGCTCATTTAGGTTCCAGTGTGCGCGCAGCAGGAAAAACAAGCTTTTAATAACAGGGCTGTTCAGTGTGCCGGAGCAAACATCCTTCTAAAAAGGCCACTTCTTTAAAAATAATCAAACACTGCAGGAATTTACTAGTATAAATCAGTTTTATATTAAACAACCTTTTCCATCAGTGGATAATTGGACGTGCGATGAGAGCGGGTCACATCACAGCGTGACAGTCGGCGAGCCCACAGGAAACGTGTCGCCGACCCTGTGACGGCTTCGTTTGGTGACTGAGCTCAACTCTTCCTCAAATGAAACCACGAAGAACAAAGAAATCAAAGAAACTGATGATGGTGTTGGAACAAAACGTTCTTCGGGTGAAAACCAGCCGCTGACCGTGGAAATCCAGCAGCTGTGGGCTGCATGCAGTCAACAACAACTCACAGCTTGATATTTAATACGAACACAATCACAACAGTAGCTCTCCGACGCCATCTTTAAAGCGCTCTGTGGGTGTTTGCTGGTTTGGGTGTGACACGAAGCGCCATCAAGAAAAAAACAAAGGCTTCGCACAAAAGAAGAGTCAAAAAGATCAAAGATGGAAGGAAACGCGTGTTTTAATCACATGATTCATAATCGCGGACACACGTGTTTGCTCGCAGCTGTTTCCTGTTAGCTCGTGAGCCCGTCACGTTTTATGAGCTTTTGAATTATTTTTTTTTGCTGCTAATTTCTGATGTTTCAGTGCATTTGAGCTCTCAGGGCCACCGTAGATTCGCCCACCGAGGTCAGAGAGACGCCGCTGAGATCGCCGCGTCTTGGCACTCGCTGCTGCTCACGCTCAGCGAGTGAACACACAGCAAAGTGAAACATAAAAACTGGTCCCTTCCCATCAGGTGTAAAAGCCGTCAGCCTGCATTCTTTCTAATGGCCAAAAGGGGGCGACTCCTCTGGTTGCAATAGAAGAACGAGCGGACGGCTCGATTGATCCTGTAATTATTCCAATTACAGTCAGACAAGCAGAGCAGGTTCAAAAAGCTCCATCGCTTACATACAGTTTATGCAAGAGCAGGTTTGCTGCGGGGTTGAGATACTCACAGGATGTAGGTAATCACACCGACGCTCCTGGGCGGAGGCAGGAGAGAGAAACAGAGTTCAGCTTTTCAACATCTCGAACATCAAACACCATGAAAATCCTCGATGTATTCTACAGCAGACGCACAGCTGGGATGAAGCTCTGCGTGTTTACTCACCACATGTCTGCCTCCAGGCCCAGAGGTTCGTAGTTGACGACTTCAGGAGCTGCGAGGAAACAGCAGATTGTTAGCAGTCAGGTCGGCACACAGACGTTACTTCTTCTCCACACTAATTCTTCTCAGAGTTTGCTGAGCTTTACTGGAGCGCACGATCGCTTTGGGCTAGGTTCGCTGATTTGTTTGTTCCTTCAGAGGTGGGATTTTTTTATGGCGCCTGCTAAAGCTGCGATTTCTTTTCTCCCCACTTGTCTGTAAATGTGTGAATAATCAAAGACAAATCACCGAATTCATTTCTAATCGTGCTGAAACAAAACATCCTTCATCTGAAAGAAGAACCCACAAAAATCAACGGGATGATGTCATCGTTTTTCCTGCAGCTCCATTTATGGGCCAATCAAATGCTTCCAGACTGTAAACAATACGTTTTCAGCCTTTATTAGTTTATTATTGACAATAAGTCAGCTAACAGTGTTTCCCACCTGCAGAAGTGTCTGTATATCTGTGTGGTTTTTACATTTGGGTGCAGCGCTGCGTTAGAGTACGTTTCATTACGTCTCTGTGTGGAGCTGTGACTGAGCTGCGACACAGAGACGGAGAACAACTCGATGCAAATTGCAGCAATCATGTGTTAAAGGATCTAAACTACCTTAATTTCCTCCATGAGCCGTGCATCAGGGCCTCGCCTCTAACAGCCGACTGTGTTGGTAAATGAGCCAGAACAGCAGGGCGAACTACAACAACTAACTTCCTGTTGCTATTACAGCCCCAGCACGCCGCCGTCAGTATCACACACTCACCTTTTCCAGCTCGCCCTGCAGCGGCCGAGCGCTGCGTTCCCGAGGCAGAGCAAAAACTGAAACTGCAAAAGCAAGACCGTGGCTCAGGGGGTTGGGAAGCACATCTGTAACCGGAAGATCACTGGTTCGATCCCCTTGCTCTCTCTGTCCTGGTCGTTGTGTCCTTGGGCAACACACTTTACCAGCTGTGGCTACATCTGTAGCTGCCTCCATCAGTGTGTGAATGAATTGTAAAGCGCTTTGGGTGCCTTGAAAACGCTATATAAATGCAATCCATTATTATTATTATTCTTGGCATTTACATTTACATCTGCCATTTCATCTGCTCGCTTCATACCGGAGACGAGACGAGCAGAGACGAGCAGGATTCAAGAATCCTGGATTTTAAACAAACAGCCTGCAGGAGCAGCGAGAGCAGCCGTGGAGGGAAAAGCTTTTAAACTTTACTTTGACTTTTAACTTTTGATTCAGTTTTTCTGCCTCAGACTTTACTGAAATTTTAAAATGGCTTAAAATACCAACTCAGACGAGACTTGCAGAAGGACTTAATTTATTTTGAATCTTATTTTATTATATTGAGCTTTTATTCTTATTTGCTGCTTCAACACTTTAGGTTTTCAGCGCTGAGAACAAATAAAGAACATGCTATTTTATGGAAAGCATGAATGTTTATGTTTTGCAGCTGACTCGATTCTCCAGCATCGTCTATCCCACACATCGTTTGGCTTTCTTCCACCTGATCTTTAATTACACCATTTGCCCGCTGACACCCCGCTGCAGCGGGAACGTGCTCTGGTCTTGGCCTGGATCTTGCTGGTAGTGGGCACTGGCACCAGGTGGAGGGTTGGCTGCTGCCCCAGAGAAGAGTAGATGAGGGCAGATGGCACTGGTGTCTCTGCGAGCGTGTGTACTGGTTTAGACATCTTTGTGGGGACCAACAGTCACTTATGAGGACAAAGTGCCCGTCCCCACGAGTGTGAGACTCAAAATGTGGTTTTAATGTCAGGGTTACAATTAGGTTATAGTTACTGTTAGGCATTCATTTTTCATGGTTAGGGTAAGTGGCAAGAGAAAGCATTATGTCAATGAGATGTCCTCACTAAAATATCAAAACAAGAATGTGTGTGTGTGTGTGTGTGTGTGCAGGCAGCAGGGGCCAGTTCTGATAATCTCCGGCCTATTATCAGGTCTCTCTCTCGGTCCCTCCGGTACATTTGGCGTCCATTCTCACAATATGCAACCTCTGGGATGAAGCCAGGAGAACAGGGTGGTGCAGTGTGTGTGTGTGTGTGTGTGTGTGTGTGTGTGTGTGTGTGCGTGTGTGTTCATGGTGGAAAACAGAACAGTGTCAGAAACACAAAGCCCCGTGTGCACAGCTGTGGGACACTGACCTACAAACTCTGGAGTTCCAAAGATGTTTTTAAAATCGTTGCCAAAATCGATCTTGTGGGCGAGTCCGAAGTCGATGATCTTGATGCGCGGGTGAGGCACTGAGCGGTTCAGCAGCATGATGTTCTCCGGCTGCAGAGGAGCAAAGAAAACAGGATTCATCAGCCGAACCAGACGGGAACTAGACTTACTCACAGGCTGGACTTATAATTATTATTATTCATAATCTAATAATTCCTGAATAATCAGGCCTGTCTCATCTTAAAGACTACCTGTTATCCAAACAGACGCTATGAGTATTTAACAGTAAATGGGAGGCGGAGCCTTCAGCTGTCAGGGGCTCTCTTATGGACTCAGCTCTACTTTCAGATCAGGCTTCAAACTGTCTTTGTTGAGCAAACATGTGCAGCTCTGGACTTCCTGTGATTTTCCATGATGCACACAACACTTCTCCTCCTTTCACTCCACATGTGTTTACATTCAACAGCTGCATGTCATCAACCTTTATCTCTCACACAGTTCAGGTTTTCTCTCTGCGGTTCCTCTGCAGCAGGTTGCTTGTCCAGACAGTGCTGCTGACTCCTGATCGTCTCTCTAATATCGACCTTTCAGGGAACTGTTATGAATCGACTGTAAAAATCAAACTGAACTGAAGCGATTAGACAGAGGAGGAGGTGACATTTCCATAAAGCACGTCCATCTGCCCGCCATGATTTCAATGAAAAACAGCTCAGACGTCCAGAAACAGAGCAGACGTGTGCAGGAAACACAGCGTGTCCTGTGTGTGCAAATAGAGGAGGAGGCAGGAGCACACAGGAAGAGTCTGGCAGGAAGCAGGCTCATCAGGGATGGAAATCCCATGCAAATCATGAGTGGAAACCTCTCGAGGAAGTGGGAGAAAGGATAGAAAGCCAAAGACGAGCTTTAGATGAGTCCGCGTTCCCTTCAGGTCTCGTCCTTTCAGCACGATTACGAGCCTGGGATTCAGTGCGGGGAGGAACAGATTGGCTGTGGGCAGCGCTGACAACAGCTCGCCCGCTCTGTTCTCTGCTCCACCAGCAGCGATGTTTATGCTCATGTTTATGCTGGAGTGAAGGAAGATGATCCAATGTGGGTTACAAGCTGTTCCAGGTCTCCGTCTGCATCGTGTGGACACCTTAAACCAGGAGCAAAGTGGAAACTGCGACAAGGCGGCGAACGCAAACACAGATACACGATCGGTAAACAGAGACAGAGCAGAGTTTTCATTTCATATACTTTCCAGTAAAAGAGCAGGTGACTCTAAATGATTATACGCACTGAGTTCACAGGTCACGTTACTGTCTCTAACAGCTGATTGGAAAAGAAAACTTTTGCATTTCCTTATAAAAGCAGCGTAAACAGCCTCCAACTAAAACTCACAAAACATCTTATAAAGCGTCATATGACCAGAACACGGGTGGAAATATAAAAGACGCCTGACTTTAGTGGGATCAGTAAGTAAAGTATATTAAATGAAGTCTGAAGCCGAGCAGTGAATAACGGCAGCTAATGCGCGGAGCGGAGGCTGCGTGCTCGGTAAAAGCTCCGGCATCGATCACGAGCGGCTGAGCTCAGAGGTTATCATTATCTGCAGGCCTGAGGCCAGCGTGTCCCAAACTGTGATGTACGAGGACACCAGGACGCCGCGCAAGTGGAAAACTGATCAATGATAATGACGAGACACAAACAAAGAACACTCACAACCAGAAACACTGGAGCTCGTCCAGCAGGGAGGAAACATAATGTGCTGCGCTGTGCCGAGTGCTTCCTGACCTCTGCTCGTCCCTCTGGAAAACTGTCCACTAACAACAGAGACCTTAAACAACAGATTAGTCATGACTATGAGCCCGGAGACACAGAGAGAAACCAGAGTGGTCAGAAAGATGCCACGTTATCAGCGCTCCAGTCAGCTGACGGTCAGGAGCAGGACACTCCCAGGGTTTCACTGAGACAGAAAACCGTGACAAACGTTTGGTTCTCATGTTTAAGGACGTTAATGAGACGAATCCCTGGAAAACCGAGACAAACTATTGAACATCACACAGCCAGTTAGTTAGCATGTAAGAAGTGCATTTGAAAGGCGCGCTCACTCAGACACGTTTGTGTCCTCTGAGATCGTCTGAACTCACACAGCTCAGATATTTTAAACATCATTGTATTTCACATAGCAAAGTTTTTCAGGGCTCCAGTTTGGTTTTTATATGTGCACAGTTAATTAAATATTAATGATGGTTTCAGTCGTTTTATCCCAACTAAACATGAACGGATCCGTTTTCATCGTCAATTTTCTCTTTACGTTTGAACATTTGGCAAATCTCCCAGGAGACACGGACAGACTCAGAATGATTCGATTAATCGATTCGTTGTTTTTAGATCTTTTTCATTGTGAGTGCACAACATCCTCAGCCCTGCGTGTTATTAATGTGAGCCACTGAACTATCGCACAGCTTTTATTTTATCTTTTTTATCAGTGGGTACAGCACACACACACACACACACACACACACACACACACACACACACACACACACACACACACACACACACACTTTGTTTTCATATCTTTGTGGGGACACCTCATTGACATCATGCTTTCCCTAGCTGCTTACCCAGACCATAGCCCAACTGTAACCCTGACACTAAAGCCACATTTTGACTCTCTTCGAACTCGTGGGGACGCACTTGTCCCCAAACGGGCTGTTGGACCCCACAAGTATACTTCCGATTTTTGGTCCCCACAAAGATATGTAAACACACACAAATGCGCACACACGCACGCACGGCGGACTCGGTTCAGCTGCAGATGTACCTTGAGGTCGAAGTGAGCGATCCGCTTGGAGTGCAGGTAGTGGACTCCATCCAGGATCTGCTTGAGGAACTGCGTGGCCTCCTCCTCGCTCAGGGACTCCTTCTCTGCCAGGAAGTCGAAGAGCTCGCCTCCGGCCACCCTGGGCGAGGTGAAAGAAGGACGGGGAGGGGGGAGAGGGAGAAAGTGAGATCTCTGAGATCAAAGCCAGCAACAAATCCCAGATTAACACAGCTCAGCTGATGTAATCTAATCATCCTGATGCTTTAGCAGCCGACCAATTTACACATCCAGAGGAGCGCTGTCTGCACAAAACCGCTTTAAGTCAATGAAACCCTTCAATGAAAACGACCTGTTGGGTTATTTAACAACGGTGCACCATTTCCTGTCTGCATTTCAATAAACAGCTGCAAATGTTCAAGTTCAAACACGAACTTGAAGGAAGAAATAACACCGGCCAGTGCTGCAATTACAGTCTTTAAATAAATAAATAAGACTCTGCAGCTTCTCTCACCAACCTCCTAAAAACCCGGCTGACTTTACTTCATATAAGCTCATCGAACACAATGAAGCTGAGATTCAAAACTTCTTACATATTTTATTCTTCACAGTGAGGAAGAGCAAAGAGAGACGTGAGGATAAAACAGAGGAAAGCTCTGAACAGAGACGGGGAACGGAGAGGACGGAGGTTCGTCTCCGTCACGGTGAGATAAAACTAGCAGCAGTAAGAGAGTGTGTGTGTGTGCCTGTTTAGACATCTCCGTGGGGCCCACATATTGCTACTATACTTGTGAGGGCCAACAGTCACATCCTCACGTTTTAGTCTCAGGGTTACAATTAGGTTATGGTTAGGGTTAACATTCATTTTTGATGGTTATAGTAAGCAGCTAGGGGGAAACATGTCAATGACATGTCCTCACTAAGATATGAAAACGAGTTCCAGTTCCTCACATTTATTCACTGCAAGGTAGGAAAAGCACAACAAAGCTGTACTTTCTCAGGAAGCTGCGTCAGGCCCAACGACCACAGAGACTGCTCGTGAACTTCTACCGCTCCACCATCGAGAGCCTTCTGACCTACTGCTGCACACTCAGGTTCGACTGCTGCACCGTGGAGGACAAGAGGAAACTGCAGCGGGTGGTGAAGGCAGCAGAGGCACCTCACTAACCCCCCCTCAGAGACATTTACACCGGCAGACTTCATCATCAAAGACCCCTCACACCCTGCACACTCACTTTTCCTTCCCTCTGGTAAACGTTACAGCTCCATCAGGTCGAAGACAAACAGACTCAGACGTTTTTACCCACAGGCTGTCAGACACGCCCTACCTCCACCCTGATTGGAGGATAACTGCACTGCCAACACTCACGTCACACTTCATTTATAAACTGCATGTTTATTTATACTTTAATGGAACCAACATCCCTCCCACTTTAAACTGTACTTATTATTTATTATAGTAGCTACTGCACCTCATTGTTCTTGTAACAGTGACAATAAAGATTCTACTTTCTATTCTTTTCTATTGATTGTTAGAAACACATTTACTTTGATAAGTTGTGTTTACTTTGCTGTGGAAAAATAAAATGACCACAGTTAATGTTTCCCATCCTGAAATAGAAACACACACACACACACACACCACCCGTTCAAGGGGGAACACCAGACCAGCTGCACAGCTCCGCCCACTCTTTACCTCATCATCTGCTTCAGTGGTTCACAGGACGCACACACACACACACACACACACACACACACACACACACACACACACACACACCAGCTCTGTCACTTCCCTGCAGCTCGTAGCTGTGCGTCATTATCGTGGCTGTATTTACCACGACGGCAACGCAAAGACACAAAAGGGCCCGAAATCAACAAAACACGACATCTTGTCACTTCGATTTCGCCGCACGCTCGAGAGCCGACTTTGACTATAAACACCAAACTGTACCGACATCAGCTGTTTCCATTTCACATGCAGCGTCTGCACAAACAGGCGACTCCTGTGAAATAAAAACTGGCACCGGGACATCAATACACTTCAACAATATGTCACCATCACTGAACACGATTGTGCGCCGCGTCTGACGTCTGCACAGTCTCAGCGCTTCGTCTGAAAGTGTCGCTTTACTGTGACGTACATCAGGAGGAAGGTGAATATCTGCGGGCTGCTGAAACGCTTTAAAGACGGTGGGTATGCAAATAGCGTGAGGCGAAACGTGTCGCGACTTTAAAGCCTTCTAATAATCATGGAGTTGTGTTAAAACCCATTTTTGAAGCTGAAAAATGAAGCGAACGCCTTTAAAATCTGCCTGCATTAAAAATCACGCCTGGGACAGAGGAGGTGTTGGGTCTCTGTGGACAGCTCCTCCCACGTCATTAAACCGCGGCTCCTGCTGGCTGTTTAACGGGTTCTGTGCCTGACGTTACGACTGTGTGGTGCTAACCATCCAGAAAGTGGGTGGTGTCACCGTGGCTTCATCAGTCTTTCATATCGCCTGTGGTTCTGACCCATAACAGATCAGAGGTTCGTTCCAAGTACAGAAAAAAACATCGAAATCACACGTTACCAGATCCAGAGCGCAGCCACACCTGTCAGCAGCGTTTACCTCAGACATCAAACCAGCCAATCCAGGAGCTTCGAGCTCTTGTGTAACATTTAAGCATTTAAAGCCTTTAAAACAAACTTCCTGGTTCATATTTGATCCTCTATCAGCAGCAGCTGAACACCGACAGACGTCTTGTCACCATCAGTGGATCAAAGTGCGTCGTGAAAACGAGACGGATCGAAGACTTCAGGGAAACTCGAGTGTTTTCTGCTGAAATATTTGGCTTGTATGTGAACTCTATACTCTCACAACCATCAGCACCTCCATCACTTATGGAGGCACTGGTGTGGCTTCTGTGGGAGCCTGGTGTGTTTCTCCTCTGAACTCTCACACGTTCGAGCTGCGACACCCAACAGAGGAAGCTCGAGCACAGAAACGTCTCCTGCTTCACTCACTCGTTAATAACGCCCACAGATAACCGACCTCCACTTCCTCTGAAAGACTCACAACATCTGCACTTCAACAACACAAAGAAAAAAGCATGAATTTTCCATATTTGTCCTTCATGAGGTTAACTACGTCATTACGTAGTGAAAATAAAGTGAGCAGTGAACATGTGGGATACTGTGTGTGATGGAGGTAGAGGATAGATGGATGGAGCAGAGGTGGAGGTCTTTAGAATGACCCGAGGGCAAAGGTGGCTCAGCTGACACGCGTCCCTGACAGGTGAGAACCTCCCGAAACACCGACGTGTCTGAGGAGGGAGACGGCGGCTCTCAGACCGTCCACTTACAAAGTGCCTCCGACAGTCTTACAGGTTTAAAGACGCGACTTCTTATAAACTTCTTATAAACTTCTTATAAACTTATGAGCTTGGATTTAAAAAGGCCTCAGAGAGGAGATAAACGGCTACTTAGGGTGGAGAATTTGAACATGAACCGAGGCGTCACTATTTTTAAACCCATGAATGTTCTCAGTAAACTGATTATATGCTAATGAGAGTTTTCCCCTGATTTTACTGCTGAACCTGTAATTTCACAGCCCATGAACAGAGTCCAATCAGGAGCAGAGAGGCTGTGTTTCCTGCTTTGGGAACGAGGAAACATGAAAACTGGAAAACAACAGCCAACCTCATTCTGCTGTTATTAACATGTTCTAACATCTTTAACAGCCTAAAGAACAAACAACAGAGATACACGACATGGAAAAGAGATTATTTGTTGCCATAGTTACGCGGTCTGCCCGCTCACTATCGGCGTGGAGACGAGGTCGCGGCGAACCACAACAAACACGGTGCCATTATTTCAGACGCGATCAGCGGACAGGAATGCCGTCGGGCGACTATCTGCAGCGCGGCGACCTTATTGTTGAGGCGCAGAGTAATGGTGAATAATGGTGCATAGTTGGAATACAAACACTGCTGATGTTTGAAGTAAGCGTGTAAAACTGGTTTAACTGGTGGGATACAGTTACCGTCACGGTTTTTATCAGCCGTCTGTTTGAAGACAAACCGGCTCCTGCAGGACGTTTATCAGAGGAGGAGCCAGTCTGGTCGGGCGTTTGGCTTTTTTTAAATGCTTTAAACATCTGATGAATGAATCCCTCTGATCTGCTCTTCACGTGTTTCACGTGTTCTGATTTGAACCTTTATGACGCAGAATCTTCTTTATTTTTTTACTTTGTTGATGTTTTTGGACCTTTTGTGGTTTTAAATGTATTTTACACATGTTTTTGACAAACAGAAGACAAACTCACAGCTCCAGGATCAGGATGACCTCCGCCTTGTTTTCAAAGACTTCGTGCAGCGCGATGACGTTCGGGTGCTGGATCTCTTTCAGGATGTTCACCTCGCGCTCGATGTCCTCCCGCGTCACCCCTCGTCGGCTCGACTTGCTGCGCCGCTTCTTGATGAATTTGGCGGCGAACTCCACACCTGTAGTCCTGTGTCTGCATCTTCTGACCACAGCAAACTGACCGCTGCAGACGGGAGGGAACACAGAGAGCGCTCAGCAAACACCACAACAGCTTATTTCAGACAGAGGATGAAGTCTGAGACAGGTGATAGACAGAAGGATTATTCTGAAGTGTGAACACAAAGCTGCTGTAGCAGAGACCTAAGATAGAGCATATGGAGCTACATGATGACTGCAGCTGAGAGGGCAGAGAAATCATTCAGGACAAACCTGAGAAAATGAAAAATACATAAAGATGTGTAGCAGCGAGCTGAAAGGAACCTCGGCTGCTCAGCGACCTTAAAAACAGACTTCAGGCTGCATATATGCATCACTGTCAATATGGTAAACACAGACATCTGAGCCAAAGGGAGTGGGAGGGATTATGAGAAGCAAACTGGTGATCAGGAACAGCTTTAATTAATAAGTGCTGGATGAATCACGGCTGAAGCTGAAATAGCAACGCAGGAATAAAGACAGCAGCGTGCACGGGTGCAGTCGGGTCATTTCTCGTGGCCTTGGTCTCTGATGCAGAACGCTCCCACATCTTTAATAAAAGACTTGTGCACAGAGTGCAGAGGCACACCTCCCTCCACCTTCCTCCACCTTCAGCAGCCCCTCGTAATCAGTTCAGGAACAGTGTGCAAAAAGCAGCACAGCTCTCAGCGTCAGCACCTCGTCCACAGAGCCGACAAACATCCAGACTTTAAACTCTTACTCTGAAACCAGACGTGCACCTCAACAATAATGAGCTGCGTGTCCTCGTTGGCGCGTCCGGCACAGATACTCTATGCAGTGTATCCAACCTGGGCCGATGAAAATGAGAAGATCTGTATGTTTTTTACCCATCACACATTAGAGGCGTGCGGTTGTTGTTCGATTATGTGATAAACACACAGGCTGGGATCATTTGGGAACGTTTTAACTGCTCTTATGTAGAAAAAGCCCATAAACCGACTATAAATCCGCCCAGAAATGTTTGATTTTTAAAAGGAATAAAAGATTTCGATGATAAATCCGTGGACGGTCACGCTAACCTGGGCCCTGGACGAGGAGGCTGATCGGAGCATGCTCAGTGACGCTGAGCTTCACAGTCGGCTTGTTATCGAAACACTGATGATGCTTTACAAAGTGAGTGACATCACAACCACCTCACCGACCGCTGGTGTGTAACTTTGTCTCCTGACATCGTGTAGTCGCCACGTAACAGATAATAAGCAGATTGTATCCTGTGGGAGAGGCGACAAACTCAAACTGAAGTTCCTCCGTCACCACATCTGCACAGATGTTTCCGCCCTTCAAGCCCGTCTTTATTATTTGCTGTTGACAGGCTGCAGCAAAGACAATGCTGCTGATCCCCGCACACGTTCCTGAAGGGCACACGTGAGCGCTTCGCCCAGATGTGGCGAGCCTGCGTGACATTTCGCTGTGACCATTATTGCATGTATCAACAACACAGAGGCTGTTATGGAAATCGCACCGTCGCGTTGCCACGCAGCGCTGTGGTTGATCAGACTGCTGACTCCTCTGCCACTCGACCAAAGCAGCGCCAGAAAAACCACTCGGGGAAGCAGGGACACTTGGCTGAGGGCTGTTCACGCCTCCTCACGGCCCCGGCAATCACGCAGCACTTAGTGTACCGAACACCCACGGAGGGAGGAAGAGTACAAGGGAGTAGGGGGTGAGAGAAAGAAGAGTGAGTGAAAATGAGAGAGCGCCACATTCTGCCTCTTTTTTTTATTTCCACAGCAAGATTTTCACACAGGCTTCCAACAGAGACGATGGCAAACGTCTCCTCGGCTCCGGCCAAAAAATGGGCAATAAAGTGAGAGTCATCCGACTCCCTGAGCCCTGCCGGCACAGAGTCGTCAGGAATCAGAGCAGTGATTCAGCTCTCTGCACATCCTCACTCCACAGTGTGACTGACCCAGTTCGTGTGAGACCGCCAGCTGCAGACGAGCTTGAAGGCAGCATCCGTGACCCCGATGTGACCCGTAACAGCCGCGGCTCTAAAGGGCCAATCGGCGGGGCCTGAAGCCAAGTGGGAAAATAATTGGAAAAACAACAAAACGCATTTGATTTTGGAAGTTTGCTGCCAACAAAAGACTCCATACCCCCTCCCTGTCTCTGTTCCACAAACACGAGCAGCAGCAGAGCGGCGCTGCTCCTCGTGCTGCCAGATTGCTGCTGCGCCGGCTGCATGCGGCTCGTGCAGCGTTCGGCATCGATCGGCTCGTTTGGTGGAGCTTCTCGCTCAGGAAGACTTCATCAGAGTTTAGATCCATTCAAAGAAAAGCACTGAACAAATATTCTTCACTATCAGTGAATTCAATCAATCCTGGTGATTCTGTGCAGTAAACGTGTTTTTAATCAAAGGCGAGCTCCATGCTGTCGCCCGAGGAGGAAGATCCCACAAACCAAAGGAGGCCTGCTCAAAACAGGCAGAGGCAAACTCCACAGTTACAAAAATTAGACAATTAAACACAGGCAACAACAACACACACAAAATTCAATTCAATTAAAATGACAACAATCTCACTGAAACAGTTGTGTGTTATGGAAACGGCCTCAAGGATCTTAGTTTGGATTTAAAGCATTTATAATGAAATGAACTCGTTTCCCAGTCGTTCTGCAGCCAAACACACAAAAACTCTTCTACCGAGTTCAGTTTGTGCAAATAAACAGAAAGCAAGAGAAACACGAGCAGCACGTTTCACTGCGAGCAGGCAACATGTGCAGGAGGGCAGCAATCCCAGCACTGCCTTATATATAAAACTGTAAATGAGAGCTCCTCTGATTGGCCAACGCGAGCCGTCCACCTGACGGTGTAACTCACAGGGTCAGTCAGGGCAGAAGGCATCAACTGCTCCAAGACATCGAGCAGAAGCATTCGTGTCTCCATCATCCAGAAATGTTGCAGCAACAAGTTGCTTCTTTGTATCAAAAGAAACATCAGATATGACCGAGTTCAAAGCTCAATAATAATCCGTCAGCATGCACGGATCCATGTTTGGATCAGTCACTGGTGAATGATTATTTCTGATAAATATGAATCATGTGAGGCTGAATTCATCTCAGTGTTGTGCTCTGTGACAGATTCACGTCTCTTCTGTTTACCACAGTGAAACAAACCAGTGGACAAACATTTCCTCAGAAACTGAACTGCACGCTTAAGAAGAGCGAACCGTCCTGTGACTGAAGAGGAAGAGAGAGCCGAGGACGAAGGCTTTCTCATGCTAGTACCACTCCCACTCAGCCTGACCTCACCCTGTTGTTGCTTCCACCTCTGTGACTGAGGCCTCGGCGCAGAAAGAAAGACATCAGGATGTGATCGCGTTCATATGGAAGTCAAGTGTTTCACACTGTAATAAGCGTCCGTGCACACACAGCTCCGGTCACCTGTCACGCACACGTGCACGTGCACGGCTGGAACAGCAGCAGCCGTCGGAACGTCTTCCTCAGACGTCTCGCCGCCGCCGGCTCGTGCAGCGGAAACGTGGAATCTGTGAAGTCGCGGGACCTGCTGCGAAAATCTCGTCGGGGATGAGAAGGAAAACACGGCTGACTTCCTGTTCCTGATTAAACACCATCTGTGCAGTTCTCGAGACTTTCTGTGACTCCTCAGAAATGAATATTAATTATTCATTTTCACTTCTCTGCTGAAAGTACGACAGGAAACGCGGCGCTGCGTCTGCATGAGGACCATCATCATGCTGTTTAAGAGAAGCACAAAGGGAAACAACTCCACACACAAACCAGCAGCACACTGGAAACTTCTCCACACAATAGAAAACACTTTGTGTGACATTTTGGAAGTGCTCTCATCCTGCCTGACAGGCCTCGCATCAAACAGCACACGAGGAGCACTGCTGAGTGTTACTGACGAGGCGCCGCGGCTACACCCATCATCAAACACACAGACTGTACACAAAAGACGGACGCTGCGACCATATTTAGGACTAAATGAGCCGCTAAGGCGAGAAGCCTCACCCAAGAACTGTGCAGATCCAACACAGACGCACATCAACTCATTTCTACGTCATACATGAATAAAATGTTCAAGTTTCTCTCAGTAAACCTGAAGCACAAACTTTTAAATGCTACATTTACAAAAACACAAAGTGGCGAGAGAGAGAATAAAGTCCACGCAACGAGACGACCTGCTGCGATTTCCTGCCAGGAGACACGAGCAGAGGCGCGTCTGCATTCAGCAGCCATGACCCTTAAAGCAGGGGTGGGGAACCCCAGGCCTCGAGGGCCGGTGTCCTGCAGGTTTCAGAGCTCACCCTGGGTCAGCACGCCTGAATCAGATGATTTGTTCGTTCCCAGTCCTCTGAAGAACTACAGGACATGTTGAGGAGGTCATTTAACATTTAAATCAACTGTGTTGATCGAGGACACGTCTCAAACCTGCAGGACACCGGCCCTCGAGGCTCAGTGGGGACTAACTCTCCTTTACAGTGCGCCTCTAGAGGCCACCAGAGGAACTGCAGTTTCCCTCAGTGGTTGCCATCTGAGCGAATATGAATATTTCTGAGCTTCGTGATACTGCATCAGCAAGAAACTGATATTTATTAATACTCACACACAAAGTAGCACCTTAAGCATAAAAGCTATCTGCAGGGTGTCGGGTTGCGCACCAACAAAGAGCTGCGGTGCGATCTAACAGCAGCTCTGCAGGATTGCTTCATGATGGGAGGGAGCCGAGCTGCAGGCGTATCTCCTCCCAGGTTGGGTAACACGCGGGGCAGACGCAGACTCAGGGAAGCACTGTAATTATAGCAACGATAATCATGTGACAGTCCTTAAAGAACAAAGAGCACGAGCAGGCACCAAACTCAGGTATGCACGAGGAGTTTCCTCCACAACCACAAACTATCCTCAGGCTCGAAGTTTTCTTCCACTCGCTCCTCACAAAGTAACACAACAGCAAGAGCGACGTAAGCTCGTTAGCATCAGCGTGTCTGCACTCCACACATGAATAAATTGTTGCACATGGCAATTAAACTTTCTACGAGGGGGAATTTCATTTGAATACATGAATTATTACTTCATAATTAATTTAAGGAAGCATGAGCGTGCTCTTTTAGCACACAGAGTAAACTGGTCTATGCTGCCATCAAAGGAGAAACTGAACATGTGCACAGTCACAGGGCAACGGCTGTGCTTATAACCTGGAGTCAGAAAGTACTACGACTGCAGGAACTTCCTAAATTAAATCCTAACTAATGAAAGTGTTCACGCTCTCCTGTTTCTGTGCACTTCCTCTGATGTTTCCTCTTTTGTCCTAAAGTGACAAAATTATGTAAGAGCTCGTTGAAACTCTCCTGTGGACACGTGAAAGTTTGCATCACATCTGTCTGCAAGCTAAGTGGAAATGACAGCGTGGCTAAAAAGGAGCACGAGGTAAACACCGACAGCTCGCCTGTGGGAATTAAACCCAAACTCTAACTTGTGTGTTTTTCCGCAGCTCTCCCCGTGTATGAAAGCGAGCCCACCCTTTGTTAACAACACCAGCTGCACACACACACAGACGAGGGGAAAATGGCAGCGGTTCAACTGAACCG
This sequence comes from Maylandia zebra, assembly GCF_041146795.1. Lineage (NCBI taxonomy): Eukaryota > Metazoa > Chordata > Actinopteri > Cichliformes > Cichlidae > Maylandia > Maylandia zebra. Next base: position 37,937,005 of record NC_135178.1, read on the forward strand.
TCTTCCCCTGGTGAGGAAAAGCAAACAAACAGGCTTTCCCTGCTAGACTCTGTGTTTAACCCGGAGCTACTTTAACGGAGGTCAAAGTGGCGGCTCCCTGCTGCATGATGACAGAGCCCTCGTGTTTACGTTGCTAGCAGAGCCTGGCAGAGTGAGGAAATCCTTCTCATCCTCCAGAGACGTGCAGGGAGAGCGCCGACGTGCACGGATGTTGCTGAGCACAGAGACGGGGCAGAAGTAACGAGCAGAGGAAAAACCCTTCCTGGGAATCGCTGACAAACAGAGGCAGGTTTTCAAGAGCACCTCCCCCGGCTCTCTGATAGTCTGCAGGATCAGATTGCTGAGCTCCCTTTGTTGTGCTTGAAGCACAGACAGGGCTTCCCACTTTTGGCCTACTTGTTTCACCAAAGCAGCTGGAAGGGAGGGGATGACGGAGAGGAGCTGGTCGGGAGCTCTTTGCATTACTCAACACTGCAGGAGGTTATCTGTGCTTAGATACGCAGCGTAGCTTTAGGTTGATACAGCAGGTCAGAGTGACAGGACTATCCCACCCAGGTTCACTACACGCAGTCACGCCTGTGGAACGTACACACGTGGACGATGAACAAGTAACCGAACTTGCGTCTTACACAGAGCTCAGTCTGTGAAGAGCATCAGTCCAGCCGAGGGAACAAAGACAATTTCATTTTGTGTCTGCGGCCTCTCAGCTCCTCCAATAACGTGCTCATTTACCGAGCGCGCGTCACATACAGGAAGTCTCTCCTGCCTCATGCTACAGCACCGCCGTTTATCTAGTTACAGTTTTACTCATTAAGCTCTTTGCTTGCTCTGTTCGCTTCACTGAACTGTTGTTGTTTGTCATGCTGTCCTTATTTCCTATTTTCTCAGAGCTTGCATCGAGTCTTTTGGCTGCTGCGACATCATTTTTCCAGCTTTCATATAATAATTTTTCCCAGTGGCGTTAATAATTACAGCCAACCTGTTACAGCAGCTCTTATTACAGCTTTGCCACGTTACAGAAAGATGTATGAGGAAGCTGAAGAGCGCACAAACAAGCAGCCCTGAGCCGTGGGGGCTCGAGTCCTGAGCGCACACCCGCCGCCGGCGCGATGTTGGATCGGCGCGACCTCGATGCTTAGTTAGAGGTCGCTGCTCTTGTCGGGAATTCGGCCTTGTCATGGTGAGGCAGCACCGGAATGAACAATGTTCAGTGGTAATGAGCAGCAGGAAGGCCTCGTACACACAAGTCGGTGAAGTGGGAGTGGGCAGGGAACGCGCTTCATGATAACAACGCAGCAGAGAGGAAGGGCGGCCGGTGCGTCTGGGTGAGAACACGCGGCCGCACATGTTTGCTACGTCGCTGTGTTTCGTCTCCTTCTGTTCTTATCTGTAATTGTTGTTACAGCGTGAACTCCCACGGGAACAACGGCCACGCCCGGGAGCAGAAGCAGCTGCCGCTCTTTACAGCACGATGTGAAAACGCACATGAAAGAAGGGAGAAGCTTAAAAGCTCTCAGCGCAGATCCACCGACCTCATGTTGGACCATGCGGGTCCAACATGTTGGACCATGCGGGTCCAACATGAGGTCATAAAGCAGGTTTGTGTGTCGGTGACCAAACCAAACCTGCAGGTGCCGATGCAGCTGCACAGCTGCAGCACTGCTGCTCCACAAACAGCTTGTCGTTGTAAGAACTGAAGCAGCGAGAGTCACAGAGACGGTCGGAGCTGCAGGACACTCAGCGAAGCAGCTGCTGGGAAGCTTTGGTAACATAAGGTGTCATCATCAGCGTTCAGCTGCTCGAGGAAAAGGAGAAACTACTCAGGACAGTAATGTTTAAGTACAGCCTGATGAAAACAGTTTATTAATTTAACGCCAACGTCGAGACGTCTGCATCAAACCAGAGGAGGAACTCAGCGACGGTTTAATGGAGCCAAAGCTGAGCAGTGACAGCGAGCTGCTACCACAGACTCACTGTGCTTTTCTTTATGGGCAGTTCAGTTACTTTCATGCCTCTGACTCTGAGGAAGTTCAGCTCTGACACTAATCAGTGAAGTTCTCTTTTACCAGTTAATCAAATATAAACACTTTTACTCGCTGTGAAGCAAAAACAAGGTTTAAGAAAGTGTTTCTGCTCATTTCATCACAGCTGCTCAGGTTAAAGCATCAGCAGCAGAGGAAGTACACGATGAAAGCTTCTGGGTTATTCCTGAGGTCCCTGCTGTTTTCACGAGTCCGAGAATCACGTCGGGATTTTGTCCGAATCTGAAGGAGATGGCCTCTACTCCAGATGCAATCCTCCTCCTGTTGGTGAAGCAGCTGCCACACGGGGCAACAACTCGCTAGCTGTGAATAGATGAACCTTTTACCAGCAGCTACTGTCAGGTCAGTGCAGGGAGAGTTAAGGACATGCAGGAATAAGAGGTAAATGCATCAGGAGAGAAAAGAGGGAAGTGAAGAAGGAATAAATCCTGGGAAGTCCCCCATGCAGCCGGAGCCTGGAGCACTTCAGCGTCACCTGATCCAGGCCCAACTATAAGCGTTTAAAATGTAAGGTCTTAAAAGCAGAGAGGGCGTCTGTCTGCTGAGTCCAGACTGGATCAGAGTCCACTGGAGAGGAGAAGGACAGCTGAAGACTCATGCAGGCTTCAGTCTGAGTGACAACATGATATTATCCCAACATCGCTGTGCAAGAAGCTGCAGGATGACAATAAAAAGCTCTGAGTCTCTAATTATGAGGTCCCTAACATGTGTTTGCATCTCCACAGGTTAACGTTCAGGTGTGGAAACTGATCTGTGACAATGTGATCAGCAGGTCAGAAACACACTGAGGCAGATCTGCATCAGCGCAGTTTTCTGATTGACACCGAACCTCAAATCACATGAACATTAAAACTACGCAGGCCTCATATAAACATGACAGGATTATTTTAGCAGCACAGGGTTGTGTTGGAAAGGAGCCTCCTCAGTGAGAACGAAGTGATAACAAGCTCACGGAAGTTCATGTTGTCAACGCAGGGTGTCTGGCACAGCTCGGGCTGACAGCAGCTGATGACACACACACACACACACACACACACACACACACACACACACACACACACACACACACACACACACACACACACACGTCTGCGTTCTCTGCTGGACAGCTGACTGTAACACGATCCTGCTGGCTTTCTGTTCTCAGAGATGAGAACAAATCTCGGTGTTATCTTCATACATCTGCATCTTTACTCCACATCATCAGGCTTTGTCCAAGCAGACACTTGTGTTTGTGTGGATGCCATTAGGTTCTGCAGAATAACCCGATGTGTAAGTGATTCCATGGCTGTCTGGGCTTGAAAAGGAAAGTAAGATGCTCAGCCTCCTAATCTTTGGCCCCAATCCAGCCATAAATCACAGCCAGGCTTGTGGGAGCAGAATTCAACGTATAAAGACATTTTAAGCCCTCAGTATAAACATACAGGGTAAAATAAAAGCCCTTCCTGCAGCAGAGCATCTGCACTGTGCAACGTGTTAACGCATCCTTTCCCCTGCTGTTACAGCACAGCTGCTAACAGGCAATCATCCCAACCCACCACCTCATGCATCTCCACCAGCAGGCTGACCAGGTCACATTACTCAGCTGCTCTCCCCCCACACTGAACAGATCCCAGCTGTTTGGACTGCAGTCAGTTAAGGTGGCAATGCTCTGAAAAGCTGCTGATAGTGGGAGAAGCCCCCCCCAGAACCTGCAGGAGATGGGAACTGGTCCTCGATGCTGGGACTGAAGAACACCAACGGGCTGCTGCTGGTTCAGGATGGTGGAGTTGGACTCGGTCCACAGGATAAGAAACCAAAAGGCTGCTCTGCCTCCTCTCCCACCAACACTACTCTGATAAACACTGAGAGTCTCGCTTCATTTGCCAAATAAATGATAGTTATAAGCAGCTTTTAATGCACAGACTGTGTTATTTAATCACTAACAACAGCACGGAACACAAGCTCAAACTAAGTGCGCATAAATAAACTCAAGCTTCAAAGATCACGTCTTCGTAACACAAACACAACGACGAGGTTTCTCTGAGACTTTAAACACAGAAGGACAAAGACCAGCGCGCTGTCCAACACTACACTGCACCTCTCCGTCACTACTGCGAGCCAGCTATTGATTGGCTCTGTGCACTACTACTGTGAAATCGGAGAGGGTGCTGAAAAGCTGAAAAGTGTTAAGTACAATGGCGGGCAGGCTGGAAGAGCTTCGGGAAGGCGCCCACGAGGCTTCTCTGTCACATGTGACGCGGGCGCACTCGGACCGACGGAGGACGACACATTCAGTAAGTGGGAAACAACGAGTGTGATCTCACCTCCCGCTCGCCGTCCTTCGCTGCAAACCCCACAGCAAACTTTGCTTTGTTGCTTTTTTCTTCATGTTGTTCATTTTTGTGCAGACTGCTCTGTTACGAGCAAGTCACAGCCTGAAGCCATCATCATCATCATCATCATCGTCCTTCATGAAACAGTAACTCAGACTTCAAATAGACGTAGTGTCTGTCTTTAGGCGTGCAGGCGTTACCAGCAGCTCTCGGCTTGCATCGTTTAAAAATGCAGCATCTTTCAGTTTAACGTCTTCTGGATTTCGAGCTGATGTGTTGGTGTGCTGAACAGACTAACAGCTGAAAACGCTGCTTTTCTTTAAACTGTGAACAGAGAGGGTTTGATGAGGAGCTTTTACTGTAACTGGAAAAAACTCAAACACATCAGTGAGGCGGTGCGCTTCACATCGATCGCTGCAAACACCTGAGATCAAACGTTTCCTGTAAAGACGGTGAAACAAAACATCTGAGTATAAACGGACGTCTGTCAGCCTTTACAAAGAAAACAGTCACAGCATGAGTGAAAGTCACACTATTGCATGTGTGTGTGTTTCTCCTGCATTAGTAATAAACTACTGTAGGATATAATGTGATAAATAAGGACAAAGGTCTTCACGATCATCATGTATGAGCTTATTTAAATGAACCTCCCAAAGCTGTTTTGGGTGATTGTGCTCGTCTCAACTTCATCATCCACTGATGGAGGCGGATCACTGAAAGAGATCCGAGGCCATTAAACACAGGTCTACGTTTCAGGTTCGATAATGGAGGCGTCTAATAAAAGGGAGCCGCTGTAACCTGGCACGAGGCTCGCTGCCCGTCAGCTCTGTGACAAAGCGGCTTTTATGCTGCCCGATCATTGGCTGATGGGATCGTTCATCAGCGAGGCCTGCCAGGGAGAGATAAAGCGAGGCGTGCTCGTCAAACCCTGGATAGGTGCGTGACCTGCACACTTTATATTTAACCTGATCCATTACAGCGCCCGGCAGCAGTTAAGACTCAAGTGTTGCTCTGCAGGTCGCGTTCAGTCCAGCATCTACGGTGAGCGGAATAAACAGTTTTATAGTTGATGCGTCCGCCCCGCTCAGACAGGCTTCCCCTCCTCCTGATGTAGGACACCAGCGTCGTCCTGTCATCACCCTGCATGAAGGCTGTGGTCACATGAGCAGTCATGACAGGACATCAGACCCTGTGCTGCGAGTTAGTCTGAGCGCTCTGGGAGACGTGCTTTCATAGAAGTGCATGCCCTCTAATGTAGAATGGAACAGACTAGATTAGTATAGAATAGTAAAGAGTTTAAGATTCGTGTGAAACTGTTAATCACATGATTTGATAACAAAACATATTTTACATGCAGGCCATGCACAAACCGTCAGATCGATCTGCTGCACCGGCAGCCTGGGCTTCCTGCAGCTAGCACCCACACGCCTGCACTCACTGGGGCTCCATGACAGTTTATGCCATCCACGTCCACGTCCACGTTTCCTGCCTCATAGTGCTGCAGGAGCACGCCGCTTCATTTACCTCTCACCTCGCAGGTTTTCAGACAGGTGCTGCTGTCAGTCAGAGCTGCAGCAGAACCGACATTTAAAAATGAAATCATGTGTTTAGCTGCCAGCATTTATGATGTAAACGAGTGCAGCCATCTTTAAACGTCAGGTTGACCAGTTACGAGCATCAGCAGTTCTATGCCGTCTCCGTGGACAGCGGCGGTTAGCTGTGAATGCATCCAGTGTGACAACTGTGTGTGTATACGACTCGAGCTGACAGCAGAGGAAGCTGTTCTGCTGCAGGAGGGTTTCTGCAAAGACGTGACGTGAATACCTGAAACTGCGGAGGGTTAGTAGCCCGCACTGTTTCCTGATGTTGACAGCTTTGGTCTTAGATGACATAAAATGTTTATTTTTTCCTTGGTACACTAATGTGTCATCTTCACCTTCTGTCTGTGTGCAGTTTCCAAGCGAGGACCCCGTCTGTGCGAATGCTCATCGTACAGTATGGCTATAAAAACACTGCTGTGTAAAGGTTTGTTCGTGTAATGTGAAATATATGACTGTGCCATCCTTTAATCAGCACTAAGAAACCGCGGCCAGCAGCTCCATCAGATGTTCAGCAGGTTTCTGGCTCACCTTCCAGGTAACGACCTCGACGCACTGAGTGGTTCGCTGCTCGCTGTCAAAGCTTCACACTGACGGACGCTCGGGGTGCTGAGCGACGGCACATTTTGCTTTTAAAATCAGAGATGAATATTTGATGGGGGTACAAATGGCTGCATCGGTGCCAAACTGCTGCACAGTGAGAGAAAACCAGCAGCGCATCAGAGGACACCAGCTCAGATTGAATCAGATCCCCCAGGAAGGTCTCCACAAAGGTTTGAACTCCTTCAAACACGACGACAAGAACACTTTCTCCAACAACAAACCCCTGAAAGACTCTGTGTCGTTTTTATTTTATCATATAAAGAGAAGGGAACTAACCGCCTTCGTTTTGGGCGATGCATCCCTTTAAACGTGCCTGCTCACTTCAATTAAAGCTTCTCTACTTAATTAAATTGTCTTTGGCTCACGGGGGATGGATGCAGTCCCAGCGCTCTGCAGGCCAGCCTGCGTCCACATTCACAACATCAGCCTGTTCCTGCTCAGCTCTCCACACTTCCTCTGCATCCGACGCTCGTTGGCTGCAAACATGCTGAAGGAAATAATAAGTAGAGACGACAACGCGCAGAAACAGTGAAGTGAAACCACAGACTGCTGACAGATGATAATCAGTTACTGCCCCTCCCAATCTGAACCTGGAGTGCCGCTCTCGTCGTCAGCTGATTTTACAGTAAGACCAGCTGAAACGTTACAGTCACAACCGTCAAAGGGTTTTTCTCAGCGACACACGGCTGCTGGTTCTCCTTTATACTGAACTCATCTTTAAATTAAAGCAGGCGTCCAGAGAGCAGCAACAAACAGATATAAAAACTACAAGTTTGCATAAACAGTGTGTAAGTGGCATCGTTATAGTTTGTACTTAATTTAATAAGCCAGCCTTGATGCAGATGCTACATCTCTGAATGATCAGCACAGTTTTACACTTTTGTTGGCGAGTTCGCAGCTTCACGTTATTTCTGTGGCTGTGCAGCTTCAGCGCTGATCATCTGAGATCTGATGCTGCGTGGTTTTTAAAACTGCTGTTAGTACGAGGGAATCAGGCCTGTGAGTGGAAGACTACACATTTCCACATACAATGAAACATACACTCCTCAATGTATCTGATTGGCTCTGCTTGCAAAGGTCACGGGTGTGCCGTGGCACATTCATCACACCAACACGATGCAGGAGCCGCAGGTTATCCTCCTTATAGACACCAGGTTAAAACAATCAGAGGCCAGTCGCTCTTTTTCACTCCGGTTCTGTTTCCACGGGCGGCTGAGTCTCAGCAGAAACACAAGAGATCAGACTGTAACTGCAGCACCTCTGCAGCTCAGAGGAGTCAGAGGACAAAGCGTCTGCAGCGGCCGCAGGCTCCGAGGCGTCAGCCTGAAAACTCCCGGCGAGGCCAGGCTTTTCATTAGCACGGAGCCAAGTGTGGGAGGCCGGCGTGGAGTGCTCCCGGCCCACTCTGCGGTAGTGTGGGCCACAAACTGCACCGGCAGAAAAAACATTACGCAACCGCCGCGCCATTGTGTACGGCGGAAGGGTAACCACGGCAACAGGACCGAGAGACTGAGGAACCGGCGCTGGTTGGAGGAAGGAAGGGTGCGGTATAATCCAGGGTGGGTGTAAACAGCGCGTGTGCGAGTGTTTGTGTTCAGATAAGCATTTTATCAGCAGTGTTTCTGACACCGGTGAAAGTTATTAAACGTCATTAACGCCCTGAGAGCGTCACTGCACCTCCGACAGGCCGCAGCATCGCTCCCCTCGGCTTTAAAGGCTCGACAGACATTAAAAACCAGTTTCAACGATCTTATAATAAGACTGTAAGAAGGAGCGCTGATACTGTGGACATGACCCAACCTTACCGTGGTTATCTCCCCGCGTGGTTAGTCTGTTATGCAAAGGTGCCCGCTGAGTCTCAGCGACGCATCCAGAAGCTGTTCAGCTGTAACAGCGATGAAACGATCGGTCTGATGTTTGACATCATGTTTCCAACAAACAGACTTCACCTGAGCAACACACCTGGATGTAACATGACCCACTTTAGCATTTCTAAAATAAGATGTTATTTGTCTGCAGTCAGTATGAAAGCTCTTATTCTGAAAGTGCACCCGCTCGTGGCTGCAGCAGAGGAGACGCAGCTGATTGCAATACTTCATCATTTATATGTCACAACACACTCGGGGACTTAAATATTTGCAGGAGAGCACAAAACGGTATTGTGTAGCAGGTGTCGCACACCTGTATGTGTGTGTGTACGGGCCACGCCACCTCTCCATCAGCACACACACAAACGCGTTTTCAAACTCAGTGAGGACATCTCATTGACATAAGGCTTTCTCTGGCCCCGTACCATCAAAAATCACATTCTGAGCCTCTTAAAGGCCTTTAAACTTCAAATTTTGTACTTCACAAAGATATGAACACACACACAGAGGATCAGTGAGGGCTTTTAAAGTGACTACATTGGCCTGGTGGTGAGCACTTTTGCCTAACAGATAAAAGATCGGTGGTTCGAGACCAGAAGCAGACTCAAATCCCTGTGAGCGTTCACATTACGACTGCTAACTTTCTGCTCAACAGCCTGTTTCCTCCACTCAGCTGTTTCCCAGCCTGGCAGCCAGGTGTGACTCAGGGGGAGGAGTCTCATTCAGACAACTGCAGGTTCAAGGAACTAATAATGTCTCCTCTGATGGAGAGATAACTGACAGAAAGCTAAATGAGAGGCAGGCAGTGTTTGCCCTCGTCTGCAGCCAGAGTGAAAGGACATTCAAGTGTGGCAGGAATGTCAGTCACCTCCCCCAGGCCCAAGCTTTCCACGGCACAAACAATGGAGACATTGTGCTTAAAGGTAAAGAGGAGAGGTGAAAGGTTTCCTTTGCCATCTTCACACTTGTTACGACCAACAGCCTCCAGGACCTTCAAAGATTTCAGACGCTGCAGAGACACAATAACAGACTCCTGCTCTGATCCAGCTGTAACTCTGAGAGGACTGAATGCCAGCAAGCAGAGATAATCATCCTGGAAGAATCCTCGCAGCCACACTGATGTGTACAAACACCCAGAGATAAGTAGAAAAACAATGAAAAAAACCAGGTGAAACAGTGGAGAGAGCTGATGAACTGTGAAGTTCTCAAAACAATAAATCATCATGAATCAATCATGAAGGTTTCTTTCAAAGCACCAACGTTGATGGTCAAACAGGCGCACGCATCTCAAACTGGTCACCAGCATCAGTCGTGTTATTAACCTCTGTCTCTCTTCCACAGCATGTCTTTATCCTGTCTTCCTTCTCTCACCCCAGCCAATCACAGCAGATGGCCCCGCCCCTTCCTGAGCCTGGTTCTTCCTGTTAAAAGGGAGTTTTTCCTTCCCACTGTCGCCAAAGTGCTGCTCACAGGGGGTCACATGTTTTTCTCTGTACTTATTATTGTAGGGTCGACCTTACAATATAAAGCACCTTGAGGCCGTTGTGATTTGGTGCTGTGTAAATAAATTGAATTCATAACTAATCAAACATGTTTAATGTTTACAGAAATATGAACGTTTAAGCCCATATTGTACAATCGACACGTGACTTCATCTGCAGGCTGTAAACACCGACGAGTCGCTGGAACAGCCCCGTCCGCCCGGCTCGATCGATCGTCACGTCTGATGGTCTGACAATCACGACGAGTCTGTGGGGCTGCTGGTGCGTTTATAGGCTGAGTATGAGCGAAAGCTTCTGGTACTAAGAATCAAAAATGCTCATTTATTCAGCGTGTTAGAGATGTGTGTTTACAGGGTGGCTGTAGCTCAGGTGGTAGAGCAGGTCATCTACTGATCGGAAGGTCGGTGGTTCGATTCCTGGCTTCCCCTAGTCTGCATGCCAAATATCCTTGGGCAAGATACTAACCCGAAATTGCTCAACGATGCATTCATCGGAGTATGAATGTGTGTGAATGTCAGTTAGAAAGCACCTAGGAAAAATGTGCTTGTGCGAATGGGTGTGAATGGGTGAATGCACAAGTTGTGTAAAGCGCTTTGAGTGCTCAGAAGAGTGGAAAAGCGCTATATAAGAACCAGTCCATTACCATTTACAGAGGCGATGAGTTACCTGTCTGCTGTGGGTACTAATGCCTGCATTTGTTAAAGAAAAACACGACAAACTTTATTTAGCACTGTATGTAAATTAAGGGAAGTGCTGGACTCCTGCACAGTCCACCGAGGAGACGGCAGCAGGGGGAGGGCCTTCTCTCTGCCTGCTTTTTCAAACAGGGCCCCGCATGTCTGACGAAACTGACATTCAGCAAGTTTCGAGCCGGTTAACTCCGCCGTGACTCAGGGGAAATCAGCAGGCGCAGACTGGTTTTGTAGGTTGAGCAGAGACGCTCTGAGCTGATGTGACCTCACCTCTGACTTTGTCAGCATTAATTAAAAGTTCATTTTGAAAGCTCCTGCTCGTTTCCCTCCTTATCTCACGAGTCCAACTAAAAACACGCAGCTGAAAACGTCTGTCAGGAGGATCTGTGAAGGTCAGAAGAACTCCTGTTAATGTGAGGAACAAGAACGCAACTCGGACCAAATAACTGACAGAGAGCGAGGCTGCATGTTCTCTGATCAACACTGAGGTTTGACATCACATCAGCGCCGCAGCCCAAACGAGGCTTTACCTAAAACACTGTTTACAATAGTTATACTTTAAGCCCTCAGAATATTTTTCCAACAGTGAAACTTAATCCGCTCAAGGATTAATGAGATTTTACTCGTAGTGTTTCAAACGATCCTTCATGTAAGCCCACACAGGACGCAGAGACGAGTTGGACGTGTAGTTGAGTCCAAATGAGCATCTTTCTCGGCTCACAGGTTCAGCGTCCGTGAATGTTTCTTTGCATCAACCCAACGTTGGTGTGATTGTTTGTTTGTGCCCACTCGGGTTTGTCTGCTCTCTGCACACTGACCCGATACTGAAAGCAGCATCTGCAGACCTCCGTGGTCTGGTGCTGCTTTCATCGCAGCCTTTGATTGGCCCTCACTGTCACGAGTGGGCGAGCATGTGTGAAAAGGAGACAGATATTCCAAGGAACGAGACGAGGAGTTACGCAGCGATATCAGTTCAAGAGAACGTGAAACGAAAGCTTCCAAGTGCACGTTTTCATTAGTTTGGAGTCGTTTATGTGCCGAGAGAAGAAGGCTGCGTGGCGTTCGTCTAAGTGCAGTCGTCACATTCGTTCACAGCAGGAGGAAAACCTGCGTTAGAGTTTAAGCTTGGAACGTTGCAGAAGACGAGAGACAGAAACGGGAGAAGTTGTCTTCCTCCACCGTTTACCACCCCTCGGTTTCCACGCTCCACCGCCTGCACGTCTCTCCTAATTGACCGCAAAGGGTTGTAGCTCGTCCCACGTGCGCTCCAACACACACTCAGCTTCACGCACAGCGCCGCTCCCTGCCATTCACCTGCTACCACAGCAGGCAGGAATCCAATCATCCCGCCCTGACTGCAGAGATTAATTGAAAATAATTGAGGCTAATCCAAGTGAGTCCGATTTCAATGTGAGTCTAAGTGCAGCAATAACAGACTAAAGTCAGCCTCAGAGTCCTGATCAACTCTTCTCACAGCTGACTCGTCTTGTTTACGTTTTTCCCACCTCGTCTGTCTTTAATGATAATCTCGAGGCCGCAGGAACATTAGATGCTCCTCTGACTCACGTACTACTTATTACTCCTGCTAATGTTGGCAGGCTGAAGCTCAGGGTGTGCGTGCACTCAATGACTGAATGTAAATACATACAGCGAAGCAGCAGATACACAAACAAGAGTCGGGATGTTTTCCTCTGATCAGGATTTATGACCAGCATCTACATGACTCCCAGTTTGGCCCTTTGACCTGGTTATTGAGGCTTGGTTTCCAGTTACCACCAATCTTCTGATAAGCTGGAACATATGGACTGAAACGTGGTTATTTTACCTCCTCACATTGCAGGATCAGAGGGGGCTGACTGCTCGGCCTCTGCTGCTGCAGCCTAAAGCTTCCTCAACAGATCGACTAACAGCTCGTCCAACCTGCCCGACGGCGAGCACCGAGCACGGGGATAAAAGCAGCGCACACGGTCCTGAAATGGTTTTAAAAGAGTCCTTTTAAATCACTCTAAAGATTTGTTTTATTACACAATAAACTAATATAACAACAAATTTTAAAATTGCATTAATTCTATTAATATTTCTATATTTTATTTACTCATTTAATGATCCAGGGATACGTCAATAATAAAAGACGCCTGATCAGAAAAACCCCTGAAATCTGGGAGGATTAATGGCTGTATCCCACAGCAGCCTCTCTCAGTGCTCTGTGACACGTACTAATATCACGATCAGAGAAACGTGCAGTTGGACAGATGATGCTAAATGTGGGCAACGAAGAAACGCTGAAAGGATTTCTCACTCAGACTGAGGCTGAACTCTGTCAGCATGAGATCGGCTGCAAATCACTTCTTACACAGAGCCTCTGAATATTCAGCGAGGACTAAGAGAACACGTTCGTCGTGTTGTTATCCTGATAGCTCGTCTGTGGCCAGTTTGGACAAACTGCAAACAGAGCAGCTCAGTGCGGCTCGAAAAACTTTTCCATCTGGCTTCACTGAGCGCGTGCATCTTTATGACGGCAGAATCAACGACGTGGAGGATGCTGAGTCCTCTGACTTTGGTGTGGCGGTCAGATACATAGATGTGACAGCGAGATGCATCCAGGCAGCGACCACAGTTCAGAGAGACGACACAGACACGCAGCTTCCTGCGAGGCTTCCAAAATGCAAATGATGAGATGGCACAGCAATAAAAACACAAAGTGCAGACGTTACAACAGCATCAGTGCTGCCTCTCTCTGCCTTCATGCAGCGGGCTGGCTGTGATGGAGCTTTGACGGGCGGTGCTCTCGTCTTTGTTCACACCCACAGTCACTGATGGATTTAATGCAGAGCAGGCGTCAGCAGACGAGCGGCCCTGTGCTCATTTTCAAAAGTCCTCCACTTTAAGGTTTTTATAAACCTATTGTGTTGGACAGTCACACCAAAGTATGCAACGACCACACTGGAGCTAATGTAGTGCTGCAGCACAGTAGTCCTGATAGGACCGCACTGCCGCTCCCTGGGATCCAGGGGGAGGACGGGGGGGGGGAGGGTGGCTGAGTGACAGGCTTCATCAAGGCCACTCCTGCTTCCCAGACTGCCCCTCCACCCAACAGAATAACCAAGGGTGGTGGTGGGGGGTAAATGTAGGTCAGTAGCTGGTTGGGGCTGATTCCTGCTGCTGACTGTCTGGAGCAGATTTACTGTCGGTGTCCTCCATAAACAATAAATGAAGAAAATATTTGTTCAGGGACTCCGGGACACAGGATCCTGGGTGGATTCTTCAAATAATCCTGTTTTGTGTTCACAGCGATTCGTCTTTGGGGAGTTTTTCCTGATGAAGCCCAAACGCAGCCTCAGTTTAAAGCTTCTACCTTCATTTGCATTGCAGAATCTTTTTAGAGCTACAGCCTCCCCTCCTCCTCTACACACACACACACACACACACACACACACACACACACACAATAGGAGGGCTAACTGGTAGAGAGCCACACAGCGGTCAGCAGAGCCCTGCAAAAATATGCAAAGTGTAAAACTGCCACGTGGACCCGATGAAAAGCACACAGCAAATGGATTCCACAGTGGGAGTGGGCTCGTGTCATTTTTCTCTCTCAATCAGGAAAGAAAGGCTGAGTCAGCGTATCTCTGAACACGTGACAGCCCTGAATCTCCCACTGCAAAAGAAATAAATGAATCCAAAAAATAAGGAAAGCAGAACTGGACTCACATGACCGGAGTGCAAGCTGCGCCCGTTTCTTCACGCAGGCCTGCTGCATGCAGCATGACCGCATGCTCTGCTCAGACCTACAGAGGTTTACTGTTATTCTAGAGCAGTACTGGCATCCACTCAGAGATCAGATATCAGCCGGCCAGCACTGACGGTGATTTCCCATCTGTCTCTGGAGTCGTGCATCATCTCCAGCTTTCTCCCTGCGTAGGTCAGAGCTGCATTTCATTCAGCTGCCTCTCCAGCGGGTCTCACCCTGCAGTCGGAGCCTTCTAGTTTGGAGATTTCTAACAACCACCTGCAGCAGGTGGATAACTGGTTCAAGTCCTGCTGCACTGGGCTCACTGAGGACCAGCCCAAGGAGGTGCAGCTGAAGTCCATCGACGAGGCGAGGAACTCCCTGCATGGACAGCTGATTGTATTATGTGTCATAAAGCACCTGCTAACTGAGGCCTCTGCAGAGGAGCACCACACAAACACCGTTGCTTAATCGTTTAATTAAGAAAACACACGCGCCGGCTGTCACGCACGACCCATAATGCACTGCAGAGGCACTGATAATGGAAGCAATTACAGCTTTTTCTATTTCTGCTGATCTAACTGGAGGAACTAAAAGGTTTGATGGGGTAAAAAAAGCCCTGCAGCGACAGAAGCTCTGAGCCTGAATGCTTGTGTCTGTGCAGTCTAACATCCACACACACACACACACACACACACACACACACACACACACACACACACACACACACACACACACACACACACACACACACACACACCATTAAAGCACTGCAGCGGTGCTTCACCCGACACTTGAGCATCACACTGAGGAGGCGTCAAACAACAGACCCTTTGAGATGCTGGCAAACTACGACATCTTCAACAATCTGAGGCGTGAAGTGAGACTTTTCTGTGAAGCAGTTACAGAGACCAGCTGAGCACAGATGTGGTCAACATCTGTCAGGAGGCCTTTAAACTAAACTCCATGCTGCACTTTTGTTTTTGGGGAAAACTCAAAGGGATGAATTTGATGCACTTGTGCAAACACATCACACTTTTTAAAGCGCAGCTCTGGAAGCAACAACTTGTTGCTTTGCCTGGATCTTCAACGGCTGACCTGCAGTTTCACAATCGTTTCTCTGACTGACACTTTATTAGGCGCGTCTAATATTTCCAGTTTTCCAGGTTTTGTTCTGGAAGGCTCCAAAAACTGGGCGAGCAATGGCCCACCGATCACAGAGGTGATACAAATCAAGATGAAGCAGCGATTCTGAGCAGAGCTTCAGCAATAATGCAACATTTACAGACAGCATTATATAAGATCGCACTGCTAACATGTATGCTTTGGCTTTGTTCCTGCGTGCTCGCTGCGCGTAGATGCTCATGCATGATGCTCGGCTTCACCGGGCATCAGGTCCTCCATGCATAAGCAGGCAGTGTCGGTGTCAGTGACAGGATAGACTCACCGCTTGGGCGAATTCCCATTTTGCCAAACTGAATGGGCCTTAATCCAAGTGCAGCCAGCGGCAGGCCTGGAGTACAGTCGGATCAAAAGCCCTCAGTCTGCAGGCATGTTGGGCTTTACAGTGAAAGACTCAGCAGCTTTCATCATTAACAGACTCTGGTTTATGCTAAAGTTCATCCAATACTAACACAAATATATAACGACTGCACAGTCACTGGAGTTTCTGCATTTTCACCCAGAACCTCTGATTTCTTCTGTGCAGCTCGTCTGTTTGTACAGTACAAGTGCTCCAATTCAGACAGCGAGCACGCTTAGCTGCACAGAAATGTCTCCGTTTGCCTCGTTTCAACACACGTGGGCTGCTAATGCAGAGGTGTCAGGCCCAGTTTGGGAGTGATCAGTGCGCCCGAGTCTTACATAAGACCACCTGTGTGCAGCATCTATGGGAAAGATCTGCTCATTAAAACGTGACGCGGCAGCAAGGAGACGCCTGAGGACGCTGCAGGACGTCACCGGACTCAGATACGTCAGATTCTGAGTGACTGATGAGAGAAGTAACACAAGCCTCACGCATAAGAGACGCAGCAGAAACAAGAACAAGTCTAGTTCCAGCTGCACACATGGTGCTTGCCTCTTTGTGCCCATGCAAAATAAGTTTCCCACAGACACACTCATTTCTGAGTCCTTGCTGCTGGAGCGCTCTCCAACAAACAGCATGCATAAATGACAGGACTGACGACACGAGCAAATATTTTCTATCCCAACACTGCAGGTGTTGGAATATTTAGGATGATTTAATAATGATGGCGGATGACGTGATATCAGCTCCCTGTTCTCCCCATCCTTCCTCAACAGAGAGCGGATCCCAGCGTTGGAGCAACAGCCAATCGAGACGATCACGCTGGCGTAGCCGTCTACTTTACCTCAGCCAGAAACTCAATCCCATCACACACAGCTCCCCGATCGTCTCTGTTGCTACAGCAGCTGCAGCCGCGCAGGCTTTCCTCAGAGAGGAAGGTGAACACGACACACAATCAGCAACGCCACAAAGGCCGAGGAGCAGAAAACAGCTGGCTGGTTACTACCAACGTTTCATAACCACAAACTCAGAGACCCACTTCCACAACTGTGACTCTCACATCTGGGAGCTGGAACGCATCATTTCTGCCTTTATTATTACGTAATGACATTTTTTTACCGAATCAGCAATAAAGTCACAGTGAAAACAGGAAAATCTGCTTTCACTTAAACTAACTTATGATTAAAAAACAACATTTGTGAAGCTGTTCGATTAACCAAAACCTGGATTTGGTTAAAATGAAGGCTTAAGAACATCCAGATCAACTGTGCTGCTGCTGCACGTCCTCGTTCTTCTCCAACAGCCCAAACAAACTCACTCCCTGACTGGTTTTGTCAGCTCAGCTCGAGCAAAGATGACGGCACGAGAGATTTTCGATGAGGAAGGTAAAGCCAGGTCAGCAGTTTGCTCCAGTCAACAAACACGTTATGTTTGGAATCATCTGCCACATTCGAGCCGCCCTGCAAACCAAACTCAGGTCCAGCTCTGTCACAGTGCTTCATACACAGTCAGCTTCTTCACCCTGATCATCAGCATCCACCTCTGACCAATCACACACGGAGTGACAGCCAGGATGGACACCTTCTCCCTGCAAAGATCTACATCAGCCTCCTGCAAGAAAGCCCAGGAAGACACAGCAACTCTTCATCACTGATGTCACTGCATTAATCACAGCTTATCACACTCACTCACTCACAGTGGGGGGGTTCAGACACGCGTGGACCACAGCTCTGCACATGTGGGCTAAATAAACTTTGAAACATTTATTATCGACATGAAAAACAGGTCTTTTCCCAGCACCCCCGCCCCGGGCACAGAAACGGGAAGTTGATGCGCATTAGAAATCAGCTCGGTGTGGACTCACCTCCCCAGCTCGTCCCCGATGTCATAAAATTCCTCCACATTTTCCGGGTTGAAAACAGTCATGTTGTCCAGGCACTTCTTCCCCCGACCACAGGCGCGTCACACCGGCTCTTCACAGCCACACCATCCCTACCAGCAGCCTCCGGTCTGGGCAGGGTAACGGCCACCGATCCTCCTCATGCTCGGGCTTCCACACGGAGATCAACAGGAGGGCAGAAGAAACGAGAGCATTAGATTATGAAACCGTGCGGCTGCGGGGGAAGGTGGGCGTGCGGTCAACAGAAGGGGCCCAAAGTGACGGAGCGGTGAACCTGCAGCCCCGGCGACGTCACGACCCCCGGAGCTGCCCTGGCCGCTCTGCCCCCGGACTCCCGGCTCAGTTATCTGGCTGCCAGTTTTAAGATAATAATAATAACGCATGCGTGTGTGTGTCGCCACAGGCCGGAGAGGAATGCAAATAACCCCCGTGTGGACGCTTGGTGTAGCCATGGGAAACACGCTAACCTCCTCCTGCGGCTGCTGCTTTCAGCCCGGGGAGGAAAATGACTGCTGAGCAAAGTCAGAATAACGAGCCGCACAGGTGTCTGACCCGGTTTAACCGTGCGTGCCAAAGTGCCCCCCAAAAAACAACTACTTTAACCACCAGCCCCCTCAGCTCCCCCCGCAGTAACTGCACGGCTCGCCCCGGTAACGTTTTATTCCTCCGGAGTCTGAGACATGAACCTTAGCTGGAAAGATTTCTCACCGGGAAACGGGGGGTTTCCAGATTACTCCGTGGAGGTCTTACCGTGTGCCGGTGGGGGTCCCGCTGCCTGACGAAGCCGAGTTTTCATGCGGTTAGTGGGAGGCTGTGATCCAGGTTCGGCTCACGGAAGACAAAATGCTGCTTTGAACGGGAGAAATCAACGTTAACAATGTGAGGCAGGCTGGTCCTGGTGCTGCGTTCACGGGCTGGGGTTAAATAGGAGATCGGAGACTTGGAGCGACCGGAGGACACGCTGTGTGTATTTCACGTGTTACCGTTAAACGAACAACGATGACGTCAACAGATCAAAGGATAAATCTAAATAGTGATTTTACTAAACGTCACTATAATCGGCGGGTGTTTGTCATCCGAATTTTTAGTAAAACGAAGCTGAGATGTCCGAGTTTCTACGTGTCGTGAAGGCAGCGTGGGTGTGTGAGCTCCTTCAGTCGCAGGAGGGCAGCAAACCTTCACTTTGAATCACAGAAGCTGAGAATTTGTGCAAAAATACGTTTTTATGTAATTCAGACGTTTTATGTTAATCTGTTTATTTTATTCCCTGTTTTTTTTTTCATTTTTAGAGTAAAAGTAGCAAAATCCAGACTTTTTGTCATTATTGCAATGAATTAACATCTGTCAGCAGTTATTTATTTAGATAAAATAAATATTTAATAACAATTGAGGATTACAAAGCTGTTATTAGACATCTACAAAAATAAAATGTTTACTTATTTTATTGTTTTTCCTCACTTCAAGTCTTTTTACAATTAAAGAGCGAATAGTTATGCCTGCATGTGTCTGTAATGCAGCACTGAAAAGGAATCAGTAGTTAAAGCATGCAAACTGTATCAGGCAGAACTACATTTCTCTAAAAAGCACATGACACATCTGTCAGCTGGTTCAAAATCATGATATTTGTTGTTATTATGGTGAAATAATATTTTTATAGAGTGGAAACCAAAACATCAGCACTCAGGGAGCATGGACGGCACAAGTTTGTTTCCAGCACCATCGAAAGATTTTAAAAGAGGTCTGTACCTCCAGTCAAGCCGTGGCCTGATGCTGATGAGCTCCTTTTCACTGCGTTCTGATGAATCATCATCACACGAGACATAGAAAACAGTTTTCTGCTGGAAGACTAAAGACTGAGGATTGATAAAGTCTCTGGTGAGTGGATCAAAGTGTCCTCTGGGTGCAGCTGAGGACGTTAACAGAGACGTGACTGCTGACAGAGAAACTCAAATCTTACAAGGTTTGAATGTTTCTAACACTGTCTGATGACTTCAATGTTTTATTAAATTTGAATGATTTTCTATGTGGTGTCAGACATCTGGACAGACGATACACTGCACATACTGCTCCTTGTGCTTTCTAAATAGCTTCTGGGGTTTGTGAATGCAGACTGAGAAAGAACTGTTGGTTTAACTGCAGCTGCATTTGAAACCAACAATGTATTTATGTTTATTTAAGAGAGAGAAGAATAAACATGACCAGTATCTAAAGTAAAATGCAATATGAGATTAAAAAGATGATATTTATCTGTCAGTCTGTGAAGAAAGTTCTAAACACTGTAGCATGAACCTGATTTTGGTGTTTTTCAGTAAAAAACTTCTCTTAAAGATGTGATGTATAAGAATAAATGAATAACTCACTAATTGCTCCTGCACACAGGGTAAAAAGGCAGTTTACAGTCTGGATGATCAACAAGGGAACAAACTTTATACATTAAAGTCTCTGTTGACCTTTCCCTCTCTGGGCGTCTTCATGCCTGATCCATAGTTTACATGTTCAACCAAAGCAGATGTTTACAGCTGATCACAGCTGCAGGTCTTTTCTCAGCAGCTGATCTTCATATATAGATTTAAAAAGCTAATATTTAAAAATATTATTTATTTATTTTTAGTCAAACATCTCAACCAAATAAACTGGGAGATGATTAAAGCAGCAGAGGAACGTTTGGGCTGAAAAGAGGAAAATTAAACGACTCCTGTTGTCACAGGTTGCAGCCAGAGGGACAGATGAAGAGTTTTGAAGAAGATGATGTCGTCGGTGCACCGAATGGTTGGATTGGATTATCAGCCAGTATTAAACAGATTACCGCCCTCAGAGGAAACAAAGTCTGCTGACTTCGTTTATCTTTTGGCTTTTCTTTTGTTTAACCAGCAGCTTTTCCACCTCTTACATTTCCATCAGCTCCTATTAACACCAGAATAACAGTGATGTGACAGCTTAAGCCCCAAAATATTCATTTCATATTCTGGTCATTTATAGTAAGAGCAGGAGAGGCTGCAGAGCCGATCCTGGTGTTCTTTCATTCTTCTGAAAGATTGTGTGTCATTTTAAAATATGATGCTGGAAACAAACTGCAGCAGGAACTTAACCCGAAGCTTTGTCAGAGGTTTCATACAAGTTAGGACACAAGCGTAAAAAAAACCAAAATTCAATGATTTGCGAAACTCAGATTTAATTGATCATAGAAGATAGAAAATACACCAAGTGTTTAAACTGAGTGTTTAAACACTGGAACAAGTCTCTCTGTCCAAGTATTTAAGTGAGGAGCAAAAACTGCTTCATTTTCACTCACTTTAAACACGTAGTGTGCGCCATCTGGTGGCCACAATGGTAAACTACACCCAATAAGAAATAAAACCAAGTACACAGATTAAAGTTCAATGTTAGCAATAAAAACTGAAGCAAATATCTGAAAATTGTTGTTTAAAATCAAGACAAAAGTATGACTGCAGTTTATCATCACCTTACTGTACGTGAATGAGTTTGTTATCTTCAGTGTAAGAGCATCAGACCAACACTCAGCAACTTTAGGACTGGCACAGGCAGACCTGGCAAACTGCACATAGAAACACCTGAGCCAATAAGGAGGCTTGTATCCAGGACCACTGCACCAACATGAACCTCCAAGGACATGAAGACACTGCTGTGGAGCAGGAAGCACTCAGAGGGTGTTGTGGTGTTTGTCCAGGGAGCTGAGCGCCACATGCACGCGCATGTCTGAGTTATAATTTGCTTTTGAGGTTGTTTCACCACAGTGGCAAGTAAACATTATTCAATGATAACTGAGCAAAGTGATCAAATACACTGAATTAATAACAAACATCTGTCTGACCATCTTGTTTCATTCTTTCCTTTGGGACAGTTGCTGCTCTTTCACTTTCAATTCAGTTTTATTTACACAGCAACAAATCACAACAACAGCTGCTTACGGTGCTTTATATCGTAAGGTGGACCCTACAATAATAGATACAGAGAAATGACCCCCTATGAGCAGCACTTTGGCGACAGTGGGAAGGAAAAACTCCCTTTTAACAGGAAGAAACCTCCAGCAGAACCAGGCTCAGGGAGGGGCGGGGCCATCTGCTGTGATTGGTTGGGGTGAGAGAAGGAAGACAGGATAAAGACATGCTGTGGAAGAGAGACAGAGGTTAATAACAGATATGATTCAATGCAGAGAGGTCTGTTAACACATAGTGAGTGAGAAAGGTGACTGGAAAGGAAAAACTCAATGCATCATGGGAATCCCCGGCAGCCTACGTCTATTGCAGCATAACTAAGGGAGGATTCAGGGTCACCTGGTCCAGCCCTAACTATATGCTTTAGCAAAAAGGAAAGTTTGAAGCCTAATCTTGAAAGTAGAGATAGTGTCTGTCTCCCGAATCCAAACTGGAAGCTGGTTCCACAGAAGAGGGGCCTGAAAACTGAAGGCTCTGCCTCCCATTCTACTTTTAAATACTCTAGGAACAACAAGTAGGCCTGCAGTGTGAGAGCGAAGTGCTCTAATAGGGTGATATGGTACTACAAGGTCATTAAGATAAGATGGGGCCTGATTATTTAAGACCTTGTATGTGAGGAGCAGGATTTTGAATTCTGGATTTAACAGGAAGCCAAAACAGGAGAAATATGCTCTCTCTTTCTAGTCCCTGTCAGGACTCTTGCTGCAGCATTTTGGATTAGCTGAAGGCTTTTCAGGGAGTTTTTAGGACATCCTGATAATAATGAATTACAGTCGTCCAGCCTGGAAGTAATAAATGCATGAACTAGTTTTTCAGCGTCACTCTGAGACAGGATATTTCTAACTTTAGAGATGTTGCGCAAATGGAAGAACGCAGTCTTACATATTCGTTTAATATGTGCGTTGAAGGACATGTCCTGGTCAAAAATGACTCCAAGGTTCCTCACAGCGTTACTGGAGGCCAAGGTAATGCCATCCAGAGGAAGAATCTGGTTAGATACCATATTTCTAAGCTTTTCAGGGCCGAGTACAATAACCTCAGTTTGATCTGAAGTAAGAAGCAGAAAGTTAGCGGCCATCCAGGTCTTTATGTCTTTAAGACATTCCTGCAGTTTAACTCATTGGTGTGTGTTATCTGGCTTCATGGACAGATTACATCTGTGGGATGATTATTGGTAATGTTTTTTCTAATGGTTAAAATGTTATTTGTGAAGAAGTTCATGAAGTCATTACTAGTTAACGTTAAAGGGATGGTTGGCTCAACAGAGCTCTGACGGTCAGCCTGGCCACAGTGAGAAACCTACTTTGATGCCATTTCTCTCTCTCAGTGATTCTCTGGTAAATTGTGAATTCTGCTGTTTTTCAGAGTTAAAATCTGACAGCTCACAATGCAAGAATGAACCAGCAGACGTAGTTACAGGCTGCTTATCGAAGAGAAACCTTGGTCTTATTCAGCTGTAAAATTTTCTCAGTCTCAGTTTTCTTGCAGGTTAAACATTGATCAGGTGTTCAGGTGTCTCAGTGATGTCAGCAGTGAGACTCCCGCCCACTCTGCTGAGAAGACTTTGTTACAGGTGAGTTTTCACTTTGAAGCGATGTCGCATGAAACATGTGGAATATCAATGACGACTGTTTTTAGCTAAAAGACCTGAAGAGTCACTTTATGAATTCTGCTCCCAGCACAGTGATGTCACAGACACACAGCTCAGGTAAGATCTGCAGGATGACCTGATCAATAATAAGAACTAAAATCAGTCCATGCACAGATTGCAGGATCCCTGTGGTTCTGTTTGTGACGTTTGATCTCAAAGACAAAAATCCAGTGAAATAATTTTTTGAATTTCGTGTCAAAAAGCTCGTCTGTTTTAAATTTGTTCAGATTTTAATAAAGTTACGCTTTTAATCCAGCCGGGCAGTGCATTGTTGTTCAAGAGCGGAGAGTCTAAAGTCCAGGGACGATGAACTTAATTGCAGCCATAATGTTAGGAGCAATAAAAAATTCATTAATAAAAGTATAATATTTAACTGTAAGAATATTAACTTTGTAAATGTAGATCTGTGTGTATTAGTGCAGCTTCTATTCATGTTAATAACCAGGAGCCGTCAAAATAACATTTGGTTTTCAGAAAGTTCCAGACAGTCATGTCCCATCTGGTGTGTTTTTTTTAAAATCACAGTTATGGATGCTTTCCTTCTTTTCATCAGTTTGTGGACATCAGAGTAATAAATACGATACGTGGAATACAGCTGAGTAACTGTAATGTAATACTCACTGTGACCTGTGTGACCTCCTGTTAGTCTGTAGTAAAAAAACAAAAAACCCAACTTGAATGAGGTCGTGCGCTTTTCCATCATAACCTGATGTATTTTTCTTTTTATGTATTCAAGTATTTTTATTTTTGTGACCGTAGCTGTTATTTTCTCTTCTGCATCAAAGTCTGAAACTTTTGTATTAATCTTTAAAAAGGTTCATAAGTCTTAGTCTCAGATTATCTAGGAACATAAAACTGATAGCAGAGAATAATCAGAAAGGGCCCTTTTTTAAATCATTAACTCACGTTCATATTAATAAAGCCGACCTTTGACCTGCAGTTAGATATAAAGTAAATGTATCACGCCCTGTGAGTCGATGAGTAACAGCATGCACAAAGAAGAAAATGATAACGTTTGAAACAAGTGAACATTGACCACAGAGTAGATAACATCCACTGTGTACAGATAAACACAGACTTCTTGTTACCTTGTTTAATTTGAACAGAGGCAAACTCATCAAGTAAAGCCTCTAAGCTTGGTGGGAGCAAATATTAGAGTAACCTGACCTCTCAGAGTTCTCGTATATGCAAATCTGGAGGTTTATTTATGACCTCAGCAGTGATGGTCAGGGGTACTCAACATTGCTGTTGGATGTGCATGCAGATGCAGTTAAGCATGTATTTGATGACACAGCGACCAGGTGTTTTATCAGGACAGGTGAACACAAATGTGTCTGTACACACTGCAAAACCACTCAGAGCTCAGAAGCTTACAAAGGGCCCAATATGTGACTGTGGAGACAGCAGAGCAATTTTCAAACTTTATTTCCAAGTTTAATCAAAGGAATAAACTTGGTGAGGGATTCAGGGCTTGATGTTTGAACATAACTCGTAGTGTGGAGATCTAAAGCTGTAACTGTGGACAGAGGAGTGGGTGATTATTGTGGGTATGAAACTTCTCCAGGCTTGAATGAATTTGAAAGAGGAATATGACTCATGTTGCAGGCAGAGTTGGCGACACTTTGAGGAGCAGCTGAAGATCCGGGTGAGCTCAAGAGAGCGATGCTGGGCTGACCTGAGTTAAAAGGGATCCAGTGCAAAGCGGTGGCAAGAGGGCAGGCAGGTGCCATACTGAAATCCTTCCCAGGAGTCAGAGCGTGAAACAGGTGGTGTGATCAGAGAGCTGTAGCACAAGAAAAACAAGGTGGGTACATAGACTAGAAGTAATACACACAAACATCCTGAGACTCAGACTGAAAACCCCACAAAGGAGGGGGGATGGGGTTGGGGTGGGTTTCTGCTCTATGGCAGCGATGTCAAACTCCAGTCCTCGAGGGCCGGTGTCCTGAAACTTTTAAATGTCTCTGCTGCAACACACCTGAAGAACATTAGTAGGTCATTAGCAAGACTCTATAGAACTTACATGTGTTGGGTATATGATGACATGTGCAAATCCTTTAAATGAGTTTTTCGAGACACTGACAAATGAAGTATTTATTGCTCAAAAACAGTCATATCTTTGCCCTGCAGATAGTCTGTAATATTAGATAAGTCATGATAGCAACATGGCCAAATGACACTGAGAATAACCCACTAAGTAAATGCTGAAATAAGGGTGGATGATCTTCACTAGACACTCAAACGGAAAAGTTTTAGATTTCAGTTTGAACCCCACCAACTTTATTCTTGACTCAAATAAGGAGAGTTCATTTGGAAGAACTGAATATGATTCATTGAGAGTACTTTCATTCACCTTAAAGTGAACAACAGTCTGAAAGGGGCTTTCTGCCATGTTTTACAGGCAGTCGTGCTTCTGAAGACTAGTTTTTGTTCGCTTTGTTGTGAATATTTACATAAAACCATCCAAGTGTCTGTATCCAGCACCGTCTGTGCAAAACTCCTTCGATGTCAGAGGTTCAAACATGAAAAACAAACAGTTTTCTCTGTCATTGTTGTTTTTTCTTTTAACTCCACAGTCAGTGAGTTCTGCAGCTGAATGACAGCATGGCAGCAGCATCTGGTGAGTCTTACTTTGTCACACTTACATGCAGTAACTGTGAGTTACCTCCCTCTACAAGCACTCTCTGACAGTAATTTAATTGTTTCTTGGTTTCTCCTGTTTGGAGAAATGTGAAAAAAATGAAGAAAAAGTGATTATTAGAGGATAAACGATGTGACTACAGGTGAATATTTTACAGCAGGTCTCATCTGAGTGTCTTTGCTGAACCAGCTGCTGTGTTGCATGCAACATGCTTTAACAATGTGTTTAACCAATAACATTTGACAGAATGTGTTTTCTGAAAATTAACAGTCATGTTTAATAATCTTTCCCAGAACTAATGTGATCTGTTCATACAGTCAGCTGTTGACATTAAAAGTGCTTTGTTCCATCTGATGTAGTCATTGCAGGATAACACACGTCTCAGTGCACAATGCACGTTTTTCTTTATCTTTGCAGGACCACAAGACACTTTTCCCAGACGTCGCAGGAAGAGCTTTGATTTTGTGCCCCCCCACAGTGAGTTTTTAAAGAAAAGATGTTTAATGCAAACTTTAACTGGGCAATTTAAGGTGGAAGACATTAGACAGGAGCAGGTGAAGACAAAATATAGCAGGAAGTGTGAAGCCTGTTTGGAATAATGAAAACCTCTTAGTGCACGGATCCTGCTTTCTCTCTTTACATTTAAAGCTCATATAATGTATAGAAAAGTGAAGAAAACTATTTTATGTAAACTTTTGGGGGTCATTTCTGGGAGAGGTTACAGCAAATCAAATGTGTCCTTAACTTCATGTTAACAGATCAAACATTCAGGACACCAGTGCTTATGTAGCTCTATGCCACAGACATGAAGTTGGTGCAATTTATTGAAACTGTGATGTATCCTGTGGTAATGATGCTCAAAAGAGATTATAGAAATAAAATTGTGCCAAACAAGAAAAAAAATTGGTCTTCAGATTCTGTGGATGTAAAACTGAGCTTTTAACAGAGGTTAATTTTATTTTTCAACTCTCAAACTTTATGTAGTATTCTCACATGTGAATATATATTTATGGCTCAGTAATGGTCCATAAATACGAGAAAAAAATAACACATATTTAAACAAAATGACAACTTTTGCACATTTTTCAATAATTACAACTCAGTGGTTACAAGTGGAAAATGATTAAAATTAGATTAATTAAAACCTATGATATAATGTTGTTGCTGCTTGTATTAACTTTGAAAGATTCTTTGTTCAGTGTTTGTGTTTGCTGTCGTTTCAGTGTCTGAGCTCAGAGCTGTCCTGCTGGGGAACAGCTGGTCTGAGAGGAGCTCAGTGGGAAACTTTATACTGGGAGAGAAGTTCAACCCTGAGGAAGATCTGGACCGATGTGTGAGAGTCAGTGGACACATTCAAGGGAAAGAAATATTTCTCATCAACACTCCAGATCTGCTTCATCCAAACACCTCAGAGGACAAAATAAAGGAACATGTGAACAACTGTGTGAGGCTCTCTGATCCTGGACCTCATGTGTTCCTGCTGGTTCTACAGCCTGAAGACTTCACTGAGCATCAAAAAACGAGACTCTGCAGAGTCCTGAACTTCTTCAGTGATCATTCCTTTGATCATTCACTGGTTCTGATATCACCACCCAGAGTGAGGCGTCCAGGTTTACGGCATCGTGTCATGTATCATACACCTATACAGGAAATGATCAGACTGTGTAATAACAGGTCACTGCAGCTTGAAAACCTCAACATTCGGGAGTTACTAGAAAACATGGAACGCATTGTAGAAATGAACAATGGAACACATGTGATCTGTCAGCACACCAGCGCTGAACAAAGAAAAGAAGCTCCTGTTACTCTGAATGATCCTCAGCCTGTTGGTAAGTAAAAAACCCCCAAACTCTATCTGTAGATATTTTAACATAAAGACACTTTCTAAAGTGCTCAGAAGGAACGATCCACCAAGAACATGAAGCAGCATTTACTGAAGATGGAAAAAGTGAAGAAAGACCAAAAGGCTTTTAGGATCAGTCAGACTGTCTGAGAGTAATTTCCTGTTTGTATCTTTGCTCCTTTACAGGACGTAGACTCTGCATTTTGCTGTTTGGAGGAAACTCAGCAAAGAAGACAGAACTCTGTAACTTTATTGTGAAGAAAAATTATGATTTTTCAGGATTTTCTCCAGACAGAGAAGTTTTCCATGGAGAGTGGAGAGGAAAACCTTTAACAGTAGTGAAAACTCCTGACTTCTTAAGCCCGTCTCTGAAAGCAGCGAGAGAAG